>NC_064618.1:138309547-138637047 GCF_023898315.1 Schistocerca nitens
AAAAGTATAAAACCCAAAAAATGCTTACCATGGAAAGAAAACGTATCGTGTACTGCTCCCTCCTCCCGACCTGTGGTGCAACAGATGTCCCCTTCTCCAAAAATGTACTCAATGGGCCGTAATGTTGCAACCACACACAAGTTGACCTGCTGTGAGGAAAAAATGAGTTAGTACATTTCAAACATGAAAAAGGTCATTTTAAAATCAACATGAAAAACCAAAATACCAAAAGTATAAAACCCAAAAAATGCTTACCATGGAAAAAAAACGTATCGTGCACCGCTCCCTCCTCCCGCCCTGTGGTGCAACAGATGTCCCTTTCTCCAAAAATGTACTCAATGGGACCGTAATGTTGCAACCACACACAAGTTGACCTGCTGTGAGGAAAAAACAAGTTACTTCATTTCAAACATGAAAAAGGTCATTTTTAAATCAACATGAAAAACCAAAATTCCAAAGGTATAAAGCACAAAAAATGCTTACCATGGAAAGAAAATTTATCGTGCACCGCTCCCTCCTCCCGCCCTGTGGTGCAACAGATGTCCCTTTCTCCAAAAATGTACTCAATGGGACCGTAATGTTGCAACCACACACAAGTTGACCTGCTGTGAAGAAAAAACGAGTTAGTACATTTCAAACATGAAAACGGTCATTTTTAAATCAACATGAAAAACCAAAATAACAAAAGTATAAAACCCAAAAAATGCTTACCATGGAAAGAAAACGTACCGTGCACCGCTCCCTCCTCCCGCCCTGTGGTGCAACAGATGTCCCCTTCTCCAAAAATGTACTCAATGGGACCGTAATGTTGCAACCACACACAAGTTGACCTGCTGTGACGAAAAGACGAGTTAGTACATTTCAAACATGAAAAAGGTCATTTGAAAATCAACATGAAAAACCAAAATACCAAAAGTATAAAACCCAAAAAATTCTTACCATGGAAAGAAAACATATCGTGCACCGGTTCCTCCTCCCGCCCTGTGGTGCAACAGATGTCCCCTTCTCCAAAAATGTACTCAATGGGACCGTAATGTTGCAACCACACACAAGTTGACCTGCTGTGAGGAAAAAACGAGTTAGTACATTTCAAACATAAAAAAAGGTCATTTTAAAATCAACATGAAAAACCAAAATACCAAAAGTATAAAACCCAAAAAATGCTTACCATGGAAAGAAAACGTATCGTGCACCGCTCCCTCCTCCCGCCCTGTGGTGCAACAGATGTCCCCTTCTCCAAAAATGTACTCAATTGGACCGTAATGTTAACACCCCACACAAGTTGACCGGCTGTGAGGAAAAAACGAGTTGGTACATTTCAAACATGAAAAAGGTCATTTCAAAATCAACATGAAAAACCAAAGTACCAGAAGTATAAAACCCAAAAAATGCTTACCATGAAAAGAAAACGTATCGTGCACCGCTCCCTCCTCCCGCCCTGTGGTGCAACTGATGTCCCTTTCTCCAAAAATGTACTCAATGGGACCGTAATGTTGCAACCACACACAAGTTGACCTGCTGTGAGGAATAAAAGAGTTAGTACATTTCAAACATGAAAAAGGTCATTTTAAAATCAACATGAAAAACCAAAATTCCAAAAGTATAAAACACAAAAAATTCTTACCATGGAAAGTAAATGTATCGTGCACCGCTCCCTCCTCCCGCCCTGTGATGCAACAGATGTCCCCTTCTCCAAAAATTTACTCAATGGGACCGTAATGTTGCAACCACACACAAGTTGACCTGCTGTGAGGAAAAACGAGTTAGTACATTTCAAACATGAAAAAGGTCATTTTAAAATCAACATGCAAATCCAAAATACCAAAAGTATAAAACCCAAAAAATGCTTACCATGGAAAGTAAACGTATCGTGTACTGCTCCCTCCTCCCGCCCTGTGGTGCAACAGATGTCCCCTTCTCCAAAAATGTGCTCAATAGGACCGTAATGTTGCAACCACACACAAGTTGACCTGCTGTGAGGAAAAAATGAGTTAGTACATTTCAAACATGAAAAAGGTCATTTTAAAATCAACATGAAAAACCAAAATACCAAAAGTATAAAACACAAAAAAATTCTTAGCATGGAAAGAGAAAGTATCGTGCACCGCTCCCTCCTCCCGCCCTGTGGTGCAAGAGATGGCCCCTTCTCCAAAAATGTACTCAATGGGACCGTAATGTTGGAACCACACACAATGTGACCTGCTGTGAGGAAAAAACGAGTTAGTACATTTCAAACATGAAAAAGGTCATTTTTAAATCAACATGAAAAACCAAAATAACAAAAGTATAAAACCCAAAAAATGCTTACCATGGAAAGAAAACGTACCGTGCACCGCTCCCTCCTCCCGCCCTGTGGTGCAACAGATGTCCCCTTCTCCAAAAATGTACTCAATGGGACCGTAATGTTGCAACCACACACAAGTTGACCTGCTGTGAGGAAAAGACGAGTTAGTACATTTCAAACATGAAAAAGGTCATTTTAAAATCAACATGAAAAACCAAAATACCAAAAGTATAAAACCCAAAAAATTCTTACCATGGAAAGAAAACATATCGTGCACCGGTCCCTCCTCCCGCCCTGTGGTGCAACAGATGACCCCTTCTCCAAAAATGTACTCAATGGGACCGTAATGTCGCAACCACACACAAGTTGACCTGCTGTGAGGAAAAAACGAGTTAGTACATTTCAAACATGAAAAAGGTCATTTTAAAATCAACATGAAAAACCAAAATACCAAAAGTATAAAACCCAAAAAATGCTTACCATGGATGAAAACGTATCGTGCACCGCTCCCTCCTCCCGCCCTGTGGTGCAACAGATGTCCCCTTCTCCAAAAATGTACTCAATGGGACCGTAATGTTGCAACCACACACAAGTTGACCTGCTGTGAGGAAAAAACGAGTTAGTACATTTCAAACATGAAAAAGGTCATTTTTAAATCAACATGAAAAACCAAAATACCAAAAGTATAAAACACAAAAAATGCTTACCATGGAAAGAAAACGTATCGTGCATCGGTCCCTCCTCCCGCCCCGTGGTGCAACAGATGTCCCCTTCTCCAAAAATGTACTCAATGGGACCGTAATGTTGCAACCACACACAAGTTGACCTGCTGTGAGGAAAAAACGAGTTAGTACATTTCAAACATGAAAAAGGTCATTTTAAAATCAACACGAAAAACCAAAATACCAAAAGTATAAAACCCAAAAAA
Organism: Schistocerca nitens; assembly: GCF_023898315.1. Classification (NCBI taxonomy): domain Eukaryota; kingdom Metazoa; phylum Arthropoda; class Insecta; order Orthoptera; family Acrididae; genus Schistocerca; species Schistocerca nitens. The sequence goes on from NC_064618.1 coordinate 138,312,760, forward strand.
TGCTTACCATGGAAAGAAAACGTATCGTGCACCGCTCCCTCCTCCCGCCCTGTGGTGCAACAGATGTCCCCTTCTCCAAAAATGTACTCAATTGGACCGTAATGTTAACACCCCACACAAGTTGACCGGCTGTGAGGAAAAAACGAGTTAGTACATTTCAAACATGAAAAAGGTCATTTCAAAATCGACATGAAAAACCAAAGTACCAGAAGTATAAAACCCAAAAAATGCTTACCATGAAAAGAAAACGTATCGTGCACCGCTCCCTCCTCCCGCCCTGTGGTGCAACTGATGTCCCTTTCTCCAAAAATGTACTCAATGGGACCGTAATGTTGTAACCACACACAAGTTGACCTGCTGTGAGGAATAAAAGAGTTAGTACATTTCAAACATGAAAAAGGTCATTTTAAAATCAACATGAAAAACCAAAATTCCAAAAGTATAAAACACAAAAAATGCTTACCATGGAAAGTAAATGTATCGTGCACCGCTCCCTCCTCCCGCCCTGTGATGCAACAGATGTCCCCTTCTCCAAAAATTTACTCAATGGGACCGTAATGTTGCAACCACACACAAGTTGACCTGCTGTGAGGAAAAACGAGTTAGTACATTTCAAACATGAAAAAGGTCATTTTAAAATCAACATGCAAATCCAAAATACCAAAAGTATAAAACCCAAAAAATGCTTACCATGGAAAGTAAACGTATCGTGTACTGCTCCCTCCTCCCGCCCTGTGGTGCAACAGATGTCCCCTTCTCCAAAAATGTGCTCAATGGGACCGTAATGTTGCAACCACACACAAGTTGACCTGCTGTGAGGAAAAAATGAGTTAGTACATTTCAAACATGAAAAAGGTCATTTTAAAATCAACATGAAAAACCAAAATACCAAAAGTATAAAACACAAAAAAATTCTTAGCATGGAAAGAGAAAGTATCGTGCACCGCTCCCTCCTCCCGCCCTGTGGTGCAAGAGATGGCCCCTTCTCCAAAAATGTAGTCAATGGGACCGTAATGTTGCAACCACACACAATTTGATCTGCTGTGAGGAAAAAACGAGTTAGTACATTTCAAACATGAAAAAGGTCATTTTAAAATCAACATGAAAAACCAAAATACCAAAAGTATAAAACACAAAAAAATTCTTACCATGGAAAGAGAACGTATCGTGCACCTCTCCCTCCTCCCGCCCTGTGGTGCAAGAGATGGCCCCTTCTCCAAAAATGTACTCAATGGGACCGTAATGTTGCAACCACACACAAGTTGACCTGCTGTGAGGAAAAAACGAGTTAGTACATTTCAAACATGAAAAAGGTCATTTTAAAATCAACATGAGAAACCAAAATTCCAAAAGTATAAAACCCAAAAAATGCTTACCGTGGAAAGAAAACGTATCGTGTACTGCTCCCTCCTCCTGCCCTGTGGTGCAACAGATGTCCCCTTCTCCAAAAATGTACTCAATGGGACCGTAATGTTGCAACCACACACAAGTTGACCTGCTGTGAGGAAAAAACGAGTTAGTACAGTTCAAACATAAAAAAGGTCATTTTAAAATCAACATGCAAATCCAATATACCAAAAGTATAAAACCCAAAAGATGCTTACCATGGAAAGTAAACGTATCGTGTACTGCTCCCTCCTCCCGCCCTGTGGTGCAACAGATGTCCCCTTCTCCAAAAATGTACTCAATGGGACCGTAATGTTGCAACCACACACAAGTTGACCTGCTGTGAGGAAAAAATGAGTTAGTACATTTCAAACATGAAAAAGGTCATTTTAAAATCAACATGAAAAACCAAAATACCAAAAGTAAAAAACACAAAAAAATTCTTACCGTGGAAAGAAAACGTATCGTGCACCGCTCCCTCCTCCCGCCCTGTGGTGCAACAGATGTCCCCTTCTCCAAAAATGTACTCAATGGGACCGTAATGTTGCAACCACACACAAGTTGACCTGCTGTGAGGAAAAAACGAGTTAGTACATTTCAAACATGAAAAAGGTCATTTTAAAATGATTATGAAAAACCAAAATACCAAAAGTATAAAACACAAAAAAATTCTTACCATGGAAAGAGAACGTATCGTGCACCTCTCCCTCCTCCCGCCCTGTGGTGCAAGAGATGGCCCCTTCTCCAAAAATGTACTCAATGGGACCGTAATGTTGCAACCACACACAAGTTGACCTGCTGTGAGGAAAAAACGAGTTAGTACATTTCAAACATGAAAAAGGTCATTTTAAAATCAACATGCAAATCCAAAATACCAAAAGTATAAAACCCGTACAATGCTTACCATGGAAAGAAAACGTATCATGCATCGCTCCCTCCTCCCGCCCTGTGGTGCAACAGATGTCCCCTTCTCCAAAAATGTACTCAATGGGACCGTAATGTTGCAACCACACACAAGTTGACCTGCTGTGAGGAAAAAACGAGTTAGTGCATTTCAAACATGAAAAAGGTCATTTTAAAATCAACATGAAAAACCAAAGTACCAGAAGTATAAAACCCAAAAAATGCTTACCATGGAAAGAAAACGTATCGTGTACCGATCCCTCCTCCCGCCCTGTGGTGCAACAGATGTCCCCTTCTCCAAAAATGTACTCAATGGGACCGTAATTTTGCAACCACACACAAGTTGACCTGCTGTGAGGAAAAAATGAGTTAGTACATTTCAAACATGAAAAAGATCATTTTAAAATCAACATGAAAAACCAAAATACCAAAAGTATAGAACCCAAAAATGCTTACCATGGAAAGAAAACGTATTGTGCACTGCTCCCTCCTCCCGCCCTGTGGTGCAACAGATATCCCCTCCTCCAAAAATGTACTCAATGGGACCGTAATGTTGCAACCACACACAAGTTGACCTGCTGTGAGGAAAAAACGAGTTAGTACATTTCAAACATGAAAAAGGTCATTTTAAAATCAACATGCAAATCCAAAATACCAAAAGTATAAAACCCAAAAAATGCTTACCATAGAAAGAAAACGTATCGTGCACCGCTCCCTCCTCCCGCCCTGTGGTGCAACAGATGTCCCCTTCTCCAAAAATGTACTCAATGGGACCGTAATGTTGCAACCATACACAAGTTGACCTGCTGTGAGGAAAAAACGAGTTAGTACATTTCAAACATGAAAAAGGTCATTTTAAAATTAACATGAAAAACCAAAATACCAAAAGTATAAAACACAAAAAATGCTTACCATGGATGAAAACGTATCGTGCACCGCTCCCTCCTCCCGCCCTGTGGTGCAACAGATGTCCCCTTCTCCAAAAATGTACTCAATGGGACCGTAATGTTGCAACCACACACAAGTTGACCTGCTGTGAGGAAAAAACGAGTTAGTACATTTCAAACATGAAAAAGGTCATTTTAAAATCAACATGCAAATCCAAAATACCAAAAGTATAAAACCCAAAAAATGCTTACCATGGAAAGAAAACGTATCGTGTACTGCTCCCTCCTCCCGCCCTGTGGTGCAACAGATGTCCCCTTCTCCAAAAATGTACTCAATGGGACCGTAATGTTGCAACCACACACAAGTTGACCTGCTGTGAGGAAAAAACGACTTAGTACATTTCAAACAAAAAAAGATCATTTTAAAATCAACACGAAAAACCAAAATACCAAAAGTATAAAACCCAAAAAATGCTTACCATGGAAAGAAAACGTATCGTGTACTGCTCCCTCCTCCCGACCAGTGGTGCAACAGATGTCCCCTTCTCCAAAAATGTACTCAATGGGCCGTAATGTTGCAACCACACACAAGTTGACCTGCTGTGAGGAAAAAATGAGTTAGTACATTTCAAACATGAAAAAGGTCATTTTAAAATCAACATGAAAAACCAAAATACCAAAAGTATAAAACCCAAAAAATGCTTACCATGGAAAAAAAACGTATCGTGCACCGCTCCCTCCTCCCGCCCTTTGGTGCAACAGATGTTCCTTTCTCCAAAAATGTACTCAATGGGACCGTAATGTTGCAACCACACACAAGTTGACCTGCTGTGAGGAAAAAACAAGTTACTTCATTTCAAACATGAAAAAGGTCATTTTTAAATCAACATGAAAAACCAAAATTCCAAAGGTATAAAGCACAAAAAATGCTTACCATGGAAAGAAAATTTATCGTGCACCGCTCCCTCCTCCCGCCCTGTGGTGCAACAGATGTCCCTTTCTCCAAAAATGTACTCAATGGGACCGTAATGTTGCAACCACACACAAGTTGACCTGCTGTGAAGAAAAAACGAGTTAGTACATTTCAAACATGAAAAAGGTCATTTTTAAATCAACATGAAAAACCAAAATAACAAAAGTATAAAACCCAAAAAATGCTTACCATGGAAAGAAAACGTATCGTGCACCGCTCCCTCCTCCCGCCCTGTGGTGCAACAGATGTCCCCTTCTCCAAAAATGTACTCAATGGGACCGTAATGTTGCAACCACACACAAGTTGACCTGCTGTGACGAAAAGACGAGTTAGTAGATTTCAAACATGAAAAAGGTCATTTTAAAATCAACATGAAAAACCAAAATACCAAAAGTATAAAACCCAAAAAATTCTTACCATGGAAAGAAAACATATCGTGCACCGGTCCCTCCTCCCGCCCTGTGGTGCAACAGATGTCCCCTTCTCCAAAAATGTACTCAATGGGACCGTAATGTTGCAACCACACACAAGTTGACCTGCTGTGAGGAAAAAACGAGTTAGTACATTTCAAACATGAAAAAGGTCATTTTTAAATCAACATGAAAAACCAAAATACCAAAAGTATAAAACACAAAAAATGCTTACCATGGAAAGAAAACGTATCGTGCATCGGTCCCTCCTCCCGCCCCGTGGTGCAACAGATGTCCCCTTCTCCAAAAATGTACTCAATGGGACCGTAATGTTGCAACCACACACAAGTTGACCTGCTGTGAGGAAAAAACGAGTTAGTACATTTCAAACATGAAAAAGGTCATTTTAAAATCAACATGAAAAACCAAAATACCAAAAGTATAAAACCCAAAAAATGCTTACCATGGAAAGAAAACGTATCGTGCACCGCTCCCTCCTCCCGCCCTGTGGTGCAACAGATGTCCCCTTCTCCAAAAATGTACTCAATTGGACCGTAATGTTAACACCCCACACAAGTTGACCGGCTGTGAGGAAAAAACGAGTTAGTACATTTCAAACATGAAAAAGGTCATTTCAAAATCAACATGAAAAACCAAAGTACCAGAAGTATAAAACCCAAAAAATGCTTACCATGAAAAGAAAACGTATCGTGTACTGCTCCCTCCTCCCGCCCTGTGGTGCAACAGATGTCCCCTTCTCCAAAAATGTGCTCAATGGGACCGTAATGTTGCAACCACACACAAGTTGACCTGCTGTGAGGAAAAAACGAGTTAGTACATTTCAAACATAAAAAAGGTCATTTTAAAATCAACATGCAAATCCAAAATAACAAAAGTATAAAACCCAAAAAATGCTTACCATGGAAAGTAAACGTATCGTGTACTGCTCCCTCCTCCCGCCCTTTGGTGCAACAGATGTCCCCTTCTCCAAAAATGTACTCAATGGGACCGTAATGTTGCAACCACACACAAGTTGACCTGCTGTGAGGAAAAAATGAGTTAGTACATTTTAAACATGAAAAAGGTCATTTTAAAATCAACATGAAAAACCAAAATACCAAAAGTAAAAAACACAAAAAAATTCTTACCATGGAAAGAGAACGTATCGTGCACCTCTCCCTCCTCCCGCCCTGTGGTGCAAGAGATGGTCCCTTCTCCAAAAATGTACTCAATGGGACCGTAATGTTGCAACCACACACAAGTTGACCTGCTGTGAGGAAAAAACGAGTTAGTACATTTCAAACATGAAAAAGGTCATTTTAAAATCAACATGAAAAACCAAAGTACCAGAAGTATAAAACCCAAAAAATGCTTACCATGGAAAGAAAACGTATCGTGTACCGATCCCTCCTCCCGCCCTGTGGTGCAACAGATGTCCCCTTCTCCAAAGATGTACTCAATGGGACCGTAATGTTGCAACCACACACAAGTTGACCTGCTGTGAGGAAAAAATGAGTTAGTACATTTCAAACATGAAAAAGATCATTTTAAAATCAACAGGAAAAACCAAAATACCAAAAGTATAGAACCCAAAAATGCTTACCATGGAAAGAAAACGTATTGTGCACTGCTCCCTCCTCCCGCCCTGTGGTGCAACAGATATCCCCTTCTCCAAAGATGTACTCAATGGGACCGTAATGTTGCAACCACACACAAGTTGACCTGCTGTGAGGAAAAAACGAGTTAGTACATTTCAAACATGAAAAAGGTCATTTTAAAATCAACATGCAAATCCAAAATACCAAAAGTATAAAACCCAAAAAATGCTTACCATGGAAAGTAAACGTATCGTGTACTGCTCCCTCCTCCCGCCCAGTGGTGCAACAGATGTCCCCTTCTCCAAAAATGTACTCAATGGGACCGTAATTTTGCAACCACACACAAGTTGACCTGCTGTGAGGAAAAAACGAGTTAGTACATTTCAAACATGAAAAAGGTCATTTTAAAATCAACATGAAAAACCAAAATACCAAAAGTATAAAACCCAAAAAATGCTTACCATGGAAAGAAAACGTATCGTGCACCGCTCCCTCCTCCCGCCCTGTGGTGCAACAGATGTCCCCTTCTCCAAAAATGTACTCAATGGGACCGTAATGTTGCAACCACACACAAGTTGACCTGCTGTGAGGAAAAAACGAGTTAGTACATTTCAAACATGAAAAAGGTCATTTTAAAATCAACATGAAAAACCAAAATACCAAAAGTGTAAACCACAAAAAATGCTTACCATGGATGAAAACGTATCGTGCACCGCTCCCTCCTCCCGCCCTGTGGTGCAACAGATGTCCCCTTCTCCAAAAATGTACTCAATGGGACCGTAATGTTGCAACCACACACAAGTTGACCTGCTGTGAGGAAAAAACGAGTTAGTACATTTCAAACATGAAAAAGGTCATTTTAAAATCAACATGCAAATCCAAAATACCAAAAGTAAAAAACCCAAAAAATGCTTACCATGGAAAGAAAACGTATCGTGTACTGCTCCCTCCTCCCGCCCTGTGGTGCAACAGATGTCCCCTTCTCCAAAAATGTACTCAATGGGACCGTAATGTTGCAACCACACACAAGTTGACCTGCTGTGAGGAAAAAACGAGTTAGTACATTTCAAACAAAAAAAGATCATTTTAAAATCAACATGAAAAACCAAAATACCAAAAGTATAAAACCCAAAAAATGCTTACCATGGAAAGAAAACGTATCGTGTACTGCTCCCTCCTCCCGACCTGTGGTGCAACAGATGTCCCCTTCTCCAAAAATGTACTCAATGGGCCGTAATGTTGCAACCACACACAAGTTGACCTGCTGTGAGGAAAAAATGAGTTAGTACATTTCAAACATGAAAAAGGTCATTTTAAAATCAACATGATAAACCTAAATACCAAAAGTATAAAACCCAAAAAATGCTTACCATGGAATAAAAACGTATCGTGCACCTCTCCCTCCTCCCGCCCTGTGGTGCAACAGATGTCCCTTTCTCCAAAAATGTACTCAATGGGACCGTAATGTTGCAACCACACACAAGTTGACCTGCTGTGAGGAAAAAACAAGTTAGTTCATTTCAAACATGAAAAAGGTCATTTTTAAATCAACATGAAAAACCAAAATTCCAAAGGTATAAAGCACAAAAAATGCTTACCATGGAAAGAAAATGTATCGTGCACCGCTCCCTCCTCCCGCCCTGTGGTGCAACAGATGTCCCTTTCTCCAAAAATGTACTCAATGGGACCGTAATGTTGCAACCACACACAAGTTGACCTGCTGTGAAGAAAAAACGAGTTAGTACATTTCAAACATGAAAAAGGTCATTTTTAAATCAACATGAAAAACCAAAATAACAAAAGTATAAAACCCAAAAAATGCTTACCATGGAAAGAAAACGTATCGTGCACCGCTCCCTCCTCCCGCCCTGTGGTGCAACAGATGTCCCCTTCTCCAAAAATGTACTCAATGGGACCGTAATGTTGCAACCACACACAAGTTGACCTGCTGTGACGAAAAGACGAGTTAGTAGATTTCAAACATGAAAAAGGTCATTTTAAAATCAACATGAAAAACCAAAATACCAAAAGTATAAAACCCAAAAAATTCTTACCATGGAAAGAAAACATATCGTGCACCGGTCCCTCCTCCCGCCCTGTGGTGCAACAGATGTCCCCTTCTCCAAAAATGTACTCAATGGGACCGTAATGTTGCAACCACACACAAGTTGACCTGCTGTGAGGAAAAAACGAGTTAGTACATTTCAAACATGAAAAAGGTCATTTTAAAATCAACATGAAAAACCAAAATACCAAAAGTATAAAACCCAAAAAATGCTTACCATGGATGAAAACGTATCGTGCACCGCTCCCTCCTCCCGCCCTGTGGTGCAACAGATGTCCCCTTCTCCAAAAATGTAGTCAATGGGACCGTAATGTTGCAACCACACACAAGTTGACCTGCTGTGTGGAAAAAACGAGTTAGTACATTTCAAACATGAAAAAGGTCATTTTTAAATCAACATGAAAAACCAAAATACCAAAAGTATAAAACCCAAAAAATGCTTACCATGGAGAGAAAACGTATCGTGCACCGCTCCCTCCTCCCGCCCTGTGGTGCAACAGATGTCCCCTTCTCCAAAAATGTACTCAATTGGACCGTAATGTTAAAACCACACACAAGTTGACCGGCTGTGAGGAAAAAACGAGTTAGTACATTTCAAACATGAACAAGGTCATTTTAAAATCAACATGAAAAACCAAAGTACCAGAAGTATAAAACCCAAAAAATGCTTACCATGGAAAGAAAACGTATCGTGCACCGCTCCCTCCTCCCGCCCTGTGGTGCAACAGATGTCCCCTTCTCCAAAAATGTACTCAATGGGACCGTAATGTTGCAACCACACACAAGTTGACCTGCTGTGAGGAAAAAACGAGTTAGTACATTTCAAACATGAAAAAGATCATTTTAAAATCAACATGAAAAACCAAAATACCAAAAGTATAGAACCCAAAAATGCTTACCATGGAAAAAAAATGTATTGTGCACTGCTCCCTCCTCCCGCCCTGTGGTGCAACAGATGTCCCCTTCTCCAAAAATTTACTCAATGGGACCGTAATGTTGCAACCACACACAAGTTGACCTGCTGTGAGGAAAAACGAGTTAGTACATTTCAAACATGAAAAAGGTCATTTTAAAATCAACATGCAAATCCAAAATACCAAAAGTATAAAACCCAAAAAATGCTTACCATGGAAAGTAAACGTATCGTGCACCGCTCCCTCCTCCCGCCCTGTGGTGCAACAGATGTCCCCTTCTCCAAAAATGTACTCAATAGGACCGTAATGTTGCAACCATACACAAGTTGACCTGCTGTGAGGAAAAAACGAGTTAGCACATTTCAAACATGAAAAAGGTCATTTTAAAATCAGCATGAAAAACCAAAATTCCAAAAGTATAAAACACAAAAAATGCTTACCATGGAAAGTAAATGCATCGTGCACCGCTCCCTCCTCCCGCCCTGTGATGCAACAGATGTCCCCTTCTCCAAAAATTTACTCAATGGGACCGTAATGTTGCAACCACACACAAGTTGACCTGCTGTGAGGAAAAACGAGTTAGTACATTTCAAACATGAAAAAGGTCATTTTAAAATCAACATGCAAATCCAAAATACCAAAAGTATAAAACCCAAAAAATGCTTACCATGGAAAGTAAACGTATCGTGTACTGCTCCCTCCTCCCGCCCTGTGGTGCAACAGATGTCCCCTTCTCCAAAAATGTGCTCAATGGGACCGTAATGTTGCAACCACACACAAGTTGACCTGCTGTGAGGAAAAAATGAGTTAGTACATTTCAAACATGAAAAAGGTCATTTTAAAATCAACATGAAAAACCAAAATACCAAAAGTATAAAACACAAAAAAATTCTTAGCATGGAAAGAGAAAGTATCGTGCACCGCTCCCTCCTCCCGCCCTGTGGTGCAAGAGATGGCCCCTTCTCCAAAAATGTAGTCAATGGGACCGTAATGTTGCAACCACACACAATTTGATCTGCTGTGAGGAAAAAACGAGTTAGTACATTTCAAACACGAAAAAGGTAATTTTAAAATCAACATGAAAAACCAAAATACCAAAAGTATAAAACACAAAAAAATTCTTACCATGGAAAGAGAACGTATCGTGCACCTCTCCCTCCTCCCGCCCTGTGGTGCAAGAGATGGCCCCTTCTCCAAAAATGTACTCAATGGGACCGTAATGTTGCAACCACACACAAGTTGACCTGCTGTGAGGAAAAAACGAGTTAGTACATTTCAAACATGAAAAAGGTCATTTTAAAATCAACATGAGAAACCAAAATTCCAAAAGTATAAAACCCAAAAAATGCTTACCGTGGAAAGAAAACGTATCGTGTACTGCTCCCTCCTCCTGCCCTGTGGTGCAACAGATGTCCCCTTCTCCAAAAATGTACTCAATGGGACCGTAATGTTGCAACCACACACAAGTTGACCTGCTGTGAGGAAAAAACGAGTTAGTACAGTTCAAACATAAAAAAGGTCATTTTAAAATCAACATGCAAATCCAAAATACCAAAAGTATAAAACCCAAAAAATGCTTACCATGGAAAGTAAACGTATCGTGTACTGCTCCCTCCTCCCGCCCTGTGGTGCAACAGATGTCCCCTTCTCCAAAAATGTACTCAATGGGACCGTAATGTTGCAACCACACACAAGTTGACCTGCTGTGAGGAAAAAATGAGTTAGTACGTTTCAAACATGAAAAAGGTCATTTTAAAATCAACATGAAAAACCAAAATACCAAAAGTAGAAAACACAAAAAAATTCTTACCGTGGAAAGAAAACGTATCGTGTACCGCTCCCTCCTCCCGCCCTGTGGTGCAACAGATGTCCCCTTCTCCAAAAATGTACTCAATGGGACCGTAATGTTGCAACCACACACAAGTTGACCTGCTGTGAGGAAAAAACGAGTTAGTACATTTCAAACATGAAAAAGGTCATTTTAAAATCAACATGCAAATCCAAAATACCAAAAGTATAAAACACAAAAAAATTCTTACCATGGAAAGAGAACGTATCGTGCACCTCTCCCTCCTCCCCCCCTGTGGTGCAAGAGATGGCCCCTTCTCCAAAAATGTACTCAATGGGACCGTAATGTTGCAACCACACACAAGTTGACCTGCTGTGAGGAAAAAACGAGTTAGTACATTTCAAACATGAAAAAGGTCATTTTAAAATCAACATGCAAATCCAAAATACCAAAAGTATAAAACCCAAACAATGCTTACCATGGAAAGAAAACGTATCGTGCATCGCTCCCTCCTCCCGCCCTGTGGTGCAACAGATGTCCCCTTCTCCAAAAATGTACTCAATGGGACCGTAATGTTGCAACCACACACAAGTTGACCTGCTGTGAGGAAAAAACGAGTTAGTGCATTTCAAACATGAAAAAGGTCATTTTAAAATCAACATGAAAAACCAAAGTACCAGAAGTATAAAACCCAAAAAATGCTTACCATGGAAAGAAAACGTATCGTGTACCGATCCCTCCTCCCGCCCTGTGGTGCAACAGATGTCCCCTTCTCCAAAAATGTACTCAATGGGACCGTAAAGTTGCAACCACACACAAGTTGACCTGCTGTGAGGAAAAAATGAGTTAGTACATTTCAAACATGAAAAAGATCATTTTAAAATCAACATGAAAAACCAAAATACCAAAAGTATAGAACCCAAAAATGCTTACCATGGAAAGAAAATGTATTGTGCACTGCTCCCTCCTCCCGCCCTGTGGTGCAACAGATATCCCCTCCTCCAAAAATGTACTCAATGGGACCGTAATGTTGCAACCACACACAAGTTGACCTGCTGTGAGGAAAAAACGAGTTAGTCCATTTCAAACATGAAAAAGGTCATTTTAAAATCAACATGCAAATCCAAAATACCAAAAGTATAAAACCCAAAAAATGCTTACCATAGAAAGAAAACGTATCGTGCACCGCTCCCTCCTCCCGCCCTGTGGTGCAACAGATGTCCCCTTCTCCAAAAATGTACTCAATGGGACCGTAATGTTGCAACCATACACAAGTTGACCTGCTGTGAGGAAAAAACGAGTTAGTACATTTCAAACATGAAAAAGGTCATTTTAAAATTAACATGAAAAACCAAAATACCAAAAGTATAAAACACAAAAAATGCTTACCATGGATGAAAACGTATCGTGCACCGCTCCCTCCTCCCGCCCTGTGGTGCAACAGATGTCCCCTTCTCCAAAAATGTACTCAATGGGACCGTAATGTTGCAACCACACACAAGTTGACCTGCTGTGAGGAAAAAACGAGTTAGTACATTTCAAACATGAAAAAGGTCATTTTAAAATCAACATGCAAATCCAAAATACCAAAAGTATAAAACCCAAAAAATGCTTACCATGGAAAGAAAACGTATCGTGTACTGCTCCCTCCTCCCGCCCTGTGGTGCAACAGATGTCCCCTTCTCCAAAAATGTACTCAATGGGACCGTAATGTTGCAACCACACACAAGTTGACCTGCTGTGAGGAAAAAACGAGTTAGTACATTTCAAACAAAAAAAGATCATTTTAAAATCAACACGAAAAACCAAAATACCAAAAGTATAAAACCCAAAAAATGCTTACCATGGAAAGAAAACGTATCGTGTACTGCTCCCTCCTCCCGACCAGTGGTGCAACAGATGTCCCCTTCTCCAAAAATGTACTCAATGGGCCGTAATGTTGCAACCACACACAAGTTGACCTGCTGTGAGGAAAAAATGAGTTAGTACATTTCAAACATGAAAAAGGTCATTTTAAAATCAACATGAAAAACCAAAATACCAAAAGTATAAAACCCAAAAAATGCTTACCATGGAAAAAAAACGTATCGTGCACCGCTCCCTCCTCCCGCCCTTTGGTGCAACAGATGTTCCTTTCTCCAAAAATGTACTCAATGGGACCGTAATGTTGCAACCACACACAAGTTGACCTGCTGTGAGGAAAAAACAAATTACTTCATTTCAAACATGAAAAAGGTCATTTTTAAATCAACATGAAAAACCAAAATTCCAAAGGTATAAAGCACAAAAAATGCTTACCATGGAAAGAAAATTTATCGTGCACCGCTCCCTCCTCCCGCCCTGTGGTGCAACAGATGTCCCTTTCTCCAAAAATGTACTCAATGGGACCGTAATGTTGCAACCACACACAAGTTGACCTGCTGTGAAGAACAAAACGAGTTAGTACATTTCAAACATGAAAAAGGTCATTTTTAAATCAACATGAAAAACCAAAATAACAAAAGTATAAAACCCAAAAAATGCTTACCATGGAAAGAAAACGTATCGTGCACCGCTCCCTCCTCCCGCCCTGTGGTGCAACAGATGTCCCCTTCTCCAAAAATGTACTCAATGGGACCGTAATGTTGCAACCACACACAAGTTGACCTGCTGTGACGAAAAGACGAGTTAGTAGATTTCAAACATGAAAAAGGTCATTTTAAAATCAACATGAAAAACCAAAATACCAAAAGTATAAAACCCAAAAAATTCTTACCATGGAAAGAAAACATATCGTGCACCGGTCCCTCCTCCCGCCCTGTGGTGCAACAGATGTCCCCTTCTCCAAAAATGTACTCAATGGGACCGTAATGTTGCAACCACACACAAGTTGACCTGCTGTGAGGAAAAAACGAGTTAGTACATTTCAAACATGAAAAAGGTCATTTTAAAATCAACATGACAAACCAAAATACCAAAAGTATAAAACCCAAAAAATGCTTACCATGGATGAAAACGTATCGTGCACCGCTCCCTCCTCCCGCCCTGTGGTGCAACAGATGTCCCCTTCTCCAAAAATGTACTCAATGGGACCGTAATGTTGCAACCACACACAAGTTGACCTGCTGTGAGGAAAAAACGAGTTAGTACATTTCAAACATGAAAAAGGTCATTTTTAAATCAACATGAAAAACCAAAATACCAAAAGTATAAAACACAAAAAATGCTTACCATGGAAAGAAAACGTATCGTGCATCGGTCCCTCCTCCCGCCCCGTGGTGCAACAGATGTCCCCTTCTCCAAAAATGTACTCAATGGGACCGTAATGTTACAACCACACACAAGTTGACCTGCTGTGAGGAAAAAACGAGTTAGTACATTTCAAACATGAAAAAGGTCATTTTAAAATCAACATGAAAAACCAAAATACCAAAAGTATAAAACCCAAAAAATGCTTACCATGGAAAGAAAACGTATCGTGCACCGCTCCCTCCTCCCGCCCTGTGGTGCAACAGATGTCCCCTTCTCCAATAATGTACTCAATTGGACCGTAATGTTAACACCCCACACAAGTTGACCGGCTGTGAGGAAAAAACGAGTTAGTACATTTCAAACATGAAAAAGGTCATTTCAAAATCAACATGAAAAACCAAAGTACCAGAAGTATAAAACCCAAAAAATGCTTACCATGAAAAGAAAACGTATCGTGTACTGCTCCCTCCTCCCGCCCTGTGGTGCAACAGATGTCCCCTTCTCCAAAAATGTGCTCAATGGGACCGTAATGTTGCAACCACACACAAGTTGACCTGCTGTGAGGAAAAAACGAGTTAGTACATTTCAAACATAAAAAAGGTCATTTTAAAATCAACATGCAAATCCAAAATAACAAAAGTATAAAACCCAAAAAATGCTTACCATGGAAAGTAAACGTATCGTGTACTGCTCCCTCCTCCCGCCCTTTGGTGCAACAGATGTCCCCTTCTCCAAAAATGTACTCAATGGGACCGTAATGTTGCAACCACACACAAGTTGACCTGCTGTGAGGAAAAAATGAGTTAGTACATTTCAAACATGAAAAAGGTCATTTTAAAATCAACATGAAAAACCAAAATACCAAAAGTAAAAAACACAAAAAAATTCTTACCATGGAAAGAAAACGTATCGTGCACCGCTCCCTCCTCCCGCCCTGTGGTGCAACAGATGTCCCCTTCTCCAAAAATGTACTCAATGGGACCATAATGTTGCAACCACACACAAGTTGACCTGCTGTGACGAAAAAACGAGTTAGTACATTTCAAACATGAAAAAGGTCATTTTAAAATCAACATGAAAAACCAAAATACCAAAAGTATAAAACACAAAAAAATTCTTACCATGGAAAGAGAATGTATCGTGCACCTCTCCCTCCTCCCGCCCTGTGGTGCAAGAGATGGTCCCTTCTCCAAAAATGTACTCAATGGGACCGTAATGTTGCAACCACACACAAGTTGACCTGCTGTGAGGAAAAAACGAGTTAGTACATTTCAAACATGAAAAAGGTCATTTTAAAATCAACATGCAAATCCAAAATACCAAAAGTATAAAACACAAAAAATGCTTACCATGGAAAGAAAACGTATCGTGCATCGCTCCCTCCTCCCGCCCTGTGGTGCAACAGATGTCCCCTTCTCCAAAAATGTACTCAATGGGACCGTAATGTTGCAACCACACACAAGTTGACCTGCTGTGAGGAAAAAACGAGTTAGTACATTTCAAACATGAAAAAGGTCATTTTAAAATCAACATGAAAAACCAAAGTACCAGAAGTATAAAACCCAAAAAATGCTTACCATGGAAAGAAAACGTATCGTGTACCGATCCCTCCTCCCGCCCTGTGGTGCAACAGATGTCCCCTTCTCCAAAAATGTACTCAATGGGACCGTAATGTTGCAACCACACACAAGTTGACCTGCTGTGAGGAAAAAATGAGTTAGTACATTTCAAACATGAAAAAGATCATTTTAAAATCAACATGAAAAACCAAAATACCAAAAGTATAGAACCCAAAAATGCTTACCATGGAAAGAAAACGTATTGTGCACTGCTCCCTCCTCCCGCCCTGTGGTGCAACAGATATCCCCTTCTCCAAAGATGTACTCAATGGGACCGTAATGTTGCAACCACACACAAGTTGACCTGCAGTGAGGAAAAAACGAGTTAGTACATTTCAAACATGAAAAAGGTCATTTTAAAATCAACATGCAAATCCAAAATTCCAAAAGTATAAAACCCAAAAAATGCTTACCATGGAAAGTAAACGTATCGTGTACTGCTCCCTCCTCCCGCCCAGTGGTGCAACAGATGTCCCCTTCTCCAAAAATGTACTCAATGGGACCGTAATGTTGCAACCACACACAAGTTGACCTGCAGTGACGAAAAAACGAGTTAGTACATTTCAAACATGAAAAAGGTCATTTTAAAATCAACATGAAAAACCAAAATACCAAAAGTATAAAACCCAAAAAATGCTTACCATGGAAAGAAAACGTATCGTGCACCGCTCCCTCCTCCCGCCCTGTGGTGCAACAGATGTCCCCTTCTCCAAAAATGTACTCAATGGGACCGTAATGTTGCAACCACACACAAGTTGACCTGCTGTGACGAAAAGACGAGTTAGTAGATTTCAAACATGAAAAAGGTCATTTTAAAATCAACATGAAAAACCAAAATACCAAAAGTATAAAACCCAAAAAATTCTTACCATGGAAAGAAAACATATCGTGCACCGTTCCCTCCTCCCGCCCTGTGGTGCAACAGATGTCCCCTTCTCCAAAAATGTACTCAATGGGACCGTAATGTTGCAACCACACACAAGTTGACCTGCTGTGAGGAAAAAACGAGTTAGTACATTTCAAACATGAAAAAGGTCATTTTAAAATCAACATGAAAAACCAAAATACCAAAAGTATAAAACCCAAAAAATGCTTACCATGGATGAAAACGTATCGTGCACCGCTCCCTCCTCCCGCCCTGTGGTGCAACAGATGTCCCCTTCTCCAAAAATGTAGTCAATGGGACCGTAATGTTGCAACCACACACAAGTTGACCTGCTGTGTGGAAAAAACGAGTTAGTACATTTCAAACATGAAAAAGGTCATTTTTAAATCAACATGAAAAACCAAAATACCAAAAGTATAAAACCCAAAAAATGCTTACCATGGAGAGAAAACGTATCGTGCACCGCTCCCTCCTCCCGCCCTGTGGTGCAACAGATGTCCCCTTCTCCAAAAATGTACTCAATTGGACCGTAATGTTAAAACCACACACAAGTTGACCGGCTGTGAGGAAAAAACGAGTTAGTACATTTCAAACATGAACAAGGTCATTTTAAAATCAACATGAAAAACCAAAGTACCAGAAGTATAAAACCCAAAAAATGCTTACCATGGAAAGAAAACGTATCGTGCACCGCTCCCTCCTCCCGCCCTGTGGTGCAACAGATGTCCCCTTCTCCAAAAATGTACTCAATGGGACCGTAATGTTGCAACCACACACAAGTTGACCTGCTGTGAGGAAAAAACGAGTTAGTACATTTCAAACATGAAAAAGATCATTTTAAAATCAACATGAAAAACCAAAATACCAAAAGTATAGAACCCAAAAATGCTTACCATGGAAAAAAAATGTATTGTGCACTGCTCCCTCCTCCCGCCCTGTGGTGCAACAGATGTCCCCTTCTCCAAAAATGTACTCAATGGGACCGTAATGTTGCAACCACACACAAGTTGACCTGCTGTGACGAAAAAACGAGTTAGTACATTTCATACATGAAAAAGGTCATTTCAAAATCAACATGCAAATCCAAAATACCAAAAGTATAAAACCCAAAAAATGCTTACCATGGAAAGTAAACGTATCGTGTACTGCTCCCTCCTCCCGCCCTGTGGTGCAACAGATGTCCCCTTCTCCAAAAATGTACTCAATAGGACCGTAATGTTGCAACCACACACAAGTTGACCTGCTGTGAGGAAAAAATGAGTTAGTACATTTGAATCATGAAAAACGTCATTTTAAAATCAACATGAAAAACCAAAATACCAAAAGTAAAAAACACAAAAAAATTCTTACCATGGAAAGAAATGTATCGTGCACTGCTCCCTCCTCCCGCCCTGTGGTGCAACAGATGTCCCCTTCTCCAAAAATGTACTCAATGGGACCGTAATGTTGCAACCACACACAAGTTGACCTGCTGTGAGGAAAAAACGAGTTAGTACATTTCAAACATGAAAAAGATCATCTTAAAATCAACATGAAAAACCAAAATACCAAAAGTATAAAACCCAAAAAATGCTTACCATGGAAAGAAAACGTATCGTGCACCGCTCCCTCCTCCCGCCCTGTGGTGCAACAGATGTCCCCTTCTCCAAAAATGTACTCAATGGGACCGTAATGTTGCAACCACACACAAGTTGACCTGCTGTGACGAAAAAACGAGTTAGTACATTTCAAACATGAAAAAGGTCATTTTAAAATCAACATGCAAATCCAAAATACCAAAAGCATAAAACCCAAAAAATTCTTACCAATGAAAGAAAACGTATCGTGTACTGCTCCCTCCTCCCGCCCTGTGGTGCAACTGATGTCCCCTTCTCCAAAAATGTACTCAATGGGACCGTAATGTTGCAACCACACACAAGTTGACCTGCTGTGAGGAAAAAACGAGTTAGTACATTTCAAACATGAAAAAGGTCATTTTAAAATCAACATGAAAAACCAAAGTACCAGAAGTATAAAACCCAAAAAATGCTTACCATGGAAAGAAAACGTATCGTGTACCGATCCCTCCTCCCGCCCTGTGGTGCAACAGATGTCCCCTTCTCCAAAAATGTACTCAAGGGGACCGTAATGTTGCAACCACACACAAGTTGACCTGCTGTGAGGAAAAAATGAGTTAGTACATTTCAAACATGAAAAAGATCATTTTAAAATCAACATGAAAAACCAAAATACCAAAAGTATAGAACCCAAAAATGCTTACCATGGAAAGAAAACGTATTGTGCACTGCTCCCTCCTCCCGCCCTGTGGTGCAACAGATATCCCCTTCTCCAAAGATGTACTCAATGGGACCGTAATGTTGCAACCACACACAAGTTGACCTGCTGTGAGGAAAAAACGAGTTAGTACATTTCAAACATGAAAAAGGTCATTTTAAAATCAACATGCAAATCCAAAATTCCAAAAGTATAAAACCCAAAAAATGCTTACCATGGAAAGTAAACGTATCGTGTACTGCTCCCTCCTCCCACCCAGTGGTGCAACAGATGTCCCCTTCTCCAAAAATGTACTCAATGGGACCGTAATGTTGCAACCACACACAAGTTGACCTGCAGTGACGAAAAAACGAGTTAGTACATTTCAAACATGAAAAAGGTCATTTTAAAATCAACATGAAAAACCAAAATACCAAAAGTATAAAACCCAAAAAATGCTTACCATGGAAAGAAAACGTATCGTGCACCGCTCCCTCCTCCTGCCCTGTGGTGCAACAGATGTCCCCTTCTCCAAAAATGTACTCAATGGGACCGTAATGTTGCAACCACACACAAGTTGACCTGCTGTGACGAAAAGACGAGTTAGTAGATTTCAAACATGAAAAAGGTCATTTTAAAATCAACATGAAAAACCAAAATACCAAAAGTATAAAACCCAAAAAATTCTTACCATGGAAAGAAAACATATCGTGCACCGTTCCCTCCTCCCGCCCTGTGGTGCAACAGATGTCCCCTTCTCCAAAAATGTACTCAATGGGACCGTAATGTTGCAACCACACACAAGTTGACCTGCTGTGAGGAAAAAACGAGTTAGTACATTTCAAACATGAAAAAGGTCATTTTAAAATCAACATGAAAAACCAAAATACCAAAAGTATAAAACCCAAAAAATGCTTACCATGGATGAAAACGTATCGTGCACCGCTCCCTCCTCCCGCCCTGTGGTGCAACAGATGTCCCCTTCTCCAAAAATGTAGTCAATGGGACCGTAATGTTGCAACCACACACAAGTTGACCTGCTGTGTGGAAAAAACGAGTTAGTACATTTCAAACATGAAAAAGGTCATTTTTAAATCAACATGAAAAACCAAAATACCAAAAGTATAAAACCCAAAAAATGCTTACCATGGAGAGAAAACGTATCGTGCACCGCTCCCTCCTCCCGCCCTGTGGTGCAACAGATGTCCCCTTCTCCAAAAATGTACTCAATTGGACCGTAATGTTAAAACCACACACAAGTTGACCGGCTGTGAGGAAAAAACGAGTTAGTACATTTCAAACATGAACAAGGTCATTTTAAAATCAACATGAAAAACCAAAGTACCAGAAGTATAAAACCCAAAAAATGCTTACCATGGAAAGAAAACGTATCGTGCACCGCTCCCTCCTCCCGCCCTGTGGTGCAACAGATGTCCCCTTCTCCAAAAATGTACTCAATGGGACCGTAATGTTGCAACCACACACAAGTTGACCTGCTGTGAGGAAAAAACGAGTTAGTACATTTCAAACATGAAAAAGATCATTTTAAAATCAACATGAAAAACCAAAATACCAAAAGTATAGAACCCAAAAATGCTTACCATGGAAAAAAAATGTATTGTGCACTGCTCCCTCCTCCCGCCCTGTGGTGCAACAGATGTCCCCTTCTCCAAAAATGTACTCAATGGGACCGTAATGTTGCAACCACACACAAGTTGACCTGCTGTGACGAAAAAACGAGTTAGTACATTTCATACATGAAAAAGGTCATTTCAAAATCAACATGCAAATCCAAAATACCAAAAGTATAAAACCCAAAAAATGCTTACCATGGAAAGTAAACGTATCGTGTACTGCTCCCTCCTCCCGCCCTGTGGTGCAACAGATGTCCCCTTCTCCAAAAATGTACTCAATAGGACCGTAATGTTGCAACCACACACAAGTTGACCTGCTGTGAGGAAAAAATGAGTTAGTACATTTGAATCATGAAAAACGTCATTTTAAAATCAACATGAAAAACCAAAATACCAAAAGTAAAAAACACAAAAAAATTCTTACCATGGAAAGAAATGTATCGTGCACTGCTCCCTCCTCCCGCCCTGTGGTGCAACAGATGTCCCCTTCTCCAAAAATGTACTCAATGGGACCGTAATGTTGCAACCACACACAAGTTGACCTGCTGTGAGGAAAAAACGAGTTAGTACATTTCAAACATGAAAAAGATCATCTTAAAATCAACATGAAAAACCAAAATACCAAAAGTATAAAACCCAAAAAATGCTTACCATGGAAAGAAAACGTATCGTGCACCGCTCCCTCCTCCCGCCCTGTGGTGCAACAGATGTCCCCTTCTCCAAAAATGTACTCAATGGGACCGTAATGTTGCAACCACACACAAGTTGACCTGCTGTGACGAAAAAACGAGTTAGTACATTTCAAACATGAAAAAGGTCATTTTAAAATCAACATGCAAATCCAAAATACCAAAAGCATAAAACCCAAAAAATTCTTACCAATGAAAGAAAACGTATCGTGTACTGCTCCCTCCTCCCGCCCTGTGGTGCAACTGATGTCCCCTTCTCCAAAAATGTACTCAATGGGACCGTAATGTTGCAACCACACACAAGTTGACCTGCTGTGAGGAAAAAACGAGTTAGTACATTTCAAACAAAAAAAGATCATTTTAAAATCAACATGAAAAACCAAAATACCAAAAGTATAAAACACAAAAAATGCTTACCATGGATGAAAACGTATCGTGCACCGCTCCCTCCTCCCGCCCTGTGGTGCAACAGATGTCCCTTTCTCCAAAAATGTACTCAATGGGACCGTAATGTTGCAACCACACACAAGTTGACCTCCTGTGAGGAAAAAACGAGTTAGTACATTTCAAACATGAAAAAGGTCATTTTTAAATCAACACGAAAAACCAAAATTCCAAAAGTATAAAACACAAAAAATGCTTACCATGGAAAGGAAAAGTATCGTGCACCGCTCCCTCCTCCCGCCCTGTGGTGCAACAGATGTCCTTTTCTCCAAAAATGCACTCAATGGGACCGTAATGTTGCAACCACACACAAGTTGACCTGCTGTGAGGAAAAAACGAGTTAGTACATTTCAAACATGAAAAAGGTCATTTTAAAATCAACATGAAAAACCAAAATACCAAAAGTATAAAACCCAAAAAATGCTTACCATGGATGAAAACGTATCGTGCACCGCTCCCTCCTCCCGCCCTGTGGTGCAACAGATGTCCCCTTCTCCAAAAATGTACTCAATGGGACCGTAATGTTGCAACCACACACAAGTTGACCTGCTGTGAGGAAAAAACGAGTTAGTACATTTCAAACATGAAAAAGGTCATTTTTAAATCAACATGAAAAACCAAAATACCAAAAGTATAAAACACAAAAAATGCTACCATGGAAAGAAAACGTATCGTGCATCGCTCCCTCCTCCCGCCCCGTGGTGCAACAGATGTCCCCTTCTCCAAAAATGTACTCAATGGGACCGTAATGTTGCAACCACACACAAGTTGACCTGCTGTGAGGAAAAAACGAGTTAGTACATTTCAAACATTAAAAAGGTCATTTTAAAATCAACATGAAAAACCAAAATACCCAAAGTATAAAACCCAAAAAATACTTACCATGGAAAGAAAACGTATCGTGCACCGCTCCCTCCTCCCGCCCTGTGGTGCAACAGATGTCCCCTTCTCCAAAAATGTACTCAATTGGACCGTAATGTTAACACCACACACAAGTTGACCGGCTGTGAGGAAAAAACGAGTTAGTACATTTCAAACATGAAAAAGGTCATTTCAAAATCAACATGAAAAACCAAAGTACCAGAAGTATAAAACCCAAAAAATGCTTACCATGGAAAGAAAACTTATCGTGCACTGCTCCCTCCTCCCGCCCTGTGGTGCAACTGAAGTCCCTTTCTCCAAAAATGTACTCAATGGGTCCGTAATGTTGCAACCACACACAAGTTGACCTGCTGTGAGGAATAAAAGAGTTAGTACATTTCAAACATGAAAAATGTCATTTTAAAATCAACATGAAAAATCAAAATTCCAAAAGTCTAAAACACAAAAAATGCTTACCATGGAAAGTAAATGTATCGTGCACCGCTCCCTCCTCCCGCCCTGTGATGCAACAGATGTCTCCTTCTCCAAAAATTTACTCAATGGGACCGTAATGTTGCAACCACACACAAGTTGACCTGCTGTGAGGAAAAAACGAGTTAGTACATTTCAAACATTAAAAAGGTCATTTTAAAATCAACATGAAAAACCAAAATACCCAAAGTATAAAACCCAAAAAATACTTACCATGGAAAGTAAACGTATCGTGTACTGCTCCCTCCTCCCGCCCTGTGGTGCAACAGATGTCCCCTTCTCCAAAAATGTGCTCAATGGGACCGTAATGTTGCAACCACACACAAGTTGACCTGCTGTGAGGAAAAAATGAGTTAGTACATTTCAAACATGAAAAAGGTCATTATAAAATCAACATGAAAAACCAAAATACCAAAAGTAAAAAACACAAAAAAATTCTTACCATGGAAAGAAAACGTATTGTGCACCGCTCCCTCCTCCCGCCCTGTGGTGCAACAGATGTCCCCTTCTCCAAAAATGTACTCAATGGGACCGTAATGTTGCAACCATACACAAGTTGACCTGCTGTGAGGAAAAAACGAGTTAGTACATTTCAAACATGAAAAAGGTCATTTTAAAATCAACATGAAAAACCAAAATACCAAAAGTATAAAACACAAAAAAATTCTTAGCATGGAAAGAGAACATATCGTGCACCGCTCCCTCCTCCCGCCCTGTGGTGCAAGAGATGGCCCCTTCTCCAAAAATGTACTCAATGGGACCGTAATGTTGCAACCACACACAATGTGACCTGCTGTGAGGAAAAAACGAGTTAGTACATTTCAAACATGAAAAAGGTCATTTTAAAATCAACATGAAAAACCAAAATACCAAAAGTATAAAACACAAAAAAATTCTTACCATGGAAAGAGAACGTATCGTGCACCTCTCCCTCCTCCCGCCCTGTGGT
Organism: Schistocerca nitens; assembly: GCF_023898315.1. Classification (NCBI taxonomy): domain Eukaryota; kingdom Metazoa; phylum Arthropoda; class Insecta; order Orthoptera; family Acrididae; genus Schistocerca; species Schistocerca nitens. Next base: position 138,336,743 of record NC_064618.1, read on the forward strand.
GTAAGAGATGGCCCCTTCTCCAAAAATGTACTCAATGGGACCGTAATGTTGCAACCACACACAAGTTGACCTGCTGTGAGGAAAAAAACGAGTTAGTACATTTCAAACATGAAAAAGGTCATTTTAAAATCAACATGAGAAACCAAAATTCCAAAAGTATAAAACCCAAAAAATGCTTACCATGGAAAGAAAACGTATCGTGTACTGCTCCCTCCTCCTGCCCTGTGGTGCAACAGATGTCCCCTTCTCCAAAAATGTACTCAATGGGACCGTAATGTTGCAACCACACACAAGTTGACCTGCTGTGAGGAAAAAACGAGTTAGTACATTTCAAACATAAAAAAGGTCATTTTAAAATCAACATGCAAATCCAAAATACCAAAAGTATAAAACCCAAAAAATGCTTACCATGGAAAGTAAACGTATCGTGTACTGCTCCCTCCTCCCGCCCTGTGGTGCAACAGATGTCCCCTTCTCCAAAAATGTACTCAATGGGACCGTAATGTTGCAACCACACACAAGTTGACCTGCTGTGAGGAAAAAATGAGTTAGTACATTTCAAACATGAAAAAGGTCATTTTAAAATCAACATGAAAAACCAAAATACCAAAAGTAAAAAACACAAAAAAATTCTTACCATGGAAAGAAAACGTATCGTGCACCGCTCCCTCCTCCCGCCCTGTGGTGCAACAGATGTCCCCTTCTCCAAAAATGTACTCAATGGGACCGTAATGTTGCAACCACACACAAGTTGACCTGCTGTGAGGAAAAAACGAGTTAGTACATTTCAAACATGAAAAAGGTCATTTTAAAATCAACATGAAAAACCAAAATACCAAAAGTATAAAACACAAAAAAATTCTTACCATGGAAAGAGAACGTATCATGCACCTCTCCCTCCTCCCGCCCTGTGGTGCAAGAGATGGCCCCTTCTCCAAAAATGTACTCAATGGGACCGTAATGTTGCAACCACACACAAATTGACCTGCTGTGAGGAAAAAACGAGTTAGTACATTTCAAACATGAAAAAGGTCATTTTAAAATCAACATGCAAATCCAAAATACCAAAAGTATAAAACCCAAACAATGCTTACCATGGAAAGAAAACGTATCGTGCATCGCTCCCTCCTCCCGCCCTGTGGTGCAACAGATGTCCCCTTCTCCAAAAATGTACTCAATGGGACCGTAATGTTACAACCACACACAAGTTGACCTGCTGTGAGGAAAAAACGAGTTAGTACATTTCAAACATGAAAAAGGTCATTTTAAAATCAACATGAAAAACCAAAGTACCAGAAGTATAAAACCCAAAAAATGCTTACCATGCAAAGAAAATGTATCGTGTACCGATCCCTCCTCCCGCCCTGTGGTGCAACAGATGTCCCCTTCTCCAAAAATGTACTCAATGGGACCGTAATGTTGCAACCACACACAAGTTGACCTGCTCTGAGGAAAAAATGAGTTAGTACATTTCAAACATGAAAAAGATCATTTTAAAATCAACATGAAAAACCAAAATACCAAAAGTATAGAACCCAAAAATGCTTACCATGGAAAGAAAACGTATTGTGCACTGCTCCCTCCTCCCGCCCTGTGGTGCAACAGATATCCCCTTCTCCAAAAATGTACTCAATGGGACCGTAATGTTGCAACCAGACACAAGTTGACCTGCTGTGAGGAAAAAACGAGTTAGTACATTTCAAACATGAAAAAGGTCATTTTAAAATCAACATGAAAAACCAAAATACCAAAAGTATAAAACCCAAAAAATGCTTACCATGGATGAAAACGTATCGTGCACCGCTCCCTCCTCCCGCCCTGTGGTGCAACAGATGTCCCCTTCTCCAAAAATGTAGTCAATGGGACCGTAATGTTGCAACCACACACAAGTTGACCTGCTGTGTGGAAAAAACGAGTTAGTACATTTCAAACATGAAAAAGGTCATTTTTAAATCAACATGAAAAACCAAAATACCAAAAGTATAAAACCCAAAAAATGCTTACCATGGAGAGAAAACGTATCGTGCACCGCTCCCTCCTCCCGCCCTGTGGTGCAACAGATGTCCCCTTCTCCAAAAATGTACTCAATTGGACCGTAATGTTAAAACCACACACAAGTTGACCGGCTGTGAGGAAAAAACGAGTTAGTACATTTCAAACATGAACAAGGTCATTTTAAAATCAACATGAAAAACCAAAGTACCAGAAGTATAAAACCCAAAAAATGCTTACCATGGAAAGAAAACGTATCGTGCACCGCTCCCTCCTCCCGCCCTGTGGTGCAACAGATGTCCCCTTCTCCAAAAATGTACTCAATGGGACCGTAATGTTGCAACCACACACAAGTTGACCTGCTGTGAGGAAAAAACGAGTTAGTACATTTCAAACATGAAAAAGATCATTTTAAAATCAACATGAAAAACCAAAATACCAAAAGTATAGAACCCAAAAATGCTTACCATGGAAAAAAAATGTATTGTGCACTGCTCCCTCCTCCCGCCCTGTGGTGCAACAGATGTCCCCTTCTCCAAAAATGTACTCAATGGGACCGTAATGTTGCAACCACACACAAGTTGACCTGCTGTGACGAAAAAACGAGTTAGTACATTTCATACATGAAAAAGGTCATTTCAAAATCAACATGCAAATCCAAAATACCAAAAGTATAAAACCCAAAAAATGCTTACCATGAAAGTAAACGTATCGTGTACTGCTCCCTCCTCCCGCCCTGTGGTGCAACAGATGTCCCCTTCTCCAAAAATGTACTCAATAGGACCGTAATGTTGCAACCACACACAAGTTGACCTGCTGTGAGGAAAAAATGAGTTAGTACATTTGAATCATGAAAAACGTCATTTTAAAATCAACATGAAAAACCAAAATACCAAAAGTAAAAAACACAAAAAAACTCTTACCATGGAAAGAAATGTATCGTGCACTGCTCCCTCCTCCCGCCCTGTGGTGCAACAGATGTCCCCTTCTCCAAAAATGTACTCAATGGGACCGTAATGTTGCAACCACACACAAGTTGACCTGCTGTGAGGAAAAAACGAGTTAGTACATTTCAAACATGAAAAAGGTCATCTTAAAATCAACATGAAAAACCAAAATACCAAAAGTATAAAACCCAAAAAATGCTTACCATGGAAAGAAAACGTATCGTGCACCGCTCCCTCCTCCCGCCCTGTGGTGCAACAGATGTCCCCTTCTCCAAAAATGTACTCAATGGGACCGTAATGTTGCAACCACACACAAGTTGACCTGCTGTGACGAAAAAACGAGTTAGTACATTTCAAACATGAAAAAGGTCATTTTAAAATCAACATGCAAATCCAAAATACCAAAAGCATAAAACCCAAAAAATTCTTACCAATGAAAGAAAACGTATCGTGTACTGCTCCCTCCTCCCGCCCTGTGGTGCAACTGATGTCCCCTTCTCCAAAAATGTACTCAATGGGACCGTAATGTTGCAACCACACACAAGTTGACCTGCTGTGAGGAAAAAACGAGTTAGTACATTTCAAACAAAAAAAGATCATTTTAAAATCAACATGAAAAACCAAAATACCAAAAGTATAAAACACAAAAAATGCTTACCATGGATGAAAACGTATCGTGCACCGCTCCCTCCTCCTGCCCTGTGGTGCAACAGATGTCCCTTTCTCCAAAAATGTACTCAATGGGACCGTAATGTTGCAACCACACACAAGTTGACCTCCTGTGAGGAAAAAACGAGTTAGTACATTTCAAACATGAAAAAGGTCATTTTTAAATCAACACGAAAAACCAAAATTCCAAAAGTATAAAACACAAAAAATGCTTACCATGGAAAGGAAAAGTATCGTGCACCGCTCCCTCCTCCCGCCCTGTGGTGCAACAGATGTCCTTTTCTCCAAAAATGCACTCAATGGGACCGTAATGTTGCAACCACACACAAGTTGACCTGCTGTGAGGAAAAAACGAGTTAGTACATTTCAAACATGAAAAAGGTCATTTTAAAATCAACATGAAAAACCAAAATACCAAAAGTATAAAACCCAAAAAATGCTTACCATGGATGAAAACGTATCGTGCACCGCTCCCTCCTCCCGCCCTGTGGTGCAACAGATGTCCCCTTCTCCAAAAATGTACTCAATGGGACCGTAATGTTGCAACCACACACAAGTTGACCTGCTGTGAGGAAAAAACGAGTTAGTACATTTCAAACATGAAAAAGGTCATTTTTAAATCAACATGAAAAACCAAAATACCAAAAGTATAAAACACAAAAAATGCTACCATGGAAAGAAAACGTATCGTGCATCGCTCCCTCCTCCCGCCCCGTGGTGCAACAGATGTCCCCTTCTCCAAAAATGTACTCAATGGGACCGTAATGTTGCAACCACACACAAGTTGACCTGCTGTGAGGAAAAAACGAGTTAGTACATTTCAAACATTAAAAAGGTCATTTTAAAATCAACATGAAAAACCAAAATACCCAAAGTATAAAACCCAAAAAATACTTACCATGGAAAGAAAACGTATCGTGCACCGCTCCCTCCTCCCGCCCTGTGGTGCAACAGATGTCCCCTTCTCCAAAAATGTACTCAATTGGACCGTAATGTTAACACCACACACAAGTTGACCGGCTGTGAGGAAAAAACGAGTTAGTACATTTCAAACATGAAAAAGGTCATTTCAAAATCAACATGAAAAACCAAAGTACCAGAAGTATAAAACCCAAAAAATGCTTACCATGGAAAGAAAACTTATCGTGCACTGCTCCCTCCTCCCGCCCTGTGGTGCAACTGAAGTCCCTTTCTCCAAAAATGTACTCAATGGGTCCGTAATGTTGCAACCACACACAAGTTGACCTGCTGTGAGGAATAAAAGAGTTAGTACATTTCAAACATGAAAAATGTCATTTTAAAATCAACATGAAAAATCAAAATTCCAAAAGTCTAAAACACAAAAAATGCTTACCATGGAAAGTAAATGTATCGTGCACCGCTCCCTCCTCCCGCCCTGTGATGCAACAGATGTCTCCTTCTCCAAAAATTTACTCAATGGGACCGTAATGTTGCAACCACACACAAGTTGACCTGCTGTGAGGAAAAAACGAGTTAGTACATTTCAAACATTAAAAAGGTCATTTTAAAATCAACATGAAAAACCAAAATACCCAAAGTATAAAACCCAAAAAATACTTACCATGGAAAGTAAACGTATCGTGTACTGCTCCCTCCTCCCGCCCTGTGGTGCAACAGATGTCCCCTTCTCCAAAAATGTGCTCAATGGGACCGTAATGTTGCAACCACACACAAGTTGACCTGCTGTGAGGAAAAAATGAGTTAGTACATTTCAAACATGAAAAAGGTCATTATAAAATCAACATGAAAAACCAAAATACCAAAAGTAAAAAACACAAAAAAATTCTTACCATGGAAAGAAAACGTATTGTGCACCGCTCCCTCCTCCCGCCCTGTGGTGCAACAGATGTCCCCTTCTCCAAAAATGTACTCAATGGGACCGTAATGTTGCAACCATACACAAGTTGACCTGCTGTGAGGAAAAAACGAGTTAGTACATTTCAAACATGAAAAAGGTCATTTTAAAATCAACATGAAAAACCAAAATACCAAAAGTATAAAACACAAAAAAATTCTTAGCATGGAAAGAGAACATATCGTGCACCGCTCCCTCCTCCCGCCCTGTGGTGCAAGAGATGGCCCCTTCTCCAAAAATGTACTCAATGGGACCGTAATGTTGCAACCACACACAATGTGACCTGCTGTGAGGAAAAAACGAGTTAGTACATTTCAAACATGAAAAAGGTCATTTTAAAATCAACATGAAAAACCAAAATACCAAAAGTATAAAACACAAAAAAATTCTTACCATGGAAAGAGAACGTATCGTGCACCTCTCCCTCCTCCCGCCCTGTGGTGTAAGAGATGGCCCCTTCTCCAAAAATGTACTCAATGGGACCGTAATGTTGCAACCACACACAAGTTGACCTGCTGTGAGGAAAAAAACGAGTTAGTACATTTCAAACATGAAAAAGGTCATTTTAAAATCAACATGAGAAACCAAAATTCCAAAAGTATAAAACCCAAAAAATGCTTACCATGGAAAGAAAACGTATAGTGTACTGCTCCCTCCTCCTGCCCTGTGGTGCAACAGATGTCCCCTTCTCCAAAAATGTACTCAATGGGACCGTAATGTTGCAACCACACACAAGTTGACCTGCTGTGAGGAAAAAACGAGTTAGTACATTTCAAACATAAAAAAGGTCATTTTAAAATCAACATGCAAATCCAAAATACCAAAAGTATAAAACCCAAAAAATGCTTACCATGGAAAGTAAACGTATCGTGTACTGCTCCCTCCTCCCGCCCTGTGGTGCAACAGATGTCCCCTTCTCCAAAAATGTACTCAATGGGACCGTAATGTTGCAACCACACACAAGTTGACCTGCTGTGAGGAAAAAATGAGTTAGTACATTTCAAACATGAAAAAGGTCATTTTAAAATCAACATGAAAAACCAAAATACCAAAAGTAAAAAACACAAAAAAATTCTTACCATGGAAAGAAAACGTATCGTGCACCGCTCCCTCCTCCCGCCCTGTGGTGCAACAGATGTCCCCTTCTCCAAAAATGTACTCAATGGGACCGTAATGTTGCAACCACACACAAGTTGACCTGCTGTGAGGAAAAAACGAGTTAGTACATTTCAAACATGAAAAAGGTCATTTTAAAATCAACATGAAAAACCAAAATACCAAAAGTATAAAAAACAAAAAAATTCTTACCATGGAAAGAGAACGTATCGTGCACCTCTCCCTCCTCCCGCCCTGTGGTGCAAGAGATGGCCCCTTCTCCAAAAATGTACTCAATGGGACCGTAATGTTGCAACCACACACAAATTGACCTGCTGTGAGGAAAAAACGAGTTAGTACATTTCAAACATGAAAAAGGTCATTTTAAAATCAACATGCAAATCCAAAATACCAAAAGTATAAAACCCAAACAATGCTTACCATGGAAAGAAAACGTATCGTGCATCGCTCCCCCCTCCCGCCCTGTGGTGCAACAGATGTCCCCTTCTCCAAAAATGTACTCAATGGGACCGTAATGTTACAACCACACACAAGTTGACCTGCTGTGAGGAAAAAACGAGTTAGTACATTTCAAACATGAAAAAGGTCATTTTAAAATCAACATGAAAAACCAAAGTACCAGAAGTATAAAACCCAAAAAATGCTTACCATGCAAAGAAAACGTATCGTGTACCGATCCCTCCTCCCGCCCTGTGGTGCAACAGATGTCCCCTTCTCCAAAAATGTACTCAATGGGACCGTAATGTTGCAACCACACACAAGTTGACCTGCTCTGAGGAAAAAATGAGTTAGTACATTTCAAACATGAAAAAGATCATTTTAAAATCAACATGAAAAACCAAAATACCAAAAGTATAGAACCCAAAAATGCTTACCATGGAAAGAAAACGTATTGTGCACTGCTCCCTCCTCCCGCCCTGTGGTGCAACAGATATCCCCTTCTCCAAAAATGTACTCAATGGGACCGTAATGTTGCAACCAGACACAAGTTGACCTGCAGTGACGAAAAAACGAGTTAGTACATTTCAAACATGAAAAAGGTCATTTTAAAATCAACATGAAAAACCAAAATACCAAAAGTATAAAACCCAAAAAATGCTTACCATGGAAAGAAAACGTATCGTGCACAGCTCCCTCCTCCCGCCCTGTGGTGCAACAGATGTCCCCTTCTCCAAAAATGTACTCAATGGGACCGTAATGTTGCAACCACACACAAGTTGACCTGCTGTGACGAAAAAACGAGTTAGTACATTTCAAACATGAAAAAGGTCATTTTAAAATCAACATGAAAAACCAAAATACCAAAAGTGTAAACCACAAAAAATGCTTACCATGGATGAAAACGTATCGTGCACCGCTCCCTCCTCCCGCCCTGTGGTGCAACAGATGTCCCCTTCTCCAAAAATGTACTCAATGGGACCGTAATGTTGCAACCACACACAAGTTGACCTGCTGTGAGGAAAAAACGAGTTAGTACATTTCAAACATGAAAAAGGTCATTTTAAAATCAACATGCAAATCCAAAATACCAAAAGTATAAAACCCAAAAAATGCTTACCATGGAAAGAAAACGTATCGTGTACTGCTCCCTCCTCCCGCCCTGTGGTGCAACAGATGTCCCCTTCTCCAAAAACGTACCCAATGGGACCGTAATGTTGCAACCACACACAAGTTGACCTGCTGTGAGGAAAAAACGAGTTAGTACATTTCAAACAAAAAAAGATCATTTTAAAATCAACATGAAAAACCAAAATACCAAAAGTATAAAACCCAAAAAATGCTTACCATGGAAAGAAAACGTATCGTGTACTGCTCCCTCCTCCCGACCTGTGGTGCAACAGATGTCCCCTTCTCCAAAAATGTACTCAATGGGCCGTAATGTTGCAACCACACACAAGTTGACCTGCTGTGAGGAAAAAATGAGTTAGTACATTTCAAACATGAAAAAGGTCATTTTAAAATCAACATGATAAACCTAAATACCAAAAGTATAAAACCCAAAAAATGCTTACCATGGAAAAAAAACGTATCGTGCACCTCTCCCTCCTCCCGCCCTGTGGTGCAACAGATGTCCCTTTCTCCAAAAATGTACTCAATGGGACCGTAATGTTGCAACCACACACAAGTTGACCTGCTGTGAGGAAAAAACAAGTTAGTTCATTTCAAACATGAAAAAGGTCATTTTTAAATCAACATGAAAAACCAAAATTCCAAAGGTATAAAGCACAAAAAATGCTTACCATGGAAAGAAAATGTATCGTGCACCGCTCCCTCCTCCCGCCCTGTGGTGCAACAGATGTCCCTTTCTCCAAAAATGTACTCAATGGGACCGTAATGTTGCAACCACACACAAGTTGACCTGCTGTGAAGAAAAAACGAGTTAGTACATTTCAAACATGAAAAAGGTCATTTTTAAATCAACATGAAAAACCAAAATAACAAAAGTATAAAACCCAAAAAATGCTTACCATGGAAAGAAAACGTATCGTGCACCGCTCCCTCCTCCCGCCCTGTGGTGCAACAGATGTCCCCTTCTCTAAAAATGTACTCAATGGGACCGTAATGTTGCAACCACACACAAGTTGACCTGCTGTGACGAAAAGACGAGTTAGTACATTTCAAACATGAAAAAGGTCATTTTAAAATCAACATGAAAAACCAAAATACCAAAAGTATAAAACCCAAAAATTTCTTACCATGGAAAGAAAACATATCGTGCACCGGTCCCTCCTCCCGCCCTGTGGTGCAACAGATGTCCCTTTCTCCAAAAATGTACTCAATGGGACCGTAATGTTGCAACCACACACAAGTTGACCTGCTGTGAGGAAAAAACGAGTTAGTACATTTCAAACATGAAAAAGGTCATTTTAAAATCAACATGCAAATCCAAAGTACCAAAAGTATAAAACCCAAAAAATGCTTACCATGGATGAAAACGTATCGTGCACCGCTCCCTCCTCCCGCCCTGTGGTGCAACAGATGTCCCCTTCTCCAAAAATGTAGTCAATGGGACCGTAATGTTGCAACCACACACAAGTTGACCTGCTGTGTGGAAAAAACGAGTTAGTACATTTCAAACATGAAAAAGGTCATTTTTAAATCAACATGAAAAACCAAAATACCAAAAGTATAAAACACAAAAAATGCTTACCATGGAAAGAAAACGTATCGTGCACCGCTCCCTCCTCCCGCCTCGTGGTGCAACAGATGTCCCCTTCTCCAAAAATGTACTCAATGGGACCGTAATGTTGCAACCACACACAAGTTGACCTGCTGTGAGGAAAAAACGAGTTAGTACATTTCAAACATGAAAAAGGTCATTTTTAAATCAACATGAAAAACCAAAATACCAAAAGTATAAAACACAAAAAATGCTTACCATGGAAAGAAAACGTATCGTGCACCGCTCCCTCCTCCCGCCTCGTGGTGCAACAGATGTCCCCTTCTCCAAAAATGTACTCAATGGGACCGTAATGTTGCAACCACACACAAGTTGACCTGCTGTGAGGAAAAAACGAGTTAGTACATTTCAAACATGAAAAAGGTCATTTTAAAATCAACATGAAAAACCAAAATACCCAAAGTATAAAACCCAAAAAATGCTTACCATGGAAAGAAAACGTACCGTGCACCGCTCCCTCCTCCCGCCCTGTGGTGCAACAGATGTCCCCTTCTCCAAAAATGTACTCAATTGGATCGTAATGTTAACACCACACACAAGTTGACCGGCTGTGAGGAAAAAACGAGTTAGTACATTTCAATCATGAACAAGATCATTTTAAAATCAACATGAAAAACCAAAGTACCCGAAGTATAAAACCCAAAAAATGCTTACCATGGAAAGAAAACTTATCGTGCACCGCTCCCTCCTCCCGCCATGTGGTGCAACAGATGTCCCCTTCTCCAAAAATGTACTCAATGGGACCGTAATGTTGCAACCACACACAAGTTGACCTGCTATGAGGAAAAAACGAGTTAGTACATTTCAAACATGAAAAAGGTCATTTTAAAATCAACATGAAAAACCAAAATACCCAAAGTATAAAACCCAAAAAATGCTTACCATGGAAAGAAAACGTATCGTGCACCGCTCCCTCCTCCCGCCTCGTGGTGAAACAGATGTCCCCTTCTCCAAAAATGTACTCAATGGGACCGTAATGTTGCAACCACACACAAGTTGACCTGCTGTGAGGAAAAAACGAGTTAGTACATTTCAAACATGAAAAAGGTCATTTTTAAATCAACATGAAAAACCAAAATACCAAAAGTATAAAACACAAAAAATGCTTACCATGGAAAGAAAACGTATCGTGCACCGCTCCCTCCTCCCGCCTCGTGGTGCAACAGATGTCCCCTTCTCCAAAAATGTACTCAATGGGACCGTAATGTTGCAACCACACACAAGTTGACCTGCTGTGAGGAAAAAACGAGTTAGTACATTTCAAACATGAAAAAGGTCATTTTAAAATCAACATGAAAAACCAAAATACCCAAAGTATAAAACCCAAAAAATGCTTACCATGGAAAGAAAACGTATCGTGCACCGCTCCCTCCTCCCGCCCTGTGGTGCAACAGATGTCCCCTTCTCCAAAAATGTACTCAATTGGATCGTAATGTTAACACCACACACAAGTTGACCGGCTGTGAGGAAAAAACGAGTTAGTACATTTCAAACATGAACAAGATCATTTTAAAATCAACATGAAAAACCAAAGTACCCGAAGTATAAAACCCAAAAAATGCTTACCATGGAAAGAAAACTTATCGTGCACCGCTCCCTCCTCCCGCCCTGTGGTGCAACAGATGTCCCCTTCTCCAAAAATGTACTCAATGGGACCGTAATGTTGCAACCACACACAAGTTGACCTGCTGTGAGGAAAAAACGAGTTAGTACATTTCAAACATGAAAAAGATCATTTTAAAATCAACATGAAAAACCAAAATACCAAAAGTATAGAACCCAAAAATGCTTACCATGGAAAGAAAATGTATTGTGCACTGCTCCCTCCTCCCGCCCTGTGGTGCAACAGATGTCCCCTTCTCCAAAAATGTACTCAATGGGACCGTAATGTTGCAACCACACACAAGTTGACCTGCTGTGACGAAAAAGAAAGTTAGTACATTTCAAACATGAAAAAGGTCATTTCAAAATCAACATGCAAATCCAAAATACCAAAAGTATAAAACCCAAAAAATGCTTACCATGGAAAGTAAACGTATCGTGTACTGCTCCCTCCTCCCGCCCTGTGGTGCAACAGATGTCCCCTTCTCCAAAAATGTACTCAATAGGACCGTAATGTTGCAACCACACACAAGTTGACCTGCTGTGAGGAAAAAATGAGTTAGTACATTTGAAACATTAAAAACGTCATTTTAAAATCAACATGAAAAACCAAAATACCAAAAGTAAAAAACACAAAAAAATTCTTACCATGGAAAGAAAACGTATCGTGCACTGCTCCCTCCTCCCGCCCTGTGGTGCAACAGATGTCCCCTTCTCCAAAAATGTACTCAATGGGACCGTAATGTTGCAACCACACACAAGTTGACCTGCTGTGAGGAAAAAACGAGTTAGTACATTTCAAACATGAAAAAGGTCATCTTAAAATCAACATGAAAAACCAAAATACCAAAAGTATAAAACTCAAAAAATGCTTACCATGGAAAGAAAACGTATCGTGCACCGCTCCCTCCTCCCGCCCTGTGGTGCAACAGATGTCCCCTTCTCCAAAAATGTACTCAATGGGACCGTAATGTTGCAACCACACACAAGTTGACCAGCTGTGACGAAAAAACGAGTTAGTACATTTCAAACATGAAAAAGGTCAGTTTAAAATCAACATGAAAAATCAAAATACCAAAAGTATAAAACACAAAAAATGCTTACCATGGATGAAAACGTATCGTGCACCGCTCCCTCCCCCCGCCCTGTGGTGCAACAGATGTCCCCTTCTCCAAAAATGTACTCAATGGGACCGTAATGTTGCAACCACACACAAGTTGACCTGCTGTGAGGAAAAAAACGAGTTAGTACATTTCAAACATGAAAAAGGTCATTTTAAAATCAACATGCAAATCCAAAATACCAAAAATATAAAACCCAAAAAATGCTTACCATGGAAAGAAAACGTATCGTGTACTGCTCCCTCCTCCCGCCCTGTGGTGCAACAGATGTCCCCTTCTCCAAAAATGTACTCAATGGGACCGTAATGTTGCAACCACACACAAGTTGACCTGCTGTGAGGAAAAAACGAGTTAGTACATTTCAAACAAAAAAAGATCATTTTAAAATCAACATGAAAAACCAAAATACCAGAAGTATAAAACACAAAAAATGCTTACCATGGATGAAAACGTAACGTGCATCGCTCCCTCCTCCCGCCCTGTGGTGCAACAGATGTCCCTTTCTCCAAAAATGTACTCAATGGGACCGTAATGTTGCAACCACACACAAGTTGACCTCCTGTGAGGAAAAAACGAGTTAGTACATTTCAAACATGAAAAAGGTCATTTTTAAATCAACATCAAAAACCAAAATTCCAAAAGTATAAAACACAAAAAATGCTTACCATGGAAAGGAAAAGTATCGTGCACCGCTCCCTCCTCCCGCCCTGTGGTGCAACAGATGTCCTTTTCTCCAAAAATGCACTCAATGGGACCGTAATGTTGCAACCACACACAAGTTGACCTGCTGTGAGGAAAAAACGAGTTAGTACATTTCAAACATGAAAAAGGTCATTTTAAAATCAACATGAAAAACCAAAATTCCAAAAGTATAAAACACAAAAAATGCTTACCATGGAAAGAAAATGTATCGTGCACTGCTCCATCCTCCCGCCCTGTGGTGCAACAGATGTCCCTTTCTCCAAAAATGTACTCAATGGGACCGTAATGTTGCAACCACACACAAGTTGACCTGCTGTGAGGAAAAAACGAGTTAGTACATTTCAAACATGAAAAAGGTCATTTTTAAATCAACATGAAAAACCAAAATTCCAAAAGTATAAAACACAAAAAATGCTTACCATTGAAAGTAAATGTATCGTGCACCGCTCCCTCCCCCCGCCCTGTGGTGCAACAGATGTCCCCTTCTCCAAAAATGTACTCAATGGGACCGTAATGTTGCAACCACACACAAGTTGACCTGCTGTGAGAAAAAAACGAGTTAGTACATTTCAAACATGAAAAAGGTCATTTTAAAATCAACATGAAAAACCAAAATACCCAAAGTATAAAACCCAAAAAATGCTTACCATGGAAAGAAAACGTATTGTGCACTGCTCCCTCCTCCCGCCCTGTGGTGCAACAGATGTCCCCTTCTCCAAAAATGTACTCAATGGGACCGTAATGTTGCAACCACACACAAGTTGACCTGCTGTGACGAAAAAACGAGTTAGTACATTTCAAACATGAAAAAGGTCATTTCAAAATCAACATGCAAATCCAAAATACCAAAAGTATAAAACCCAAAAAATGCTTACCATGGAAAGTAAACGTATCGTGTACTGCTCCCTCCTCCCGCCCTGTGGTGCAACAGATGTCCCCTTCTCCAAAAATGTACTCAATGGGACCGTAATGTTGCAACCACACACAAGTTGCCCTGCTGTGAGGAAAAAATGAGTTAGTACATTTGAAACATGAAAAACGTCATTTTAAAATCAACATGAAAAACCAAAATACCAAAAGTAAAAAACACAAAAAAATTCTTACCATGGAAAGAAAACGTATCGTGCACTGCTCCCTCGTCCTGCCCTGTGGTGCAACAGATGTCCCCTTCTCCAAAAATGTACTCAATGGGACCGTAATGTTGCAACCACACACAAGTTGACCTGCTGTGAGGAAAAAACGAGTTAGTACATTTCAAACATGAAAAAGGTCATCTTAAAATCAACATGAAAAACCAAAATACCAAAAGTATAAAACCCAAAGAATGCTTACCATGGAAAGAAAACGTATCGTGCACCGCTCCCTCCTCCCACCCTGTGGTGCAACAGATGTCCCCTTCTCCAAAAATGTACTCAATGGGACCGTAATGTTGCAACCACACACAAGTTGACCTGCTGTGACGAAAAAACGAGTTAGTACATTTCAAACATGAAAAAGGTCAGTTTAAAATCAACATGAAAAACCAAAATACCAAAAGTATAAAACACCAAAAATGCTTACCATGGATGAAAACGTATCGTGCACCGCTCCCTCCTCCCGGGCTGTGGTGCAACAGATGTCCCCTTCTCCAAAAATGTACTCAATGGGACCGTAATGTTGCAACCACACACAAGTTGACCTGCTGTGAGGAAAAAAGAATTAGTACATTTCAAACATGAAAAAGGTCATTTTAAAATCAACATGCAAATCCAAAATACCAAAAGTATAAAACCCAAAAAATGCTTACCATGGAAAGTAAATGTATCGTGCACCGCTCCCTCCCCCCGCCCTGTGGTGCAACTGATGTCCCCTTCTCCAAAAATGTACTCAATGGGACCGTAATGTTGCAACCACACACAAGTTGACCTGCTGTGAGGAAAAAACGAGTTAGTACATTTCAAACATGAAAAAGGTCATTTTTAAATCAACATGAAAAACCAAAATTCCAAAAGTATAAAACACAAAAAATGCTTACCATGGAAAGAAAATGTATTGTGCACCGCTCCCTCCTCCCCCCCTGTGTTGCAACAGATGTCCCTTTCTCCAAAAATGTACTCAATGAGACCGTAATGTTACAACCACACACAAGTTGACCTGCTGTGAGGAAAAAACGAGTTAGTACATTTCAAACATGAAAAAGGTCATTTTTAAATCAACATGAAAAACCAAAATTCCAAAAGTATAAAACACAAAAAATGCTTACTATGGAAAGAAAATGTATCGTGCACCGCTCCCTCCTCCCGCCCTGTGGTGCAACAGATGTCCCTTTCTCCAAAAATGTACTCAATGGGACCGTAATGTTGCAACCACACACAAGTTGACCTGCTGTCAGGAAAAAACGAGTTAGTACATTTCAAACATGAAAAAGGTCATTTTTAAATCAACATGAAAAACCAAAATTCCAAAAGTATAAAACATAAAAAATTCTTACCATGGAAAGAAAATGTATCGTGGACGGCTCCCTCCTCCCGCCCTGTGGTGCAACAGATGTCCCCTTCTCCAAAAATGTACTCAATGGGACCGTAATGTTGCAACCACACACAAATTGACCTGCTGTGAAGAAAAAAAGAGTTAGTACATTTCAAACATGAAAAAGGTCATTTTTAAATCAACATGAAAAACCAGAATTCCAAAAGTATAAAACACAAAATATGCTTACCATGGAAAGAAAATGTATCGTGCGCCGCTCCCTCCTCCCGCCCTGTGGTGCAACAGATGTCCTTTTCTCCAAAAATATACTCAATGGGACCGTAATGTTGCAACCACACACAAGTTGACCTGCTGTGAAGAAAAAACGAGTTAGTACATTTCAAACATGAAAAAGGTTACTTTTAAATCAACATGAAAAACCAAAATTCCAAAAGTAAAACCACAAAAAATGCTTACCATGGAAAGAAAATGTATCGTGCACCGCTCCCTCCTCCCGCCCTGTGGTGCAACAGATGTCCCTTCCTCCAAAAATGTACTCAATGGGACCGTAATGTTGCAACCACACACAAGTTGACCTCCTGTGAGGAAAAAACGAGTTAGTACATTTCAAACATGATAAAGGTCATTTTTCGATCAAAATGAAAAACCTAAATTCCATAAGTATAAAACACAAAAAATGCTTACCATGGAAAGAAAATGTATCGTGCACCGCTCCCTCCTCCCGCCCTGTTGTGCAACAGATGTCCCTTCCTCCAAAAATGTACTCAATGGGACCGTAATGTTGCAACCACACACAAGTTGACCTGCTGTGAAGAAAAAACGAGTTAGTACATTTCAAACATGAAAAAGGTCATTTTTAAATCAACATGAAAAACCAAAATTACAAATGTATAAAACACAAAAAATGCTTACCATGGAAAGAAAATGTATCGTGCACCGCTCCCTCCTCCCGGCCTGTGGTGCAACTGATGTCCCCTTCTCCAAAAATGTACTCAATGGGACCGTAATGTTGCAACCACACACAAGTTGACCTGCTGTGAAGAAAAAACGAGTTAGTACATTTCAAACATGAAAAAGGTCATTTTAAAATCAACATGATAAACCAAAATTCCAAAAGTATAAAACACAAAAAATGCTTACCATGGAAAGAAAATGTATCGTGCACCGCTCCCTCCTCCCGCCCTGTGGTGCAACAGATGTCCCCTTCTCCAAAAATGTACTCAATGGGACCGTAATGTTGCAACCACACACAAGTTGACCTGCTGTGAAGAAAAAACGAGTTAGTACATTTCAAACATGAAAAAGGTCATTTTAAAATCATCATGATAAACCAAAATTCCAAAAGTATAAAACACAAAAAATGCTTACCATGGAAAGAAAATGTATCGTGCACCGCTCCCTCCTCCCGCCCTGTGGTGCAACAGATGTCCCTTTCTCCAAAAATGTACTCAATGGGACCGTAATGTGGCAACCACACACAAGTTGACCTGCTGTGAGGAAAAAACGAGTTAGTATATTTCAAACATGAAAAAGGTCATTTTTAAATCAACATGAAAAACCAAAATTCCAAAAGTATAAAACACAAAAAATGCTTACCATGGAAAGAAAATGTATCGTGCACCGCTCCCTCCTCCCGCCCTATGGTGCAACAGATGTCCTTTTCTCCAAAAAAGTACTCAATGGGACCGTAATGTTGCAACCACACACAAGTTGACCTGCTGTGAAGAAAAAACGAGTTAGTACATTTCAGACATGAAAAAGGTCATTTTTAAATCAACGTGAAAAACCAAAATTCCAAAAATATAAAACACAAAAAATGCTTACTATGGAAAGAAAATATATCGTGCACCGCTCTCTCCTCCCGCCCTGTGGTGCAACAGATGTCCCTTTCTCCAAAAATGTACTCAATGGGACAGTAATGTTGCAACCACACACAAGTTGACCTGCTGTGAAGAAAAAACGAGTTAGTACATTTCAAACATGAAAAAGGTCATTTTTAAATCAACATGAAAAACCAAAATTCCAGAAGTATAAAACACAAAAAAAGCTTACCATGGAAAGAAAATGTATCGAGCACCACTCCTTCCTCCCGCCTGTGGTGCAACAGATGTCCCTTTCTCCAAAAATGTACTCAATGGGACCGTAATGTTGCAACCACACACAAGTTGACCTGCTGTGAGGAAAAAACGAGTTAGTAAATTTCAAACATGAAAAAGGTCACTTTTAAATCAACATGAAAAACCAAAATTCCAAAAGTATAAAACCCAAAAAATGCTTACCATGGAAAGAAAACGTATCGTGCACCGCTCCCTCCTCCCGCCCTGTGGTGCAACAGATGTCCCCTTCTCCAAAAATGTACTCAATGGGACCGTAATGTTGCAACCACACACAAGTTGACCTGCTGTGAGGAAAAAACGAGTTAGTACATTTCAAACATGAAAAAGGTCATCTTAAAATCAACATGAAAAACCAAAATACCAAAAGTATAAAACCCAAAAAATGCTTACCATGGAAAGAAAACGTATCGTGCACCGCTCCCTCCTCCCGCCCTGTGGTGCAACAGATGTCCCCTTCTCCAAAAATGTACTCAATGGGACCGTAATGTTGCAACCACACACAAGTTGACCTGCTGTGACGAAAAAACGAGTTAGTACATTTCAAACATGAAAAAGGTCAGTTTAAAATCAACATGAAAAACCAAAATACCAAAAGTATAAAACCCAAAAAATGCTTACCATGGAAAGAAAACGTATCGTGCACCGCTCCCTCCTCCCGCCCTGTGGTGCAACAGATGTCCCCTTCTCCAAAAATGTACTCAATGGGACCGTAATGTTGCAACCACACACAAGTTGACCTGCTGTGACGAAAAAACGAGTTAGTACATTTCAAACATGAAAAAGGTCAGTTTAAAATCAACATGAAAAACCAAAATACCAAAAGTATAAAACACCAAAAATGCTTACCATGGATGAAAACGTATCGTGCACCGCTCCCTCCTCCCGGCCTGTGGTGCAACAGATGTCCCCTTCTCCAAAAATTTACTCAATGGGACCGTAATGTTGCAACCACACACAAGTTGACCTGCTGTGAGGAAAAAACGAGTTAGTACATTTCAAACATGAAAAAGGTTATTTTTAAATCAACATGAAAAACCAAAATTCCAAAACTAAAACCACAAAAAATGCTTACCATTGAAAGAAAATGTATCGTGCACCGCTCCCTCCTCCCGCCCTGTGGTGCAACAGATGTCCCTTCCTCCAAAACTGTACTCAATGGGACCGTAATGTTGCAACAACACACAAGTTGACCTGCTGTGAGGAAAAAACGAGTTAGTACATTTCAAACATGATAAAGGTCATTTTTCGATCAAAATGAAAAACCTAAATTCCATAAGTATAAAACACGAAAAATGCTTACCATGGAAAGAAAATGTATCGTGCACCGCTCCCTCCTCCCGCCCTGTGGTGCAACAGATGTCCCTTCCTCCAAAAATGTACTCAATGGGACCGTAATGTTGCAACCACACACAAGTTGACCTGCTGTGAAGAAAAAACGAGTTAGTACATTTCAAACATGAAAAAGGTCATTTTTAAATCAACATGAAAAACCAAAATTACAAATGTATAAAACACAAAAAATGCTTACCATGGAAAGAAAATGTATCGTGCACCGCTCCCTCCTCCCGGCCTGTGGTGCAACTGATGTCCCCTTCTCCAAAAATGTACTCAATGGGACCGTAATGTTGCAACCACACACAAGTTGACCTGCTGTGAAGAAAAAACGAGTTAGTACATTTCAAACATGAAAGAGGTCATTTTAAAATCAAAATGAAAAACCAAAATTCCAAAAGTATAAAACACAAAAAATGCTTACCATGGAAAGAAAATGTATCGTGCACCGCTCCCTCCTCCCGCCCTATGGTGCAACAGATGTCCTTTTCTCCAAAAAAGTACTCAATGGGACCGTAATGTTGCAACCACACACAAGTTGACCTGCTGTGAAGAAAAAACGAGTTAGTACATTTCAGACATGAAAAAGGTCATTTTTAAATCAACATGAAAAACCAAAATTCCAAAAATATAAAACACAAAAAATGCTTACTATGGAAAGAAAATATATCGTGCACCGCTCCCTCCTCCCGCCCTGTGGTGCAACAGATGTCCCTTTCTCCAAAAATGTACTCAATGGGACAGTAATGTTGCAACCACACACAAGTTGACCTGCTGTGAAGAAAAAACGAGTTAGTACATTTCAAACATGAAAAAGGTCATTTTTAAATCAACATGAAAAACCAAAATTCCAAAAGTATAAAACACAAAAAATGCTTACCATGGAAAGAAAATGTATCGAGCACCACTCCTTCCTCCCGCCTGTGGTGCAACAGATGTCCCTTTCTCCAAAAATGTACTCAATGGGACCGTAATGTTGCAACCACACACAAGTTGACCTGCTGTGAGGAAAAAACGAGTTAGTACATTTCAAACATGAAAAAGGTCATTTTTTAATCAACATGAAAAACCAAAATTCCAAAAGTATAAAACCCAAAAAATGCTTACCATGGAAAGAAAACGTATCGTGCACCGCTCCCTCCTCCCGCCCTGTGGTGCAACAGATGTCCCCTTCTCCAATAATGTACTCAATGGGACCGTAATGTTGCAACCACACACAAGTTGACCTGCTGTGAGGAAAAAACGAGTTAGTACATTTCAAACATGAAAAAGGTCATCTTAAAATCAACATGAAAAACCAAAATACCAAAAGTATAAAACCCAAAAAATGCTTACCATGGAAAGAAAACGTATCGTGCACCGCTCCCTCCTCCCGCCCTGTGGTGCAACAGATGTCCCCTTCTCCAAAAATGTACTCAATGGGACCGTAATGTTGCAACCACACACAAGTTGACCTGCTGTGACGAAAAAACGAGTTAGTACATTTCAAACATGAAAAAGGTCACTTTAAAATCAACATGAAAAACCAAAATACCAAAAGTATAAAACCCAAAAAATGCTTACCATGGAAAGAAAACGTATCGTGCACCGCTCCCTCCTCCCGCCCTGTGGTGCAACAGATGTCCCCTTCTCCAAAAATGTACTCAATGGGACCGTAATGTTGCAACCACACACAAGTTGACCTGCTGTGACGAAAAAACGAGTTAGTACATTTCAAACATGAAAAAGGTCAGTTTAAAATCAACATGAAAAACCAAAATACCAAAAGGATAAAACACCAAAAATGCTTACCATGGATGAAAACGTATCGTGCACCGCTCCCTCCTCCCGGCCTGTGGTGCAACAGATGTCCCCTTCTACAAAAATGTACTCAATGGGACCGTAATGTTGCAACCACACACAAGTTGACCTGCTGTGAGGAAAAAACGAATTAGTACATTTCAAACATGAAAAAGGTCATTTTAAAATCAACATGCAAATCCAAAATACCAAAAGTATAAAACCCAAAAAATGCTTACCATGGAAAGTAAATGTATCTTGCACCGCTCCCTCCCCCCGCCCTGTGGTGCAACAGATATCCCCTTCTCCAAAAATTTACTCAATGGGCCCGTAATTATGCAACCACACACAAGTTGACCTGCTGTGAGGAAAAAACGAGTTAGTACATTTCAAACATGAAAAAGGTCATTTAAAAATCAACATGAAAAACCAAAATTCCAAAAGTATAAAACACAAAAAATGCTTACCATGGAAAGAAAATGTATCGTGCACCGCTCCCTCCTCCCCCCCTGTGTTGCAACAGATGTCCCTTTCTCCAAAAATGTACTCAATGGGACCGTAATGTTGCAACCACACACAAGTTGACCTGCTGTGAGGAAAAAACGAGTTAGTACATTTCAAACATGAAAAAGGTCATTTTAAAATCAACATGAAAAACCAAAATTCCAAAAGTATAAAACACAAAAAATGCTTACCATGGAAAGAAAATGTATCGTGCACCGCTCCCTCCTCCCGCCCTGTGGTGCAACAGATGTCCCTTTCTCCAAAAATTTACTCAATGGGACCGTAATGTTGCAACCACACACAAGTTGACCTGCTGTGAGGAAAAAACGAGTTAGTACATTTCAAACATGAAAAAGGTCATTTTTAAATCAACATGAAAAACCAAAAATCCAAAAGTATAAAACATAAAAAATTCTTTCCATGGAAAGAAAATGTATCGTGGACGGCTCCCTCCTCCCGCCCTGTGGTGCAACTGATGTCCCCTTCTCCAAAAATGTACTCAATGGGACCGTAATGTTGCAACCACACACAAATTGACCTGCTGTGAAGAAAAAAAGAGTTAGTACATTTCAAACATGAAAAAGGTCATTTTTAAATCAACATGAAAAACCAAAATTCCAAAAGTATAAAACACAAAAAATGCTTACCATGGAAAGAAAATGTATCGTGCACCGCTCCCTCCTCCCGCCCTGTGGTGCAACAGATGTCCCTTTCTCCAAAAATTTACTCAATGGGACCGTAATGTTGCAACCACACACAAGTTGACCTGCTGTGAGGAAAAAACGAGTTAGTACAATTCAAACATGAAAAAGGTCATTTTTAAATCAACATGAAAAACCAAAATTCCAAAAGTATAAAACATAAAAAATTCTTTCCATGGAAAGAAAATGTATCGTGGACGGCTCCCTCCTCCCGCCCTGTGGTGCAACAGATGTCCCTTTCTCCAAAAATGTACTCAATTGGACCGTAATGTTGCAGCCACACACAAGTTGACCTGCTGTGAGGAAAAAACGAGTTAGTACATTTCAAACATGAAAAAGGTCATTTTTAAATCAACATGAAAAACCAAAATTCCAAAAGTATAAAACACAAAATATGCTTACCATGGAAAGAAAATGTATCGTGCGCCGCTCCCTCCTCCCGCCCTGTGGTGCAACAGATGTCCTTTTCTCCAAAAATATACTCAATGGGACCGTAATGTTGCAACCACACACAAGTTGACCTGCTGTGAAGAAAAAACGAGTTAGTACATTTCAAACATGAAAAAGGTTATTTTTAAATCAACATGAAAAACCAAAATTCCAAAAGTAAAACCACAAAAAATGCTTACCATGGAAAGAAAATGTATCGTGCACCGCTCCCTCCTCCCGCCCTGTGGTGCAACAGATGTCCCTTCCTCCAAAAATGTACTCAATGGGACCGTAATGTTGCAACCACACACAAGTTGACCTGCTGTGAGGAAAAAACGAGTTAGTACATTTCAAACATGATAAAGGTCATTTTTCGATTAAAATGAAAAACCTAAATTCCATAAGTATAAAACACAAAAAATGCTTACCATGGAAAGAAAATGTATCGTGCACCGCTCCCTCCTCCCGCCCTGTGGTGCAACAGATGTTCCTTCCTCCAAAAATGTACTCAATGGGACCGTAATGTTGCAACCACACACAAGTTGACCTGCTGTGAAGAAAAAACGAGTTAGTACATTTCAAACATGAAAAAGGTCATTTTTAAATCAACATGAAAAACCAAAATTCCAAAAGTATAAAACACAAAAAATGCTTACCATGGAAAGAAAATGTATCGTGCACCGCTCCCCCCTCCCGCCCTGTGGTGCAACAGATGTCCCTTTCTCCAAAAATTTACTCAATGGGACCGTAATGTTGCAACCACACACAAGTTGACCTGCTGTGGAGAAAAAACGAGTTAGTACAATTCAAACGTTAAATAGGTCGTTTTTAAATCAACATGAAAAACCAAAATTCCAAAAGTATAAAACACAAAAAATGCTTACCATGGAAATAAAATGTATCGAGCACCACTCCTTCCTCCCGCCTGTGGTGCAACAGATGTCCCTTTCTCAAAAAATGTACTCAATGGGACCGTAATGTTGCAACCACACACAAGTTGACCTGCTGTGAGGAAAAAACGAGTTAGTACATTTCAAACATGAAAAAGGTCATTTTTAAATCAACATGAAAAACCAAAATTCCAAAAGTATAAAACCCAAAAAATGCTTACCATGGAAAGAAAACGTATCGTGCACCGCTCCCTCCTCCCGCCCTGTGGTGCAACAGATGTCCCCTTCTCCAAAAATGTACTCAATGGGACCGTAATGTTGCAACCACACACAAGTTGACCTGCTGTGAGGAAAAAACGAGTTAGTACATTTCAAACATGAAAAAGATCATTTTAAAATCAACATGAAAAACCAAAATACCAAAAGTATAGAACCCAAAAATGCTTACCATGGAAAGAAAATGTATTGTGCACTGCTCCCTCCTGCCGCCCTGTGGTGCAACAGATGTCCCCTTCTCCCATAATGTACTCAATGGGACCGTAATGTTGCAACCACACACAAGTTGACCTGCTGTGACGAAAAACCGAGTTAGTACATTTCAAACATGAAAAAGGTCATTTCAAAATCAACATGCAAACCCAAAATACCAAAAGTATAAAACCCAAAAAATGCTTACCATGGAAAGTAAACGTATCGTGTACTGTTCCCTCCTCCCGCCCTGTTGTGCAACAGATGTCCCCTTCTCCAAAAATGTACTCAATAGGACCGTAATGTTGCAACCACACACAAGGTGACCTGCTGTGAGGAAAAAATGAGTTAGTACATTTGAAACATGAAAAACGTCATTTTAAAATCAACATGAAAAACCAAAATACCAAAAGTAAAAAGCACAAAAAAATTCTTACCATGGAAAGAAAACGTATCGTGCACTGCTCCCTCCTCCCGCCCTGTGGTGCAACAGATGTCCCTTTCTCCAAAAATGTACTCAATGCGACCGTAATGTTGCAACCACACACAAGTTGACCTGCTGTGAGGAAAAATCGAGTTAGTACATTTCAAACATGAAAAAGGTCATCTTAAAATCAACATGAAAAACCAAAATACCAAAAGTATAAAACCCAAAAAATGCTTACCATGGAAAGAAAACGTATCGTGCACCGCTCCCTCCTCCCGCCCTGTGGTGCAACAGATGTCCCCTTCTCCAAAAATGTACTCAATGGGACCGTAATGTTGCAACCACACACAAGTTGACCTGCTGTGACGAAAAAACGAGTTAGTACATTTCAAACATGAAAAAGGTCAGTTTAAAATCAACATGAAAAACCAAAATACCAAAAGTATAAAACACAAAAAATGCTTACCATGGAAAGAAAATGTATCGTGCACCGCTCCCTCCTCCCGCCCTGTGGTGCAACAGATGTCCCTTTCTCCAAAAATGTACTCAATGGGACAGTAATGTTGCAACCACACACAAGTTGACCTGCTGTGAGGAAAAAACGAGTTAGTACATTTATAACATGATAAAGGTCATTTTTAAATCAACATGAGAAACCAAAATTCCAAAAGTATAAAACACAAAAAATGCTTACCATGGAAAGAAAACGTATCGTGCAGCGCTCCCTCCTCCCGCCCTGTGGTTCAACAGATGTCCCTTTCTCCAAAAATGTACTCAATGGGACCGTAATGTGGCAACCACACACAAGTTGACCTGCTGTGAGGAAAAAACGAGTTAGTATATTTCAAACATGAAAAAGGTCATTTTTAAATCAACATGAAAAACCAAAATTCCAAAAGTATAAAACACAAAATATGCTTACCATGGAAAGAAAATGTATCGTGCACCGCTCCCTCCTCCCGCCCTATGGTGCAACAGATGTCCTTTTCTCCAAAAAAGTACTCAATGGGACCGTAATGTTGCAACCACACACAAGTTGACCTGCTGTGAAGAAAAAACGAGTTAGTACATTTCAGACAAGAAAAAGGTCATTTTTAAATCAACATGAAAAACCAAAATTCCAAAAATATAAAACACAAAAAATGCTTACCATGGAAAGAAAATATATCGTGCACCGCTCCCTCCTCCCGCCCTGTGGTGCAACAGATGTCCCTTTCTCCAAAAATGTACTCAATGGGACAGTAATGTTGCAACCACACACAAGTTGACCTGCTGTGAAGAAAAAACGAGTTAGTACATTTCAAACATGAAAAAGGTCATTTTTAAATCAACATGAAAAACCAAAATTCCAAAAGTATAAAACACAAAAAATGCTTACCATGGAAAGAAAATGTATTGTGCACCGCTCCCTCCTCCCGCCCTGTGGTGCAACAGATGCCCCTTTCTCCAAAAATGTACTCAAAGGGACCGTAATGATGCAACCACACACAAGTTGACCTGCTTTGAAGAAAAAACGAGTTAGTACATTTCAAACATGAAAAAGGTCATTTTTAAATCAACATGAAAAACCAAAATTCCAGAGGTATAAAACACAAAAAATGCTTACCATGGAAATAAAATGTATCGTGCACCGCTCCCTCCTCCCGCCCTGTGGTGCAACAGATGTCCCTTCCTCCAAAAATGTACTCAATGGGACCGTAATGTTGCAACCACACACAAGTTGACCTGCTGTGAGGAAAAAACGAGTTAGTACAATTCAAACATGATAAAGGTCATTTTTCGATCAAAATGAAAAACCAAAATTCCAAAAGTATAAAACATAAAAAATTCTTTCCATGGAAAGAAAATGTATCGTGGACGGCTCCCTCCTGCCGCCCTGTGGTGCAACAGATGTCCCTTTCTCCAAAAATGTACTCAATTGGACCGTAATGTTGCAGCCACACACAAGTTGACCTGCTGTGAGGAAAAAACGAGTTAGTACATTTCAAACATGAAAAAGGTCATTTTTAAATCAACATGAAAAACCAAAATTCCAAAAGTATAAAACACAAAATATGCTTACCATGGAAAGAAAATGTATCGTGCGCCGCTCCCTCCTCCCGCCCTGTGGTGCAACAGATGTCCTTTTCTCCAAAAATATACTCAATGGGACCGTAATGTTGCAACCACACACAAGTTGACCTGCTGTGAAGAAAAAACGAGTTAGTACATTTCAAACATGAAAAAGGTTATTTTTAAATCAACATGAAAAACCAAAATTCCAAAAGTAAAACCACAAAAAATGCTTACCATGGAAAGAAAATGTATCGTGCACCGCTCCCTCCTCCCGCCCTGTGGTGCAACAGATGTCCCTTCCTCCAAAAATGTACTCAATGGGACCGTAATGTTGCAACCACACACAAGTTGACCTGCTGTGAGGAAAAAACGAGTTAGTACATTTCAAACATGATAAAGGTCATTTTTCGATTAAAATGAAAAACCTAAATTCCATAAGTATAAAACACAAAAAATGCTTACCATGGAAAGAAAATGTATCGTGCACCGCTCCCTCCTCCCGCCCTGTGGTGCAACAGATGTCCCTTCCTCCAAAAATGTACTCAATGGGACCGTAATGTTGCAACCACACACAAGTTGACCTGCTGTGAAGAAAAAACGAGTTAGTACATTTCAAACATGAAAAAGGTCATTTTTAAATCAACATGAAAAACCAAAATTCCAAAAGTATAAAACACAAAAAATGCTTACCATGGAAAGAAAATGTATCGTGCACCGCTCCCCCCTCCCGCCCTGTGGTGCAACAGATGTCCCTTTCTCCAAAAATTTACTCAATGGGACCGTAATGTTGCAACCACACACAAGTTGACCTGCTGTGGAGAAAAAACGAGTTAGTACAATTCAAACGTTAAATAGGTCGTTTTTAAATCAACATGAAAAACCAAAATTCCAAAAGTATAAAACACAAAAAATGCTTACCATGGAAATAAAATGTATCGAGCACCACTCCTTCCTCCCGCCTGTGGTGCAACAGATGTCCCTTTCTCAAAAAATGTACTCAATGGGACCGTAATGTTGCAACCACACACAAGTTGACCTGCTGTGAGGAAAAAACGAGTTAGTACATTTCAAACATGAAAAAGGTCATTTTTAAATCAACATGAAAAACCAAAATTCCAAAAGTATAAAACCCAAAAAATGCTTACCATGGAAAGAAAACGTATCGTGCACCGCTCCCTCCTCCCGCCCTGTGGTGCAACAGATGTCCCCTTCTCCAAAAATGTACTCAATGGGACCGTAATGTTGCAACCACACACAAGTTGACCTGCTGTGAGGAAAAAACGAGTTAGTACATTTCAAACATGAAAAAGATCATTTTAAAATCAACATGAAAAACCAAAATACCAAAAGTATAGAACCCAAAAATGCTTACCATGGAAAGAAAATGTATTGTGCACTGCTCCCTCCTGCCGCCCTGTGGTGCAACAGATGTCCCCTTCTCCCATAATGTACTCAATGGGACCGTAATGTTGCAACCACACACAAGTTGACCTGCTGTGACGAAAAACCGAGTTAGTACATTTCAAACATGAAAAAGGTCATTTCAAAATCAACATGCAAACCCAAAATACCAAAAGTATAAAACCCAAAAAATGCTTACCATGGAAAGTAAACGTATCGTGTACTGTTCCCTCCTCCCGCCCTGTTGTGCAACAGATGTCCCCTTCTCCAAAAATGTACTCAATAGGACCGTAATGTTGCAACCACACACAAGGTGACCTGCTGTGAGGAAAAAATGAGTTAGTACATTTGAAACATGAAAAACGTCATTTTAAAATCAACATGAAAAACCAAAATACCAAAAGTAAAAAGCACAAAAAAATTCTTACCATGGAAAGAAAACGTATCGTGCACTGCTCCCTCCTCCCGCCCTGTGGTGCAACAGATGTCCCTTTCTCCAAAAATGTACTCAATGCGACCGTAATGTTGCAACCACACACAAGTTGACCTGCTGTGAGGAAAAATCGAGTTAGTACATTTCAAACATGAAAAAGGTCATCTTAAAATCAACATGAAAAACCAAAATACCAAAAGTATAAAACCCAAAAAATGCTTACCATGGAAAGAAAACGTATCGTGCACCGCTCCCTCCTCCCGCCCTGTGGTGCAACAGATGTCCCCTTCTCCAAAAATGTACTCAATGGGACCGTAATGTTGCAACCACACACAAGTTGACCTGCTGTGACGAAAAAACGAGTTAGTACATTTCAAACATGAAAAAGGTCAGTTTAAAATCAACATGAAAAACCAAAATACCAAAAGTATAAAACACAAAAAATGCTTACCATGGAAAGAAAATGTATCGTGCACCGCTCCCTCCTCCCGCCCTGTGGTGCAACAGATGTCCCTTTCTCCAAAAATGTACTCAATGGGACAGTAATGTTGCAACCACACACAAGTTGACCTGCTGTGAGGAAAAAACGAGTTAGTACATTTATAACATGATAAAGGTCATTTTTAAATCAACATGAGAAACCAAAATTCCAAAAGTATAAAACACAAAAAATGCTTACCATGGAAAGAAAACGTATCGTGCAGCGCTCCCTCCTCCCGCCCTGTGGTTCAACAGATGTCCCTTTCTCCAAAAATGTACTCAATGGGACCGTAATGTGGCAACCACACACAAGTTGACCTGCTGTGAGGAAAAAACGAGTTAGTATATTTCAAACATGAAAAAGGTCATTTTTAAATCAACATGAAAAACCAAAATTCCAAAAGTATAAAACACAAAATATGCTTACCATGGAAAGAAAATGTATCGTGCACCGCTCCCTCCTCCCGCCCTATGGTGCAACAGATGTCCTTTTCTCCAAAAAAGTACTCAATGGGACCGTAATGTTGCAACCACACACAAGTTGACCTGCTGTGAAGAAAAAACGAGTTAGTACATTTCAGACAAGAAAAAGGTCATTTTTAAATCAACATGAAAAACCAAAATTCCAAAAATATAAAACACAAAAAATGCTTACCATGGAAAGAAAATATATCGTGCACCGCTCCCTCCTCCCGCCCTGTGGTGCAACAGATGTCCCTTTCTCCAAAAATGTACTCAATGGGACAGTAATGTTGCAACCACACACAAGTTGACCTGCTGTGAAGAAAAAACGAGTTAGTACATTTCAAACATGAAAAAGGTCATTTTTAAATCAACATGAAAAACCAAAATTCCAAAAGTATAAAACACAAAAAATGCTTACCATGGAAAGAAAATGTATTGTGCACCGCTCCCTCCTCCCGCCCTGTGGTGCAACAGATGCCCCTTTCTCCAAAAATGTACTCAAAGGGACCGTAATGATGCAACCACACACAAGTTGACCTGCTTTGAAGAAAAAACGAGTTAGTACATTTCAAACATGAAAAAGGTCATTTTTAAATCAACATGAAAAACCAAAATTCCAGAGGTATAAAACACAAAAAATGCTTACCATGGAAATAAAATGTATCGTGCACCGCTCCCTCCTCCCGCCCTGTGGTGCAACTGATGTCCCTTTCTCCAAAAATGTACTCAATGGAACCGTCATGTTGCAACCACACACAAGTTGACCTGCTTTGAAGAAAAAACGAGTTAGTACATTTCAAACATGAAAAAGGTCATTTTTAAATCAACATGAAAAACCAAAACTCCAAAAGTATAAAACACAAAAAATGCTTACCATGGAAAGAAAATGTATCGTGCACCGCTCCCTCCTCCCGCCCTGTGGTGCAACAGATGCCCCTTTCTCCAAAAATTTACTCAATGGAACCGTAATGATGCAACCACACACAAGTTGACCTGCTGTGAGGAAAAAACGAGTTAGTACATTTCAAACATGAAAAAGGTCATTTTTAAATCAACATGAAAAACCAAAATTACAAATGTATAAAACACAAAAAATGCTTACCATGGAAAGAAAATGTATCGTGCACCGCTCCCTCCTCCCGCCCTGTGGTGCAACTGATGTCCCCTTTCCAAAAATGTACTCAATGGGACCGTAATGTTGCAACCACACACAAGTTGACCTGCTGTGAAGAAAAAGCGAGTTAGTACATTTCAAACATGAAAAAGGTCATTTTAAAATCAACATGAAAAACCAAAATTCCAAAAGTATAAAACACAAAAAATGCTTACCATGGAAAGAAAATGTATCGTGCACCGCTCCCTCCTCCCTCCCTGTGGTGCAACAGATGTCCCCTTCTCCAAAAATGTACTCAATGGGACCGTAATGTTGCAACCACACACAAGTTGACCTGCTGTGAGGAAAAAACGAGTTAGTACATTTCAAACATGAAAAAGGTCATTTTTAAATCAACATGAAAAACCGAAACTCCAAAAGTATAAAACACAAAAAATGCTTACCATGGAAAGAAAATGTATCGTGCACCGCTCCCTCCTCCCGCCCTGTGGTTCAACAGATGTCCGTTTCTCCAAAAATGTACTCAATGGGTCCGTAATGTTGCAACCACACACAAGATGACCTGCTGTGAGGAAAAAAACGAGTTAGTACATTTCAAACATGAAAATGGTCATTTTTAAATCAACATGAAAAACCAAAATTCAAAAGTATAAAGCACAAAAAATGCTTACCATGGAAAGAAAATGTATCGTGCAACGCTCCGTCCCCCCCCCCCCTGTGGTGCAACAGATGTCGCTTTCTCCAAAAATGGGACCATAATGTTGTAACCACACACAAGTTGACCTGCTTTGAAGAAAAAACGAGTTAGTACATTTCAAACATGAAAAAGGTCATTTTTAAATCAACATGAAAAACCAAAATTCCAAAAGTATAAAACACAAAAAATGCTTACCATGGAAAGAAAATGTATCGAGCACCACTCCTTCCTCCCGCCTGTGGTGCAACAGATGTTCCTTTCTCCAAAAATGTACTCAATGGGACCGTAATGTTGCAACCACACACAAGTTGACCTGCTGTGAGGAAAAAACGAGTTAGTACATTTCAAACATGAAAAAGGTCATTTTTAAATCAACATGAAAAACCAAAATTCCAAAAGTATAAAACCCAAAAAATGCTTACCATGGAAAGAAAACGTATAGTGCACCGCTCCCTCCTCCCGCCCTGTGGTGCAACAGATGTCCCCTTCTCCAAAAATGTACTCAATGGGACCGTAATGTTGCAACCACACACAAGTTGACCTGCTGTGAGGAAAAAACGAGTTAGTACATTTCAAACATGAAAAAGATCATTTTAAAATCAACATGAAAAACCAAAATACCAAAAGTATACAACACAAAAATGCTTACCATGGAAAGAAAATGTATTGTGCACTGCTCCCTCCTCCCGCCCTGTGGTGCAACAGATGTCCCCTTCTCCAAAAATGTACTCAATGGGACCGTAATGTTGCAACCACACACAAGTTGACCTGCTGTGACGAAAAAACGAGTTAGTACATTTCAAACATGAAAAAGCTCATTTCAAAATCAACATGCAAATCCAAAATACCAAAAGTATAAAACCCAAAAAATGCTTACCATGGAAAGTAAACGTATCATGTACTGCTCCCTCCTCCCGCCCTGTGGTGCAACAGATGTCCCCTTCTCCAAAAATGTACTCAATAGGACCGTAATGTTGCAACCACACACAAGTTGACCTGCTGTGAGGAAAAAATGAGTTAGTACATTTGAAACATGAAAAACGTCATTTTAAAATCAACATGAAAAACCAAAATACCAAAAGTAAAAAACACAAAAAAATTCTTACCATGGAAAGAAAACGTATCGTGCACTACTCCCTCCTCCCGCCCTGTGGTGCAACAGATGTCCCCTTCTCCAAAAATGTACTCAATGGGACCGTAATGTTGCAACCACACACAAGTTGACCTGCTGTGAGGAAAAAACGAGTTAGTACATTTCAAACATGAAAAAGGTCATCTTAAAATCAACATGAAAAACCAAAATACCAAAAGTATTAAACCCAAAAAATGCTTACCATGGAAAGAAAACGTATCATGCACCGCTCCCTCCTCCCGCCCTGTGGTGCAACAGATGTCCCCTTCTCCAAAAATGTACTCAATGGGACCGTAATGTTGCAACCACACACAAGTTGACCTGCTGTGACGAAAAAACGAGTTAGTACATTTCAAACATGAAAAAGGTCAGTTTAAAATCAACATGAGAAACCAAAATACCAAAAGTATAAAACATAAAAAATGCTTACCATGCATGAAAACGTATCGTGCACCGCTCCCTCCTCCCGCCTTGTGGTGCAACAGATGTCCCCTTCTCCAAAAATGTACTCAATGGGACCGTAATGTTGCAACCACACACAAGTTGACCTGCTGTGAGGAAAAAACGAGTTAGTACATTTCAAACATGAAAAAGGTCATTTTAAAATCAACATGCAAATCCAAAATACCAAAAGTATAAAACCCAAAAAATGCTTACCATGGAAGGAAAACGTATCGTGTACTGCTCCCTCCTCCCGCCCTGTGGTGCAACAGATGTCCCCTTCTCCAAAAATGTACTCAATGGGACCGTAATGTTGCAACCACACACAAGTTGACCTGCTGTGAGGAAAAAAAGGAGTTAGTACATTTCAAACAAAAAAATATCATTTTAAAATCAACATGAAAAACCAAAATACCAAAAGTATAAAACCCAAAAAATGCTTACCATGGAAAGTAAACGTATCGTGCACCGCTCCCTCCTCCCGCCCTGTGGTGCAACAGATGTCCTTTTCTCCAAAAATGCACTCAATGGGACCGTAATGTTGCAACCACACACAAGTTGACCTGCTGTGAAGAAAAAACGAGTTAGTACATTTCAAACATGAAAAAGGTCATTTTAAAATCAACATGAAAAACCAAAATTCCAAAAGTATAAAACACAAAATATGCTTACCATGGAAATAAAATGTATCGTGTGCCGCTCCCTCCTCCCGCCCTGTGGTGCAACAGATGTCCTTTTCTCCAAAAATGTACTCAATGGGACCGTAATGTTGCAACCACACACAAGTTGACCTGCTGTGAGGAAAAAACGAGTTAGTACATTTCAAACATGAAAAAGGTCATTTTTAAATCAACATGAAAAACCAAAATTCCAGAGGTATAAAACACAAAAAATGCTTACCATGGAAATAAAATTTATCGTGCACCACTCCCTCCTCCCGCCCTGTGGTGCAACTGATGTCCCTTTCTCCAAAAATGTACTCAATGGAACCGTAATGTTGCAACCACACACAAGTGACCTGCTGTGAGGAAAAAACGAGTTAGTACATTTCAAACATGAAAAAGGTCATTTTAAAATCAACATGAAAAACCAAAATTCCAAAAGTATTAAACACAAAAAATGCTTACCATGGAAAGAAAATGTATCGTGCACCGCTCCCTCCTCTCGCCCTATGGTGCAACTGATGTCCCTTTCTCCAAAAATGTACTCAATGGGACCGTAATGTTGCAACCACACACAAGTTGACCTGCTTTGAAGAAAAAACGAGTTAGTACATTTCAAACATGAAAAAGGTCATTTTTAAATCAACATGAAAAACCAAAACTCCAAAAGTATAAAACACAAAAAATGCTTACCATGGAAAGAAAATGTATCGTGCACCGCTACCTCCTCCCGCCCTGTGGTGCAACAGATGCCCCTTTCTCCAAAAATTTACTCAATGGGACCGTAATGATGCAACCACACACAAGTTGACCTGCTGTGAGGAAAAAACGAGTTAGTACATTTCAAACATGAAAAAGGTCATTTTTAAATCAACATGAAAAACCAAAATTCCAAAAGTATAAAACACAAAATATGCTTACCATGGAAAGAAAATGTATCGTGCACCGCTCCCTCCTCCCGCCTGTGGTGCATCAGATGTCCCTTTCTCCAAAAATTTACTCAATGGGACCATAATATTGCAACCATACACAAGTTGCCCTGCTGTGAAGAAAAAACGAGTTAGTACATTTCAAACATTAAAAAGGTCATTTTTAAATCAACATGAAAAACCACAATTCCAAAAGTAACACCACAAAATGAGCTTACCATGGAAAGAAAATGTATCGTGCACCGCTCCCTCCTCCCGCCCTGTGGTGCAACAGATGTCCCTTTCTCCACAAATGTACCCAATGGGACCGTAATGTTGCAACCACACACAAGTTGACCTGCTGTGAAGAAAAAACGAGTTAGTACATTTCAAACATGAAAAAGGTCATTTTAAAATCAACATGAAAAACCAAAATTCCAAAAGTATAAAACACAAAAAATGCATACCATGGAAAGAAAATGTATCGTGCACCGCTCCCTCCTCCCGCCCTGTGGTGCAACAGATATCCCTTTCTCCAAAAATGTACTCAATGGGTCCGTAATGTTGCAACCACACACAAGATGACATGCTGTGAGGAAAAAAACGAGTTAGTACATTTCAAACATGAAAAAGGTCATTTTTAAATCAACATGAAAAACCAAAATTCAAAAGTATAAAGCACAAAAAATGCTTACCATGGAAAGAAAATGTATCGTGCAACGCTCCGTCCTCCCCCCCTGTGGTGCAACAGATGTCCCTTTCTCCAAAAATGGGACCGTAATGTTGCAACCACACACAAGTTGACCTGCTTTGCAGAAAAAACGAGTTAGTACATTTCCAACATGAAAAAGGTCATTTTTAAATCAACTTGAAATACCGAAATTCCGAATTTAAAAAACACAAAAAATGGTTACCATGGAAAGAAAATGTATCGTGCACCACTCCCTCCTCCCGCCCTGTGGTGCAACAGATGCCCCTTTCTCCAAAAATGTACTCAATGGGACCGTAATGTTGCAACCACACACAAGTTGACCTGCTGTGAAGAAAAAACGAGTTAGTACATTTCAACTATGAAAAAGGTCATTTTTAAATCAACATGAAAAACCAAAATACCAAAAGTATAAAACACAAAAAATGCTTACCATGGAAAGAAAATGTATCGTGCACCGCTCCCTCCTCCCGCCCTGTGGTGCAACTGATGTCCCCTTCTCCAAAAATGTACTCAATGGGACCGTAATGTTGCAACCACACACAAGTTGACCTGCTGTGAAGAAAAAACGAGTTAGTACATTTCAAACATGAAAAAGGTCATTTTTAAATCAACATGAAAAACCAAAATTCCAAAAGTAAAACCACAAAAAATGCTTACCATGGAAAGAAAATGTATCGTGCACCGCTCCCTCCTCCCGCCCTGTGGTGCAACAGATGTCCCTTTCTCCAAAAATGTACTCAATGTGACAGTAATGTTGCAACCACACACAAGTTGACCTGCTGTGAGGAAAAAACGAGTTAGTACATTTCAAACATGAAAAAGGTCATTTTTAAATCAACATGAAAAACCAAAATTCCAGAGGTATAAAACACAAAAAATGCTTACCATGGAAATAAAATGTATCGTGCACCGCTCCCTCCTCCCGCCCTGTGGTGCAACTGATGTCCCTTTCTCCAAAAATGTACTCAATGGAACCGTAATGTTGCAACCACACACAAGTTGACCTGCTGTGAGGAAAAAACGAGTTAGTACATTTCAAACATGAAAAAGGTCATTTTAAAATCAACATGAAAAACCAAAATTCCAAAAGTATTAAACACAAAAAATGCTTACCATGGAAAGAAAATGTATCGTGCACCGCTCCCTCCTCTCGCCCTATGGTGCAACTGATGTCCCTTTCTCCAAAAATGTACTCAATGGGACCGTAATGTTGCAACCACACACAAGTTGACCTGCTTTGAAGAAAAAACGAATTAGTACATTTCAAACATGAAAAAGGTCATTTTTAAATCAACATGAAAAACCAAAACTCCAAAAGTATAAAACACAAAAAATGCTTACCATGGAAAGAAAATGTATCGTGCACCGCTACCTCCTCCCGCCCTGTGGTGCAACAGATGCCCCTTTCTCCAAAAATTTACTCAATGGGACCGTAATGATGCAACCACACACAAGTTGACCTGCTGTGAGGAAAAAACGAATTAGTACATTTCAAACATGAAAAAGGTCATTTTTAAATCAACATGAAAAACCAAAACTCCAAAAGTATAAAACACAAAATATGCTTACCATGGAAAGAAAATGTATCGTGCACCGCTCCCTCCTCCCGCCTGTGGTGCATCAGATGTCCCATTCTCCAAAAATGTACTCAATGGGACCGTAATGTTGCAACCACACACAAGTTGACCTGCTGTGAGGAAAAAACGAGTTAGTACATTTCAAACATGAAAAAGGTCATTTTTAAATCAACATGAAAAACCAAAATTCCAAAAGTAAAAAAAACAAAAAATGCTTACCATGGAAAGAAAATGTATCGTGCACCGCTCCCTCCTCCCGCACTGTGGTTCAACAGATGTCCCTTTCTCCAAAAATGTACTCAATGGGACCGTAATATTGCAACCATACACAAGTTGCCCTGCTGTGAAGAAAAAACGAGTTAGTACATTTCAAACATTAAAAAGGTCATTTTTAAATCAACATGAAAAACCAAAATTCAAAAGTATAAAGCACAAAAAATGCTTACCATGGAAAGAAAATGTATCGTGCAACGCTCCGTCCTCCCCCCCCCCTGTGGTGCAACAGATGTCCCTTTCTCCAAAAATGGGACCGTAATGTTGCAACCACACACAAGTTGACCTGCTTTGCAGAAAAAACGAGTTAGTACATTTCCAACATGAAAAAGGTCATTTTTAAATCATCTTGAAATACCGAAATTCCGAATTTAAAAAACACAAAAAATGGTTACCATTAAAAGAAAATGTATCGTGCACCACTCCCTCCTCCCGCCCTGTGGTGCAACTGATGCCCCTTCTCCAAAAATGTACTCAATGGGACCGTAATGTTGCAACCACACACAAGTTGACCTGCTTTGCAGAAAAAACGAGTTAGTACATTTCAAACATGAAAAAGGTAATTTTTAAATCAACATGAAAAACCAAAATTCCAAAAGTATAAAACACAAAAAATGCTTACCATGGAAAGAAAATGTATCGTGCACCGCTCCCTCCTCCCGCCCTGTGGTGCAACAGATATCCCTTTCTCCAAAAATGTACTCAATGGGACCGTAATGTTGCAACCACACACAAGTTGACCTGCTGTGAAGAAAAAACGAGTTAGTACATTTCAACTATGAAAAAGGTCATTTTTAAATCAACATCAAAAACCAAAATACCAAAAGTATAAAACACAAAAAATGCTTACCATGGAAAGAAAATGTATCGTGCACCGCTCCCTCCTCCCGCCCTGTGGTGCAACTGATGTCCCCTTCTCCAAAAATGTACTCAATGGGACCGTAATGTTGCAACCACACACAAGTTGACCTGCTTTGCAGAAAAAACGAGTTAGTACATTTCAAACATGAAAAAGGTCATTTTTAAATCAACTTGAAATACCGAAATTCCAAATTTATAAAACACAAAAAATGGTTACCATTGTAAGAAAATGTATCGTGCACCGCTCCCTCCTCCCGCCCTGTGGTGCAACTGATGTCCCCTTCTCCAAAAATGTACCCAATGGGACAGTAATGTTGCAACCACACACAAGTTGACCTGCTGTGAGGAAAAAACGAGTTAGTACATTTCAAACATGAAAAAGGTCATTTTTAAATCAACATGAAAAACCAAAATTACAAATGTATAAAACACAAAAAATTCTTACCATGGAAAGAAAATGTATCGTGCACTGCTCCCTCCTCCCGCCCTGTGGTGCAACAGATGTCCCTTT
The DNA here is from genome assembly GCF_023898315.1 of Schistocerca nitens. NCBI lineage: Eukaryota > Metazoa > Arthropoda > Insecta > Orthoptera > Acrididae > Schistocerca > Schistocerca nitens. The sequence continues at coordinate 138,374,787 of NC_064618.1, forward strand.
CTCCAAAAATGGGACCGTAATGTTGCAACCACACATAAGTTGACCTGCTTTGAAGAAAAAACGAGTTAGTACATTTCAAACATGAAAAAGGTCATTTTTAAATCAACATGAGAGACCAAAATTCCAAAAGTATAAAACACAAAAAATGCTTACCATGGAAAGAAAATGTATCGTTCACCGCTCCCTCCCCCGCCCTGTGGTGCAACAGATGTCCCTTTCTCCAAAAATGTACTCAATGGGACCGTATGTTGCAACCACACACAAGTTGACTAGCTGTGAAGAAAAAACGAGTTAGTACATTTCAAACATGAAAAAGGTCATTTTTAAATCAACATGAAAAACCAAAATTCCAAACGTATAAAACACAAAAAATGCTTACCATGGAAAGAAAATGTATCGTGCACCGCTCCCTCCTCCCGCCCTGTGGTGCAACAGATGTCGCTTCCTCCAAAAATGTACTCAATGGGACAGTAATGTTTCAACCACACACAAGTTGACCCGCTGTGAGGAAAAAACGAGTTAGTACATTTCAAACATGAAAAAGGTAATTTTTAAATGAACATGAAAAACCAAAATTCCAAAAGTATTAAACACAAAAAATGCTTACCATGGAAGGAAAACGTAAAGTGCACCGCACCCTCCTCCCACCCTGTGGTACAACAGATGTGCCTTTCTCCAAAAATGTACTCAACGGGACTGTAATGTTGCAACCACACACAAGTTGACCTGCTGTGAAGAAAAAACGAGTTAGTACATTTCAAACATGAGAAAGGTCATTTTTAAATCAACATGAAAAACCAAAATTCCAAAAGTATTAAACACATAAAATGCTTACCATGGAAAGAAAATATATCGTGCACCGCTCCCTCCCCCGCCCTGTGGTGCAACAGATGTCCCTTTCTCCAAAAATGTACTCAATGGGACAGTAATGTTGCAACCACACACAAGTTGACCTGCTGTGAGGAAAAAACGAGTTAGTACATTTCAAACATGAAAAAGGTCATTTTTAAATCAACATGAAAAACCAAAATTACAAATGTATAAAACACAAAAAATTCTTACCATGGAAAGAAAATGTATCGTGCACTGCTCCCTCCTCCCGCCCTGTGGTGCAACAGATGTCCCTTTCTCCAAAAATGGGACCGTAATGTTGCAACCACACACAAGTTGACCTGCTTTGAAGAAAAAACGAGTTAGTACATTTCAAACATGAAAAAGGTCATTTTTAAATCAACATGAAAAACCAAAATTCTAAAACTATAAAACACAAAAAATGCTTACCATGGAAAGAAAATGTATCGTGCACCGCTCCCCCCTCCCGCCCTGTGGTGCAACAGATGTCCCTTTCTCCAAAAATTTACTCAATGGGACCGTAATGTTGCAACCACACACAAGTTGACCTGCTGTGAAGAAAAAACGAGTTACTACATTTCAAACGTGAAATAGGTTGTTTTTAAATCAACATGAAAAACCAAAATTCCAAAAGTATACAACACAAAAAATGCTTACCATGGAAAGAAAATGTATCGTGCACCGCTCCTTCCTCCCGCCTGTGGTGCAACAGATGTCCCTTTCACCAAAAATGTACCCAATGGGACCGTAATGTTGCAACCACACACAAGTTGACCTGCTGTGAGGAAAAACCGAGTTAGTACATTTCAAACATGAAAAAGGTCATTTTTAAATCAACATGAGAGACCAAAATTCCAAAAGTATAAAACACAAAAAATGCTTACCATGGAAAGAAAATGTATCGTTCACCGCTCCCTCCCCCGCCCTGTGGTGCAACAGATGTCCCTTTCTCCAAAAATGTACTCAATGGGACCGTATGTTGCAACCACACACAAGTTGACCGGCTGTGAAGAAAAAACGAGTTAGTACATTTCAAACATGAAAAAGGTCATTTTTAAATCAACATGAAAAACCAAAATTCCAAACGTATAAAACACAAAAAATGCTTACCATGGAAAGAAAATGTATCGTGCACCGCTCCCTCCTCCCGCCCTGTGGTGCAACAGATGTCGCTTCCTCCAAAAATGTACTCAATGGGACAGTAATGTTTCAACCACACACAAGTTGACCCGCTGTGAGGAAAAAACGAGTTAGTACATTTCAAACATGAAAAAGGTCATTTTTAAATGAACATGAAAAACCAAAATTCCAAAAGTATTAAACACAAAAAATGCTTACCATGGAAGGAAAACGTAAAGTGCACCGCACCCTCCTCCCACCCTGTGGTGCAACAGATGTGCCTTTCTCCAAAAATGTACTCAACGGGACTGTAATGTTGCAACCACACACAAGTTGACCTGCTGTGAAGAAAAAACGAGTTAGTACATTTCAAACATGAAAAAGGTCATTTTTAAATCAACATGAAAAACCAAAATTCCAAAAGTATTAAACACATAAAATGCTTACCATGGAAAGAAAATATATCGTGCACCGCTCCCTCCCCCGCCCTGTGGTGCAACAGATGTCCCTTTCTCCAAAAATGTACTCAATGGCACCGTAATGTTGCAACCACACACAAGTTGACCTGCTGTGAAGAAAAGACGAGTTAGTACATTTCAAACATGAAAAAGGTCATTTTTAAATCAACATGAAAAACCAAAATTCGAAAAGTAAAACCACAAAAAATGCTTACCATGGAAAGAAAATGTATCGTGCACCACTCCTTCCTCCCGCCTGTGGTGCAACAGAAGTCCCTTTCTCCAAAAATGGGACCATAATGTTGCAACCACACACAAGTTGACCTGCTGTGAAGAATAAACGAGATAGTACATTTCAAACATGAAAAAGGTCATTTTTAAATCAACATGAAAAACCAATATTCCAAAAGTATAAAACACAAAAAATGCTTAAAATGGAAAGAAAATGTATCGTGCACCGCTCCCTCCTCCCGCCCTGTGGTGCAACTGATGTCCCTTTCTCCAAAAATGTACTCAATGAGACCGTAATGTTGCAACCACACACAAGTTGACCTGCTGTGAGGAAAAAACGAGTTAGTACATTTCAAACATGAAAAAGGTCATTTTAAAATCAACATGAGAAACCCAAATACCAAAAGTATGAAACACAAAAAAATGGTTACCCTGGAAAGAAAACGTATTGTGCACCGCACCCTCCTCCCGCCCTGTGGTGCAACAGATGTGCCTTTCTCCAAAAATGTACTCAACGGGACTGTAATGTTGCAACCACACACAAGTTGACCTGCTGTGAGGAAAAAACGAGTTAGTACATTTCAAACATGAAAAAGGTCATTTTTAAATCAACATGAAAAACCAAAATTCCAAAAGTATAAAACACAAAAAATGCTTACCTTGGAAAGAAAATGTATCGTGCACCGCTCCCTCCTCCCGCCTGTGGAGCAACAGATGTCCCTTTCTCCAAAAATGTACTCAATGGGACCGTAATGTTGCAACCACACACAAGTTGACGTGCTGTGAAGAAAAACGAGTTAGTACATTTCAAACATGAAAAAGGTCATTTTTAAATCAACATGAAAAACCAAAATTCCAAAAGTATAAAACACAAAAAATGCTTACCATGGAAAGAAAACGTATCGTGCACCGCTCCCTCCTCCCGCCCTGTGGTGCAACTGATGTCCCCTTCTCCAAAAATGTACTCAATGGGACCGTAATGTTGCAACCACACACAAGTTGACCTGCTGTGAAGAAAAAACGAGTTAGTACATTTCAATCATGAAAAAGGTCATTTTAAAATCAACATGAAAAACCAAAATTCCAAAAGTAAAAAACACAAACAATGCTTACCATGGAAAGAAAACGTATCGTGCACCGCTCCCTCCTCCCGCCCTGTGGTGCAACAGATGTCCCTTTCTCCAAAAATGTACTCAATGGGACCGTAATGTTGCAACCACACACAAGTTAACCTGCTGTGAGGAAAAAAAGAGTTAGTACATTTCAAACATGAAAAAGGTCATTTTTAAATCAACATGAAAAACCAAAATTTCAAAGGTATAAAACACAAATATATGCTTATCAAAGATAGAAAATGTATCGTGCTCCGCACCCTCCTCCCGGCCTCTGGTGCAACTGATGTCCCTTTCTCCAAAAATGTACCCAATGGGACCGTAATGTTGCAACCACACACAAGTTGACCTGCTGTGAGGAAAAAACGAGTTAGTACATTTCAAACATGAAAAAGGTCATTTTAAAATCAACATGAAAAAGCAAAATTCCAAAAGTATAAAACACAAAAATATCCTTATCAAAGAAAGAAAATGTATCGTGCTCCGCACCCTCCTCCCGCCCTGTGGTGCAACTGATGTACCTTTCTCCAAAAATGAACTCAATGGGACCGTAATGATGCAACCACACACAAGTTGACCTGCTGTGAGGAAAAAACGCGTTAGCACATTTTAAAACATGAAAAAGGTCATTTTAAAATCAACATGAAAAAACAAAATTCCAAAAGTATAAAACACAAAAAAATGCTTAACAAGGAAACAAAATGTATCGTGCTCCGCACCCTCCACCCGCCCTGTGGTGCAACTGATGTCCCTTTCTCCAAAAATGTACTCAATGGCACCGTAATGTTGCAACCACACACAAGTTCACCTGCTGTGAGGAAAAAACGAGTTAGTACATTTCAAACATGAAAAAGGTCATCTTAAAATCAACATGAAAAACCAAAATACCAAAAGTATAAAACCCAAAAAATGCTTACCAAAGAAAGAAAATGTATCGTGCTCCACATCCTCATCCCGGCCTGTTGTGCAACGGATGTCTCTTTCTCAAAAATGTACTCAATGGGACCGTAATGTTGCAACCACACACAAGTTGACTAGCTGTGAGGAAAAAACGAGATAGTACATTTTAAACATGAAAATTGTCATTTTAGAATCAACATGAAAAACTAAAATTACAAAAGTATAAAACACAAAAAATGCTTACCAAAGAAAGAAAATATATCGTGCTCCACACCCTCCTCCCGGCCTGTGGTGCAGCTGATGTCCCTTTCTCCAAAAATGTACTCAATGGGACCGTAATGTTGCAACCACACACAAGTTGACCTGCTGTGAGGAAAAAACGAGTTAGTACATTTCAAACATGAAAAAGGTCATTTTAAAATCAACATGAAAACCCAAAATTCCAAAAGTATATAACAAAAAAAAATGCTTACCAAAGAAAGAAAATGTATCGGGCTCCGCACCCTCCTCCCGGCCTGTGGTGCAACTGATGTCCCTTTCGACTAAAATGTACTCAACGGGACTGTAATGTTCCAACCACACACAAGTTGACCTGCTGTGAGGAAAAAACGAGTTAGTACATTTCAAACATGAAAAAGGTCATTTTAAAATCAACATGAAAATATAAAATTACAAAAGTATAAAACACAAAAAATGCTTACCAAAGAAAGAAAATATATCGTGCTCCTTACCCTCTTCCCGGCCTGTGGCGCAACTGATGTCCCTTTCTCCAAAAATGTACTCAATGGGACCGTAATGTTGCAACCACACACAAGTTGACGTGCTGTGAGGAAAAAACGAGTTAGTACATTTCAAACATGAAAAAGGTCATCATAAAATCAACATGAAAAACCAAAATTCCAAAAGTATAAAAACACAAGAAAATGCTTACCAAAGAAAGAAAATATATCGTGCTCCACATCCTCATCCCGGCCTGTTGTGCAACGGATGTCCCTTTCTCCAAAAATGTACTCAATGGGACCGTAATGTTGCAACAACACTTAAGTTGACCTGCTGTGAGGAAAAAACGAGTAAGTACATTTCAAACATGAAAAAGGTCATTTTAAAATCTACATTAAAAACTAAAATTACAAAAGTATAAAACACAAAAAAATGCTTACCAAAGAAAGAAAATGTATCGGGCTCCACACCCTCCTCCCGGCCTGTGGTGCAGCTGATGTCCCTTTCTCCAAAAATGTACTCAATGGGACCGTAATGTTGCAACCACACACAAGTTGACCTGCTGTGAGGAAAAAACGCGTTAGTACATTTCAAACATGAAAAAGGTCATTTTAAAATCAACATGAAAAAAAAATTCAGAAAGTATAAAACACAGAAAAATGCTTACCAAAGAAAGAAAACGTATCGTGCACCGCTCCCTTCTCCCGCCCTGTGGTGCAACTGATGTCCCTCTCGCCAAAAATTTACTCAACGGGACCGTAATGTTGCAACCACACACAAGTTGACCTGCTGTGAGGAAAAAACGAGTTAGTACATTTCAAACATGAAAAAGGTCATTTTAAAATCAACATGAAAAACCAAAATTCCAAAAGTATAAAACACAAAAAAATGCTTACCAAAGAAAGAAAATGTATCGGGCTCCACACACTCCTCCCGGCCTGTGGTGCAACTGATGTCGCTTTCGCCAAAAATGTACTCAACGGGACCGAAATGTTGCAACCACACACAAGTTGACCTGCTGTGAGGATAAAAACAAGTTAGTACTTTTCAAACATGAAAAAGGTCATTTTGAAATCAACATGAAAAACCAAAATACCAAAAGTATAAAACCCAAAAAATGCTTACCATGGAAAGAAAACGTATCGTGCACCGCTCCCTCCTCCCGCCAGTGGTGCAACAGATGTCCCCTTCTCCGAAAATGTACTCAATGGGACCGTAATGTTGCAGCCACACACAAGTTGAACTGCTGTGAGGAAAAAACGAGTTAGTACATTTCAAACATGAAAAAGGTCATTTTAAAATCAACATGAAGAACCAAAATACCAAAAGTATAAAACCCAAAAAATGCTTACCATGGAAAGAAAACGTATCGTGCACCGCTCCCTCCTCCCGCCCTGTGGTGCAACAGATGTCCCCTTCTACAAAAATGTACTCAATGGGACCGTAGTGTTGCAACCACACACAAGTTGACCTGCTGTGAGGAAAAAACGAGTTAGTACATTTCAAACATGAAAAAGGTCATTTTAAAATCAACATGAAAAACTAAAATTACAAAGGTATAAAACACAAAAAAATGTTTACCAATGAAAGAAAATGTATCGGGCTCCGCACCCTCCTCCCGGCCTGTGGTGCAACTGATGTCCCTTTCGCCAAAAATGTACACAACGAGACCGTAACGTTGCAACCACATGCAAGTTGACCTGCTGTGAGGAAAAAACGAGTTAGTACATTTCAAACACGAAAAGGTCATTTTTTAAATCAACATGAAAAACTAAAATTACAAAGGTTAAAACACAAAAAAATGCTTACCAAAGAAAGAAAATGTATCAGGCTCCGCACCCTCCTCCCGGCCTGTGGTGCAACTGATGTCCCTTTCGCCAAAAATGTACTCAACGGGACTGTAATGTTGCAACCACACACAAGTTGACCTGCTGTGAGGAAAAAACGAGTTAGTACATTTCAAACATGAAAAAGGTCATTTTAAAATCAACATGAAAAACCAAAATTCCAAAAGAGTAACACACAAAAAAATGCTTACCAAAGAAATAAAATGTATCGTGCTCCACATCCTCATCCCGGCCTGTGGTGCAACTGATGTCCCTTTCTCCAAAAATGTACTCAATGGGACTGTAATGTTGCAACCACACACAAGTTGACCTGCTGTGAGGAAAAAACGAGTTAGTACATTTCAAACACAAAAAAGTCATTTTAAAATCAACATGAAAAACTAAAATTACAAAAGTATAAAACACAAAAAATGCTTACCAAAGAAAGAAAATGTATCGGGCTCTGCACCCTCCTCCCGGCCTGTGGTGCAACAGATGTCCCTTTCTCCAAAAATGTACTCAATGGGACCGTAATGTTGCAACCACACACAAGTTGACCTGCTGTGAGGAAAAAACGAGTTAGTACATTTCAAACATGAAAAAGGTCATTTTAAAATCAACATCAAAAACTAAAATTACAAAAGTATAAAACACAAAAAAATGCTTACCAAAGAAAGGAAATGTATCGGGGTCCGCACCCTCCACCCGGCCTGTGGTGCAACTGATGTCCCTTTCGCCAAAAATGTACTCAACGGGACCGTAATGTTGCAACCACACACAAGTTGACCTGCTGTGAGGAAAAAACGAGTTGGTACATTTCAAACATGAAAAAGGTCATTTTAAAATCAACATGAAAAACCAAAATTCCAAAAGTATAACACACAAAAAAATGCTTACGAAAGAAATTAAATGTATCGTGCTCCACATCCTCATCCCGGCCTGTGGTGCAACTGATGTCCCTTTCTCCAAAAATGTACTCAATGGGACTGTAATGTTGCAACCACACACAAGTTGACCTGCTGTGAGGAAAAAACGAGTTAGTACATTTCAAACATAAAAAAGGTCATTTTAAAATCAACATGAAAAACTAAAATTACAAAAGTATAAAACACAAAAAATGCTTACCAAAGAAAGAAAATGTATCGGGCTCCGCACCCTCCTCCCGGCCTGTGGTGCAACAGATGTCGCTTTCTCCAAAAATGTACTCAATGGGACCGTAATGTTGCAACCACACACAAGTTGACCTGCTGTGAGGAAAAAACGAGTTAGTACATTTCAAACATGAAAAAGGTCATTTTAAAATCAACATCAAAAACTAAAATTACAAAAGTATAAAACACAAAAAAATGCTTTCCAAAGAAAGGAAATGTATCGGGGTCCGCACCCTCCTCCCGGCCTGTGGTGCAACTGATGTCCCTTTCGCCAAAAATGTACTCAACGGGACCGTAATGTTGCAACCACACACAAGTTGACCTGCTGTGAGGAAAAAACGAGTTAGTACATTTCAAACATGTAAAAGGTCATTTTAAAATCGACATGAAAAACCAAAATTCCAAAAGTATAACACACATAAAATGCTTACCAAAGAAATAAAATGTATCGTGCTCCACATCCTCATCCCGGCCTGTGGTGCAACTGATGTCCCTTTCTCCAAACATGTACTCAATGGGACTGTAATGTTGCAACCACACACAAGTTGACCTGCTGTGAGGAAAAAACGAGTTAGTACATTTCAAACATGAAAAAGTTCATTTTAAAATCAACATCAAAAACTAAAATTACAAAAGTATAAAACACAAAAAAATGCTTACCAAAGAAAGAAAATGTATCAGGCTCCGCACCCTCCTGCCGGTCTGTGGTGCAACTGATGTCCCTTTCGCCAAAAATGTACTCAACGGGACCGTAATGTTGCAACGATACACAAGTTGACCTGCTGTGAGGAAAAAACGAGTTAGTACATTTCAAACATGAAAAAGGTCATATTAAAATCAACATGAAAAACCAAAATTCCAAAAGTATAACACACAAAAAAATGCTTACCAAAGAAAGAAAATGTATTGTGCTCCACATTCTCATCCCGGCCTGTTGTGCAACAGATGTCCCTTCTCCAAAAATGTACTCAATGGGACCGTAATGTTGCAACCACACACAAGTTGACCTGCTGTGAGGAAAAAACGAGTTAGTACATTTCAAACATGAAAAAGGTCATTTTAAAATCAACATGAAAAACTTAAATTACAAAAGTATAACACACAAAAAAATGCTTACCAAAGAAAGAAAATGTATCGGGCTCCGCACCCTCCTCCCGGCCTGTGGTGCAACTGATGTCCCTTTCGCCAAAAATGTACTCAATGGGACCGTAATGTTGCAACCACACACAAGTTGACCTGCTGTGAGGAAAAATCGAGTTATTATATTTCAAACATGAAAAAGGTCATTTTAAAATCAACATGAAAAACCAAAATTCCCGAAGTATAACACACAAAAAAATGTTTACCAAAGAAAGAAAATGTATCGTGCTCCACATCTTCATCCCGGCCTGTTGTGCAACAGATGTCCCTTTCTCCAAAAATGTACTCAATGGGACCGTAATGTTGCAACCACACACAAGTTGACCTGCTGTGAGGAAAAAACGAGTTAGTACATTTCAAACATGAAAAAGGTCATTTTAAAATCAACGTGAGAAACTAAAATTACAAAAGTATAAAACACAAAAAAATGCTTACCAAAGAAAGAAAATGTATCGGGCTCCGCACCCTCCTCCCGGCCTGTGGTTCAACTGATATCCCTTTCGCCAAAAATGTACTCAACGGGACCGTAATGTTGCAACCACACACAAGTTGACCTGCTGTGAGGAGAAAACGAGTTAGTACATTTCAAACATGAAAAAGGTCATTTTAAAATCAACATGAGAAACTAAAATTACAAAAGTATAAAACACAAAAAAATGCTTACCAAAGAAAGAAAATGTATCGGGCTCCGCACCCTCCTCCCGGCCTGTGGTTCAACTGATGTCCCTTTCGCCAAAAATGTACACAACGGGACCGTAATGTTGCAATCACACACAAGTTGACCTGCTGTGAGGAAAAAACGAGTTAGTACATTTCAAACATGAAAAAGGTCATTTTAAAATCAACATGAAAATCTAAAATTACAAAAGTATAAAACACAAAAAAACGCTTACCAAAGAAAGAAAATGTATCGGGCTCCGCACCCTCCTCCCGGCCTGTGGTGCAACTGATGTCCCTTTCGCCAAAAATGTACTCAACGGGACCGTAATGTTGCAACTACACACAAGTTGACCTGCTGTGAGGAAAAAAAGAGTTAGTACACTTCAAACATGAAAAAGGTCATTTTAAAATCAACATGAAAAATTTAAATTCCAAAAGTATAAAACACAAAAAAATCTTTACCAAAGAAAGAAAATGTATCGTGCTCCACATCCTCATCCCGGCCTCTTGTGCAACAGATGTCCCTTTCTCCAAAAATGTACTCAATGGGAGCGTAATGTTGCAACCACACACAAGTTGACCTGCTGTGAGGAAAAAACGAGTTAGTACATTTCAAACATGAAAAAGTTTATTTTTAATTGACATGAAAAACCAAAATTCCAAAAGTATAAAACACAAAAATATGCTTATCAAAGAAAGAATATGTATCGTGCTCCGCACCCTCCTCCCGGCATGTGGTGCAACTGATGTCCCTTTCTCCAAAAATTAACTCAATGGTTCCGTAATGTTGCAACCACACACAAGTTGACCTGCTGTGAGGAAAAAACGAGTTAGTACATTTCAAACATGAAAAAGGTCTTTTTAAAATCAACATCTAAAACTAAAATTACAAAAGTATAAAACACAAAAAAATGCTTACCAAAGAAAGGAAATGTATCGCGGTCCGCACCCTCCTCCTGGCCTGTGGTGCAACTGATGTCCCTTTCGCCAAAAATGTACTCAACGGGACCGTAATGTTGCAACCACACACAAGTTGACCTGCTGTGAGGAAAAAACGAGTTAGTACATTTCAAACATGAAAAAGGTCATTTTAAAATCGACATGAAAAACCAAAATTCCAAAAGTATAACACACATAAAATGCTTACCAAAGAAATAAAATGTATCGTGCTCCACATCCTCAACCCGGCCTGTGGTGCAACTGATGTCCCTTTCTCCAAAAATGTACTCAATGGGACTGTAATGTTGCAACCACACACAAGTTGACCTGCTGTGAGGAAAAAACGAGTTAGTACATTTCAAACATGAAAAAGTTCATTTTAAAATCAACATCAAAAACTAAAATTACAAAAGTATAACACACAAAAAAATGCTTACCAAAGAAAGAAAATGTATCGGGCTCCGCACCCTCCTCCCGGCCTGTGGTGCAACTGATGTCCCTTTCGCCAAAAATGTACTCAATGGGACCGTAATGTTGCAACCACACACAAGTTGACCTGCTGTGAGGAGAAAACGAGTTAGTACATTTCAAACATGAAAAAGGTCATTTTAAAATCAACATGAGAAACTAAAATTACAAAAGTATAAAACACAAAAAAATGCTTACCAAAGAAAGAAAATGTATCGGGCTCCGCACCCTCCTCCCGGCCTGTGGTTCAACTGATGTCCCTTTCGCCAAAAATGTACTCAACGGGACCGTAATGTTGCAACCACACACAAGTTGACCTGCTGTGAGGAAAAAACGAGTTAGTACATTTCAAACATGAAAAAGGTCATTTTAAAATCAACATGAAAAACTAAAATTACAAAAGTATAAAACACAAAAAAACGCTTACAAAGGAAAGAAAATGTATCGGGCTCCGCACCCTCCTCCCGGACTGTGGTGCAACTGATGTCCCTTTCGCCAAAAATGTACTCAACGGGACCGTAATGTTGCAACTACACACAAGTTGACCTGCTGTGAGGAAAAAAAGAGTTAGTACATTTCAAACATGAAAAAGGTCATTTTAAAATCAACATGAAAAATTTAAATTCCAAAAGTATAAAACACAAAAAAATCTTTACCAAAGAAAGAAAATGTATCGTGCTCCACATCCTCATCCCGGCCTCTTGTGCAACAGATGTCCCTTTCTCCAAAAATGTACTCAATGGGAGCGTAATGTTGCAACCACACACAAGTTGACCTGCTGTGAGTAAAAAACGAGTTCGTACATTTCAAACATGAAAAAGTTTATTTTTAATTAACATGAAAAACCAAAATTCCAAAAGTATAAAACACAAAAATATGCTTATCAAAGAAAGAATATGTATCGTGCTCCGCACCCTCCTCCCGGCATGTGGTGCAACCGATGTCCCTTTCTCCAAAAATTAACTCAATGGTTCCGTAATGTTGCAACCACACAGAATTTGACCTGGTGTGAGGAAAAAACGAGTTAGTACATTTCAAACATGAAAAAGGTCATTTTAAAATCAACATGAAAAACCAAAATTACAAAAGTATAAAACACAAAAATATGCTTACCAAGAAAGGAAATGTATCGTTCTCCGCACCCTCCTCCCGGCCTGTGGTGCAACTGATGTCCCTTTCTCCAAAAATGTACTCAATGGGACCGTAATTTTGCAACCACACACAAGTTGACCTGCTGTGAGGAAAAAACGAGTTAGTACATTTCAAACATGAAAAAGGTCATTTTAAAATCAACATGAAAAACTAAAATTACAAAAGTATAAAACACAAAAAAATGCTTACCATGGAAAGAAAATGTATCCGGCTCCGCACCCTCCTCCCAGCCTGTGGTGCAACTGATGTCCCTTGTGCCAAAGATGTACTCAACGGGACCGTAATGTTGCAACCACACACAAGTTGACCTGCTGTGAGGAAAAAACGAGTTAGTACATTTCAAACATGAAAAAGGTTATTTTAAAATCAACATGAAAAACTTAAATTCCAAAAGTATAAAACACAAAAAAATGCTTACCAAAGAAAGAAAATGTATCGTGCTCCACATCCTCATTCCGGCCTCTTGTGCAACAGATGTCCCTTTCTCCAAAAATGTACTCAATGGGAGCGTAATGTTGCAACCACACACAAGTTGACCTGCTGTGAGGAAAAAACGAGTTAGTACATTTCAAACATGAAAAAGGTTATTTTTAAATCAACATGAAAAACCAAAATTCCAAAAGTATCAAACACAAAGTTATGCTTACCAAAGAAAGAAAATGTATCGGGCTCCGCACCCTCCTCCCGCCCTGTGGTGCAACAGATGTCCCTTTCTCCGAAAATGTACTCAATGGGACCGTAATGTTGCAACCACACACAAGTTGACCTGCTGTGAAGACAAAACGAGTTAGTACACTTCAAACATGAAAAAGGTCATTTTAAAATCAACATGAAAAACCAAAATTCCAAAAGTATCAAACACAAAAATATGTTTACCAAAGAAAGAAAATGTATCGTGCTCCGCACCCTCCTCCCGGCCTGTGGTGCAACAGATGACCCTTTCTCCAAAAATGTACTCAATGGGACCGTAATGTTGCAACCACACACAAGTTGACCTGCTGTGAGGGAAAAACGAGTTAGTACATTTCAAACATGAAAAAGGTCATTAAAAAAACAACATGAAAAACCAAAATTCCAAAAGTATAAAACACAAAAATGTGCTTACCAAAGAAAGAAAATGTATCGTGTTCTGCACCCTCCTACCGGCTTGTGGTGCAACTGATGTCCCTTTCTCCAAAAATGTACTCAATGGGACCGTAATGTTGGAACCACTCACACAAACATACCTGTTGTGAGGAAAAAACGAGTTAGTACATTTCAAACATGACAAAGGTAATTTTAAAATCAACATGAAAAATCAAAATTCCTAAAGTGTAAAACAGAAAAAAAATGCTTACCAAAGAAAGAAAATGTATCGTGCACCGCACCCTCCACCCTGCCCTGTGGTGCACCAGATGTCCCTTTCTCCAATAATGTACTCAATGGGAGCGTAATGTTGCTACCACACACACAATTAGACCTGCTGTGAGGAAAAAAAGAGTAAGTACATTTCAAACATGAAAAAGGTCATTTTAAAATCAAAATGAAAAACTAAAATTCCAAAAGTACACAACAGAAAAAATGCTTACCAAAGAATGAAAATGTTTTGTGCTCCGCACCCTACTCCCTGCGCTTTTGTGAAACAGATGTCCGTCTCTCCAAAAATGTACTCTTTGGGAGCGTAATGTTGCAACCACACACACACAAGTTGACCTGCTGTGAGGAAAACACGAGTTAGTACATTTCAAACATGAAAAAGGTCATTTTAAAATCAACATGAAAAACCGAAATTCCAAAAGTTAAAAACAGTATATATGCTTACCAAAAAAAAGAAAATGTATCGTGATCCGTACCCTCCTCCCTGCCCTGTGGTGCAACAGATGTCCCTTTGTCCAAAAATGTACTCAATGGGAGCGTAATGTTGCAAACACACACACAAGTTGACCTGCTGTGAGGGAAAAACGAGTTAATACATTTCAAACATGAAAAAGGTCATTTTTAAATCAACATGAAAAACTAAAATTCCAAAAGTATGAAACAGAAAAAAATGCTTACCAAAGAAAGAAAATGTATCATGCACCTCACCCTCCTCCCTGCCCTGTGGTGCAACAGATGTCCCTTTCTCCAAAAATGTACTCAATGGGAGCGTAATGTTGCAACCACACACACAAGTTGACCTGCTGTGAGGAAAAATCGAGTTAGTACATTTCAAACATGAAAAAGTGCATTTTAAAATCAACATGAAAAACTAAAATTCCAAAAGTTAAAAATAGAATATATGCTTACCAAAGAAAGAAAATGTATCCTGCTCCGCACCCTCCTCCCTGCCCCGTGGTGCAACAGATGTCCCTTTCTCCAAAAATGTACTCAATGGGAGCGTAATGTTGCAACTACACACACAAATATACATGCTGTGAGTAAAAAACGAGTTAGTACATTTCAAAGATGAAAAAGGTCATTTTACAATCAACATGAAAAACTAAAATTCCTAAAGTATATAACGGAAGAAAAATGCTTACCAAAGAAAGAAATTGTATCGTGCGCCTCACCCTCCTCCCTGCCCTGTGGTGCAAGAGAAGTCCCTTTCTCCGAAAATGTACTCAATGGGAGTGTAATGTTGCAACACACACACAAGTTGACCTGCTGTGAGGAAAAAACGAGTTAGTACATTTCAAACATGAAAAAGGTCATTTTAAAATCAACATGAAAGACCAAAATTCCAAAAGTTAAAAACAGAATATATGCTTACCAAAGAAAGAAAATGTATCGTTCTCTGCACCCTCCTCCCTGCCCTGTGGTACAACAGATGTCCCTTTCTCCAAAAATGTACTCCATGGGAGCGTAATGTTGCAACCACACACACAAATATACCTGCCGTGAGGAAAAAACTAGTTAGTACATTTCAAACATGAAAAAGGTCATTTTAAATGGCTCTGAGCACTATGGGACTCAACTGCTGTGGTCATCAGTCCCCTAGAACTTAGAACTACTTAAACCTAACTAACCTATGGACATCACACACATACACGCCCGAGGCAGGATTTGAACCTGCGACCGTAGCAGTCGCACGGTTCCGGACTGCGCGCCTAGAACCGCGAGACCACCGCGGCCGGCGTTATTTTAAAATCAACATGAAAACCCAAAATTCATAAGGTATAAAACAGAAAAAAATGCTTACCAAAGAAAGAAAATCTATCGTGCACCGCACCCTCTTCCCTGCCCTGTGGTGCAACAGATGTCCCTTTCTCCAAAAATGAACTCAATGGGAGCGTAATGTTGCAACCACACACAAGTTGACCTGCTGTGAGGAAAAAACGAGTTAGTACATTTCTAACATGAAAAAGGTCATTTTAACATCAACATGAAAAACCAAAATTCGAAAATTATAAAACAGAAAAAAAAGCTTACCGAAGAAAGAAAATGTATCGTGCTCTGCACCCTCCTTCCTGGCCTGTGGTGAAACAGTGGTCGAAGTATAAAACTCTCCCCTGACGTTTCGTCTCCGACTACGGGAGACATCCTCGGAGGTACAGCTTGGATGTCAGCGTTGCACCGCAAGCATGACGATCGATTACTTTCAATCGACAATGCGTACAATGCGCCCGCATAATTTTTTCATGTAAAAAATATCTAATACAAATCCAACAAACTTTACACCCTCGAAGAACAGTTACATGACAATTTTTTGCAAGTACCTGTAAGCACAGCCGCTAATGATAATACGTCAGTCTCATCCTGGGCTACAAAAGAGGAGTATCTCTTACCTTCATGCCGAGTAGATTTCTGCTGGACGGTGGAAACAGAAAATAAAATCTTCTGTTACAGAAGTCCTTTATAGAATACTGGAAGTTTCGAATTCGCATTGTATGTAACTGTCGAAGGCGGAGCAAAAAAGACAAGTCTTGCGAAGTGACAGCTACTTGTATACATACACCATTCAAAGAGCAGTTATTCCTTGCGGGAAAACAGAGAGTAATTAATACGTGTCGGGAAAAAAATCAAAGAGTAAATATACGTGGCGGGAAAAACAATCTCGTAGCGAACATGACTAAAAGCTACGTATCAGTCGTACAGATTTTTGACATGAGCTCAAAATATAATATATGAATTCGAGTAATGTACTGTTTTGTAAATAGCAACGTCGATTGCAGTAGCCCTCTGTCGACCTGTATGTTTACAGAAATTATGGCCAAATTCTTCCATCCATTTATGAAGACCAGCTATTTATAAAGACCAACGATTCGAAATTCGTTTTTGTTTGACTCAGTGCCGTAACTTTAAATTTTTAGCTGACAGTTCGTTACACCGATAGCTAAACATGTGCGCAAAAGAGCTGTCAAATTTTACTTTTCCTTTGTTTGTTACAGACTTGCGTAATAAAGAAATAAACTTTTGCAAAACCTTTTGTTTATTTTCATAAAAATCAACCTTTACACTTGATTCATGTGGTTCTGGACTATTAACGATTTATTCCTATTGAGTATGTGGATTTTAAAAGTAGTATCACGGAAAGAGGTGTTACCAGGAACTAGGATATGTGTCAAAGACAAAATAGAAAACTCAGCATACCACATTATTCATAACCGACATTTGTTTGCCCAGTCGTACCTCAACAAGTTTTAATGATAACATAGTGAACGGTCTGCTACGAGCTCACATTGATTTCTTGTCTCAGAGTATGTGCTCTATTGGCCGGCCGCGGTGGTCTCGCGGTTCTAGGCGCGCAGTCCGGAACCGTGCGACTGCTACGGTCGCAGGTTCGAATCCTGCCTCGGGCATGGATGTGTGTGATGTCCTTAGGTTAGTTAGGTTTAAGCAGTTCTAAGTTCTAGGGGACTAATGACCACAGCAGTTGAGTCCCATAGTGCTCAGAGCCATTTGAACCATTTGTGCTCTATTGTGGTTAGCCGACATCAACAAGAACGAGAAACATCCCACTTGTCTACATCTACATCTACATGATTACTCTGCACTTCACAATTAAGTTCGTGGCAGAGGGTCCATCGAACCACCTTCGTGCTATTTCTGTACGGTTCCACTCTCTAACAGCGCACAGGAAAAACGAGCACTGGAGGAGAATGTTGGTGATCGAAATTTCACGAGAAGATTCTACCGCAACGGAAAGCGCCTTTTAATGACTGTCACCCTAATTCGGGCATCATGTGCGCTGCACTCTCTCCCCTATTTCGCAACAATAAAAAACGAGCTGCCCTTCTTTGAACTTTTCCGATGTCCTGCGTCAGTCCCACCTGATGCGGATCACACACCGCACATCAACACTCCAGAAGAGGGCGCACCAGCAAGGTGTACGCAGTCTTTTTAGTCGATCTGTTGCATTTTCTACATTCTCTACCAATAAATCGCAGTCTTCAGTTTGCTTTACCCACAGCATTGTCTATATGACCATTCCAACCTGAAGTTATTCGTAACTGTAATGCCCAAGCATTTAGTTGAGTTTACAGCCTTTAGATTCGTGTGATTCATAGCGTAACCGAAATTTAGCGGATTTCTTTTAGTACTCATGTGAATAACTTCACTCTTCTCTTTATTCAGGCTCAACTGCCACTTTTAGCACCATACAGATATTTTATCGAATTCCTTTTGGTCATCTTTTGACTTACAAGACGGTAAATGACAGTATTTTCTGCAAACAATCTAGGAGGGCCTAAACACTTCCTTGGGAAACACCATACATTACTTCTATTTTACTAGATGATTTTACATCAGTTACTATGAACTCTGACTTGCCCAACAGGAACACACGAATCCAGCCGCACAACTGACACGATACTTTATAGGCACGCGAGTTGATTAGAAGACACTTGTGAGGAACGGTGCCGAAAGCCTTCTGGAAATATAAAAATACGGAATCAGTTTAACAACCCCTGTCGACAGCACTCATTACTTCATGAGAACAGAGAGCTAGTTGTGTTTCACAAGAACGATGTTTCCTGAATCCGTGCTATTAGTCAGTAAATCGTTTTCTTCGACATAATTCATTATGTTTGAACACAGAGTACGTTCCAAAAGCCTACTGCAAATGGACGTTAGTGATAGGGGTCTGTTATTCAACGGATTACTCATGTTTCCTTTCTCGATGCGAATTGTACGACTTTCCAGTCTTTAGGTACAGATTTTTCAATGAGCGAGCGTTTGTGTATCATTGTTAGATGCGGAACTGTTGCTGAAAGGAAACCGACTGGTATGCAATTTGGACCGGATACCTTGCCTTTATTAAGTGATTTAAGATGCTTCACTATACTGATGATATCTACTTCTAAGAAACTCATGTTGGCAGGTGTTCTGGATTCGAATTCTGGAAGATTTACTTCGCCCCATTTGGTGAACGAGTTTCTGAAAACCGTGTTTAATAACTCTGATTTAGAGGCACTGTCATCAGCGGCATAGCCATTGTTATTGCGCGGAAAATTATTATACACGCTATGTGACCAAAAGAATCCTGCGCGTTGTCTGCGCGCATTGTCACGGTCCGTGCGGCTCCCCCGTCGGTGGTTCGAGTCCGCACTCGGGCATTGGTGTATGTGTTGTCCATAGCGTAAGTTAGTTTAAGTAGTATGTAGGCTTAGGGACCGATGGCCTAAGTAGTTTGGTCCGATAAGACCTTACCACGAATGTTTTTAATAGTATCCTGACACCCCCAAAAACATACTTTTTCATGTTAGGGGCATTGTGCTGCCACCTACTGCCAGGTACTCCACATCAGCGACCTCAGTAGTCATTAGACATGGTGAGAGAACAGAAATCGGAACTCACGGACTTTGATCGCAGTCAGGTGTATGGGTGTCACTTGTGTCATACGTCTGTATGCGATATTTCCACAATACTAAACATCCACAGATCCACTGTTTCCGATGTGATAGTGAAGTGGAAACGTGGAGGGACAAGTATAGCACAAAATCGTACAGGCCGACCTCGTCTGTTGACTAACAGAGACCGCCGACAGTTGAAGAGGGTCGTAATGTGTTATAGGCAGACATCGATCCAGACCGTCACACAGAAATTTCAAACTGCATCAGGATTCACTGCAAGTACTATGACAGTTAGGTGGGAGGTGAGAAAACGCATTGCGTGGTCGAGCGGCTGCTCATAAGCCACACATCACGCCGGTAAATGCCAAACGTAGTCTCGCTTGGTGTAAGGAGCGTAAACATTGGACGATTGAACAGTGGAAAAACGTTGTGTGGAGTGACGAATCACACTACACAATGTGGCGATCCGAAGGCAGGGTGTGGGTATGGCGAATGCCCAGTGAACTTGATCTGCCAGCGTGTGTAGTGCAACGTTAAAATTTGAATGTGGTGGTGTTATGGTGTGGTCGTGTGTTTCATGGAGGGGGCTAGCACCCTTTGTTGTTTTGCGTGGCACTACCACAGCACAGGCCTATATTGATGTTTTAAGCAGCTTGTTGCTTCCCACTGTTGAAGAGCAATTTGGGAATGGCGATTGCATCTTTCAGCACCACCGAGCACCTGTTCATAATGCATGGCATGTGGCGGAGTGGTTACACGACAATAACATCCCTGTAATGGACCGGCCTGCACAGAGTCCTCACCTGAATTCTATAGAACAGCTTTGGGATGTTTTGGAACGCCAACTTCGTACCAGGTCCTACCGACCGACATCGATACCTTTCCTCAGTGCAGCACTCCGTGAAAAATGGGTTGCAATTCCCCAAGAAGCCTTCCAGCACCTGATTGAACGTATGTCTGTGAGAGTGGAAGTTGTCATCAAGGCTAAGGGTGGGCCAACACCATACTGAATTTCAGCATTACCGATGGAGGGCGCCACAAGCTTGTAAGTCATTTTCAGCCAGATGTCCGGATAGTCATGTAGTGTAAGGGTCGCTTAAAAAGTTTCCGTTTGAGGAGCTGCTGCAGCGTATATGCAACATCGCGCGACTCGGATGAGAGTATACAAGCACCAAAATGTTGGTAAGGGGTTAGTGTGACATTCGTGTCTTCCCGACACTCGTGTTGTAAATGAGGAAACCTGAAATACGACGACGTTATTACCAAATGTGTCCAAAAGCACCAACCTTTTGTTATTCTGTTCGTGACTGCTGAAGGACGAACACCAGTAGACATCCAGCAGAGAATGGAGAATGTGCCGTTGTGGAATGGTGCAAGACTTTTTGTGCTGGTCGCGATTCGACACGAGGCACACTTCGAACTGGGAATCCAGCCTCATTTCAAGGAAGCTGTGGCGTCCACCATGGAGGAACATTAACTGTGCAACGCTGGAGACTGTGTAGGATTTTGCTTCGATGGATGTTCTACAATGGCGGGCAGAGAGGGCGGTGTACAAGCTATTTTAAGACAGAACATTATCGATCCTCACACTTTCTTCGGTCAAGCCACAAACTCAATCTTGTGGCTTGCTGTGTCGTCTGAACAAGACACAGTCAGGGCAAAATCACCACAGGCGCAAAGATGCGAGCCGTGCCGGTGCCGTAGAGACTCGCCTCTTGCGACGCTGAAGATAAAGATATCGACTTCGCCTCGGCCAGTTGCCGGCCGAGCACAATCCGCCAATGACCGGACGGCAACGGATGGAAGGCTAATCGAAAGACAAAAGAGCAGCTCTCGCCCAGTTGGTTATAGATCATCGTCCAGTCCTGACTTAGTCAGGGAACGTCGTTTAGTGAACTCTTAGCGAAGAGAGTGTTGTTGCCGGACGCGGTGGCTATGCGGTTCTAGGCGCTTCAGTCCGGAACCGCGCGACTGCTATGGTCGCAGGTTCGAATCCTTAGGTTTAAGTAGTTCTAAGTTCTAGGTGACTGATGACCTCAGATGTTAAGTCCCATAGTGCCCAGAGCCATTTGAACCAAGACTGTTGTTGTAATTGGATTTGCTATGTACCGTGAAGTTTACCTACAATTATTTGCATTTAGCCATTGAGGGTCTTTTTTGTGTTATATTACAAGTAGTGTTGCCGACTTCATTGTTCAACAAGTCACAAAGATAAATCAACCTTTTCAACTTTAATTGTGTCACTTCGTTACTAATTTGTTAGGGTGTTGTAGAACGTATTCTGCTACCTGGTCCTGGCACGTAGCTGTGTAATAGTGGCAGGGCGAAATTGTCTTACAAGGGGAGGCCGCCAATTGTGAAATTCAGATTCGATTCATACTGCGCATAATAAAAGCTCATGGCCAGAGGTGTAATGTGGCAAAGCACCAAGATGCACTTCTCAGCCGTTGTCGAGAAAATCGACAGTTAAAAGAAACCGTTGCGGAGAAATACTCCCTACGATTAATAACTTTCTACAGCGTCCTGGTGCAGCGGTAAGCGCTCGGGTTCGTAATCCGAAGGTCGCCGGATCGAATCTCGCGCCATGCAGACTTTTTTTTTAGTATTTGTTTTTTGTAATATATATATATATATATATATATATATATATATATATATATATATATATATATATATATATATATATATAATTCCCGGCAATCAGTTGCAACAATTTTGCATATAATAAGTTGTTGAAAGTCGTTTGTCGTGGAAAAACTGCCGACTTCGAACATCATTATGTTTTCCGTAAACAAAGTTGTATTTCACAAATGTTATTAATTGTCTTCATAATGTTAACCACGTATAGTTAACGGAAGACGTAGAAACGATATTCCGAAACGAATACGTATAGCGAAGTCAAACGTTCGAATTAGAATAGAGACCCCACGAACACAAATTTGCTGTGGCAGGTATGAAATATAAACTCCGTTACTCGCTCGTTTCACTTGAAGAACAGACGTTGAATGGGCCGAAACGAGCCGCCGCATAACAGCGTAGTTGCCTGCTAACTTCGAAAGAAGGTAGATGCGGTCCCTAGCGCAACTTATAACATCGTCGAAAATCAGTGCGGACGGGAGAGCTTTGGTACACCCTGTTAAACAATATATATATATATATATATATATATATATATATATATATATATATATATATATATATACAAAAAACTATTTATAAAAAAAAAATTGCATAGCACGGGATTCGATCCGGCGACCTTTGGAATACGAATCCGAGCGCTTACCGCTGCGCCACGACGTTACAGAATATTATTAATCGTAGAGAGTATTTCACCACAACGGTTTCTTTTAACTGTCGATTTTCTCGACAACGGCTGAGAAGTGCATCTTGGTGCTTTGCCACATTACACCTCTGGCCATGAGCTTTTATTGTGCGCAGTATGAATCCAATCTGAATTTCACAATTGGCGGCCTCCCCTTTTAGCGGTGTACTGCACCAGAAGCCGTTTCACGAACTCACAAGCTCGACCTCACAGCAGTAGCGACGAGGCCTTTACAAAATTGGCGACGAAGGTTTACAAAATGGGTCACGATACAAACACAGTGCCGAAAATTAGGAATATTGTTGCCATTGTAAAAGACACTATAAACATTTTTAGAGAATCAACTACACGCTGGAAATATGCTTCGAATTTATCACGGATGTATAAGATGAGATTGCCTGAGAAATATGAAACCACCAGACTATTTTCTCAACATCCTGGGAGCTGGAAAAAAAATTTCTGCAGACGGATATTATGCAACGAGAGTGTCTGTGTATCAACTACATTCAGCCAAACCAATGTTGATCTTAGCTTTACAAACAATAACCAAATGCTCAGCAGTTTTGGAACCAGTAGTTCATGTCCAACTATCTAACAAGTCTATAGATATGACCTTGGCGAGGGAAAACATCACAGGATTCCTTGACGTTCTCAGTAACGACCGGAAGGAAGCAGATAGAATAATTACATAATTACTTGGAAAAACACGAACTAGGGGATCATACAGTGTAAGCTTTCACGGCCAGTATTGTCTTCACTTAAAACTTCCTGGCTGATAGGTCGTGGTGGAAGTATAAAACTCTCCCCTGACGTTTCGTCTCCGACTGCGGGAGACATCCTCGGAGGTACAGCTTTGATGTCAGCGTTGCACCGCAAGCGTGACGATCGATTACTTTCAATAGAGAATGTTGGCATTACCAGAGACAATCTCATAGCCGACGCCACGTGATCGACAGTGGCACCCTCTGTACTGCCTATATAATCAGCGCTTCCTCGAGTTCTCTTAGCAGTTCGCCACTGTATCTCGGAGGATGTCTCCCGCAGTCGAAGACGAAACGTCAGGGGAGAGTTTTATACTTCGACCACGGCCTATCAGCCCGGAAGTTTTAAGTGAATACTGTAGAGGAATTGAAAACAGAAATTAATGTTCTATATTTTGGATGCAAGAAAAAATTCAGAAGCAATCCAGAAAATGACACCTAATACTGGCGTCGTTCACTGATAATACAATATATCGAATCGCTCATATGACAAACCGTGCGGATGAGATATCGATTTTGTAATATCCAGTAATACTGATAAAGCACTTTGAATGAGATAATTTGCCTCGGAAAGTTTTCACAGTGGTTGGCAGAAAATAATGGACATCCAATATTCCGTTTAAGTAATTATTACATTATCCGACCCAAAGTTTCAAATCAAAGTGTACAATTTTACCCCAAACAGGGCAGCACTATTTGTGATGAACGTATTCACCACGAGAAGGAAAGTACTTGTTTCTCCCTAGGGTCATGCCTGCCTTACACGTGTGAATATCTGTGGGCTATCGGCAGGACCAGGTCGGGCAAGGATCATTTAACACCTTTTAAATGCCCAACACTCGGCCAATCACCAAAATCATTTATGCGTGTTGAATTGGATAGTGTTTTAGTATTTATTTCTGTTTCCTTTCTTTTTAATGTCATCACCGTCTACTTTGGATGGTCGAGATCAACCACTCTTGCTCCACCATTTCCTTCGCCATCCGGGTCCATGCAACAGCGCCCCTGTCATCCCAGTCTCGATGCGTTCGGAACTGGGAAACTAAAAGACGGCGTCTGAGTCAGACCTGTCACTTCTACGGTTTTATGCAGAGTTGGACTGAGTAACGTCTGCTAAGCTTAGCGATCGCAGACGCCGGGCAGTTGGCTTGGACCACGGTCAACATAACCTCATTCAAACATAAGTCGATTTGTGTCTGCATCATAAAGTCGTTCTTGATTGAAAATGTCAGTTTACGAGCCTAATTCTCGTCATTTGCGGAGGTGTTACTGTTTTGTTTCAGTATGAAGAAAACAGCGTTTGAGTATCATCGAATGCTCTCAAGTACTTATGGCAAGGACGCTGTTAGCGACAGAACGTGTTGTGAGTGGTTTCAACGCTTCAAGAACGGTGGGTTTTAATGTCGTAGACCGGCATAGTGGTGGAAGAGAGAATGTTTTCGAGGATGCAGAATTGGAGACATTGCTGGGTGAAGACTCGCGTCAAACTCAAGAAGAATTGGCACGATTAGTGGGAGTGACACAGTAAGCCATTTCAAAACGTCTCAAAGCTATGGGCATGATTCAGAAAGAAGGATCGTGGGTCCCGTGTGAGCTGAAACCGAGAGAAGTTGAATGGCGTTTGTGTGTCTGTGAACAGTTGCTTCAGAGGCAAAAACGGAAGGAATTTCTGCATCGTATTGTGACCGGAGACGGAAAATGGGTTTGTTATGCTAGCACCTAAACGCAAATCAATGGGATATCCCGGCAATGCTTCCACGTCGACGGCCAAACCGAATATTCACGGCTCGAAGATCATGCTCTGCATTTGGTGGGACCAGCTCGGCGTCGTGTACTATGAGGTGTTAGAACCAAGTGAAACAATCACAGGTGCTCGTTATCAAACGCAGTTAATGCGTTTGAGCAGAGCATTAAAAGACAGACGGCCGCAATACAGCGAGAGACTCGATAAAGTGATTTTCCAGCACGACAACGAACGACGCCACATTGCAAAAGAGGTCAAAACGTACTTGGAAACGTTAAAATGGGAAGTCCTACCCCACCCGCCATATTCACCAGACATTGCTCTCTCTGACTATCACCTGTTCAGATCAATGGTGCATGGCCTCGCTGACCAACACTTCCGATCTCATGAAGAAATCACAAATTGGATCGATCTGTGGATCGCTTTAAAAGATGAACAATTTTTTCGAAGCAGGATTCGTACACTGTCCGAAAGGTGGGAGAAAGTAGTGGCCAGCGATGAAAAATACTTTGAATGAGACATGAGTAATCACCAAATGTTGGGGGAAAATCGGCGGAAGCAAAGTTGCAGAGCTTGTATTTGCCATGCACATATAAAATTAATTTTCAGGGTTATTATGGGCTCATGTGCTGCTCAAAGTATTTTAAAGAAGATCCGTCTTACGTGTATGTAATGGTGTAATCTATTGGCAGTTATGGGTAATACAAGTATTGAAGCCCACCTAGAATTAGGCTCTATAAGTTTCCGGCCTGGCCTTGAATACGAGGGCGAAGGGGAGCTAGCGACATCTGCCAGTAGATGCTCGCACAAACTGCAGCCCGCTGCTAGCCTCAGTCGTATGGTGACACTCGTTTCAGTAAGGCGTTGCTTGCTGCGGTGCTGCAATGGATAAAATCGAGTACCGTGCAGAGATAAAGTTCCTCGGGTTTCCACTGGCTGAAATCACAGTCCACTTGGATGGTATTATGGTGATGCTTCCCCTTCATACTTCACAGTGAAGGAATGGTCTAAACAGTTTCGTCTAGGCAGAGAGAGAGTTGGTGATCCCCTCCCCCCGCCCCCTACCCCATCTGTCTGCACCCCCCCCCCCCCCCGCCTTTGTACTCTATAGTGCAGTGTTTTCCGTGAGTGTTCAGTGTTGTGCGTCCCCTTTTGAAAGTGCTGCGTACAGAACCAGACTGTCGTCGTGTTTTTCTAATTGTGCCTGGCTATTTCCTAAGTGTTTTTAATCAGCATCACTGACCTCTTTGTTTTTTATGTTTTCTTCACAACTTTTTCGCCATGTACCAGTTTTAAACAGTCACCGTTTTATCACCTCTTTTTATTGTAATGTAACCTCATTATGTTTTTAACTTTATCTGTAGGCTGCTGAGCGGCGTATTACACTGCTGTCAGCCCGCCCCTCTCCATCTGGGGGGGGGGGGGGGGGGGAGAGTCGACATATAATAAAAAAAAGGTTGCTGATGACCACCTGTTGGTCGGCCAGCTGAGATGGTGACTGAGAAAACTGTAGCTATTTCTAAAAGTGAAGTTCTGAGCGACAGGCGGTTGAAAGTTAAGGACATTGCAGCAAGGTTAGAGTTATCTAAAACAAGCGTTTTCCGGGTCGTGCATGGTCATTTGCACACGAAAAAGGTTAGTGCAAGTCGGGTGCCCAGACTTCTCTTTGCAGTGCAGAAGGAACAGCGCGTGACTTGTGCACCGAGTTTTTGGAGCTGTGCCGTGGCAACCAGAAAGAAGTTCTGGAATGTATGTTACAGGGGATGAATCTATGGTTCTTTATTACGATCCTCTGTCCAAAAGAGAATCTCTTGAATGGCATAAACCAGATGATGCTCCTCAAAGAAAGGCGAAGGCTACTCAGTCCACAAAGAAGGTGGAACAATCTTCTGTGATTCCAAAGAAATTCTTATAGTTCATTTCAAAGAAAGGTATACCACTGTGAACGCACAGTACTATGCTTCACTTCTGCACAAATAACACGAGTCCAACATACTACAGGGGTGATGAAGGCTGTGACATGGTATTCGTCTTTTCCACGGCACTGCGCCGGTGCACACAGGGGCAGTTGTGAAGGCTGCAGTAAAGGAATGTGGTTTCTACGAGACTGACCACCCACCTGTAGTCCAGATCTAGCCAACAATAACTACTCCTCTTCTCCAAACTAAAGAAAGTTCTTCGAAGAAGGCCATCTGTTGTGGCCGAGCGGTTGTAGGCTCTTCAGTCTGAAATCGCGCGACCGCTACGGTCGTAGGCTAAAATCCTGCCTCGGGCATGGATGTGTGTGATGTCTTTATGTTAGTTAGGTTTAAGTAGTTCTAAGTTCTAGCGGACTGATGGCCTTGGATGTCAAGTCCCATAGTCCTCAGAGCCATTTGAGCCATTTCTTCGAAGAAGAAATTTGATGATGATAAAGTGAAAGCTGCTGTAATTGGACATTTTGCCGACACAGTATAAGATTATTTTTTGAAAGGCATAGAGGTGTGAAAAGTATATTGACATAAAGAGTGGTTAGGTTGAAACATAGTACCATTGAATGTAGTCAGGCAAGAGAGTTGTGGGACCTACGTCGTATAAGCAAACACCGTCTAAATAGCTGTTGATTCACTACTGCTTATTTGATATAGAGTTCCATTCGTAATCCACCTCATCGGCATCTCTGTTTATGCAGAAAGAATACGTTATTCCGAGACATGAGATACTTTGTCTCTGTTGTGGCTATTCCGAATATGTAGAGACGCGCAGGTCGTGGAACAATAAGTACAACGCAATATCATGTACGTCTCCAAGAAAATGTTTCGTGTTGAATGCAGGGTGAAACATTGACGAGGGTGAGAAATTTCAGATAAATCTGGTTAACGTCTCCCATAGCAAACTAACAAAACATGGTAAGATACGTGTACGTAACTATGTGTTAGTGTGAATGAAGCCATGTTCAAAATAGTTTCGACTATCGAACGTTTTTTCTTCATAAGTGGCGGAACGACAGTAACTGTCTCCGAGAAAATGTTTCGTGTTGGATGCAGGGTGAAAGACTGATGAAGGTGAGAAACTTCATATAAATCTGATTAACGTCACCCGCAGCAAACTAACAAAACATGATAACATACGTGAGCGTAACTTTGTGTTTGTGAGAATGAAGCCATGTTCTAAATTCAGTTTCGATTATCGAACTTTTTTCTTCATAAGTGGCGAAACGACAATAACTGGATAAAACTGGAGGACCATTTCTCTAAATATACTGGATAAAGACGTAGTTGTTTTCAAATTGGTAGTCCACTTATTTATTGTCTGTCTTATTTCTGATTATTATATAATCATACGAATTTTTTTAAAAAAATAATCGATGTAGACGACTGACAGCAAACATTTAATGGCCTTTGCTACAAGATTATTTTTTCCGCCACGAGTTATTTATTATTCTCTGATTGTTTTGTTGCAACACAGTAGCTCCACAGTCTGACCAAGATAAACACCCCCTAACTTTGAGAAATTAATGTTTGATTTTGATTGTATTTCTGCTTAACTAACACATGAATGATCGCGAAATAAATGTAAAAAGAGCCAAATCTCGATGATACAGTGAACAGCTTATTCAGTTAAGAAATACTTTCGTATACTGAATAACTGTAGCCTACTCCGCTGAAAGCAGTATAACGTAAACACAGTGTTTCTTGTATAAGAAGCATGTAGGTACTTATGCTACACAGTAGCACTTTTCTTGACACGTCTAATGATTAGCACTTTCGTACACGTCACTCGACTTTCTAGTACACAGATATTACGTAAATGTAATTAATTTTTCTTCAAAAGACGACAGTGCAGAAGATTATTGCTTTTTTTAGCAAAAACTGCAGCATTCGTTTCTTCTGTGTCGGGAAACTGTTTTATAGCTTCTGACGTTTTATTATCACGTCTGTGTGGTGTCCTCTCCAGCCAAAGTTGTTATTTGGTACGTTAAATAGGGCAGATATTGCATTCCATATAAGTTTCCTATGTTCTGTGTTCACTTATATGTTTGGAAGTGTAACGAATAAAACTTAACGTTGTTGGGTAGTTACACGAGATCCTTCTGCAAAAGGTCAGGTCTCTTGCTGTTTACCAGTCACTTTCTGTTCTTAAAGGAAAGCGACATTCTTCAGTAAATATCTACAACAACAACAAAAAATTATAGTGCGTATGGCAGTACTGGCGGGGATTGGGGATTTTCCGCTGCCTGGTGCAGATCTTTTTAGTTGACGCCACTTCGATGACTTGCGCGTTGATGATGAAATGATGATGACAACACACACGCCCAGTCCCGAGTGGAGAAATTGTCCTGGGGTGTCTTCCAGACTCTTTTTAAGTTACTCATCTTCACGAAGAACTTCGAAGTAACTTCTTCATGTACATGAATAAAATAACCTGATGATGGCGGAACGGTTATTCGCCGAAATATCGTGGAACTTCGACGATCGGATCCGGCTGGACACCCGAGAACCTTGGATACAGTACATTCGCCGGGAAAGCCTCAGATCACAATAAAATAACCTCTTCATTGAAAGAAAAATAAACAAATCTGCTCTAGCAAAATTAAGTAATTTCATTATGGGAAGAAGAGACGTTATGTCAAATTAGCCTGGAAGACACTGAAAAGAAAACGCCTCTAAAAGAACCAGTGGCCACTCCCCTTAAAGAAACAACTGAAACATGTTGGGAAGAAACACAGCGCAAAGACTCTCTAGGAGAGATGGTGGGAATTTTTCTTCAGAGAAAACAATAAGGCTTTCCTCAAAGAGTAAGAGAAAATCCCTTGAATAAACCCTCAATCTACTTGAGAGAGTTGCAAAAAATTGCAGATAAATTCTTTATGTTTCTGTTGTGACTTCTTTTTTAATAGCTTTGCAGTCGTTTAGCAGTGCCAGTCTGGTTGTAATAAATTTTTATTGGTATTGATAAAGGTGCTGTGCAGGTAATATGGGCCATTCTTTTGCGAACCCACACCCACGTTTTCTTTTGATTGACGCACACGGAACGGTGTTCCAGGATGCGTTATAGGGTACACTTTGTGAAATATGGATCCAGTCCCACTCCAACTCGGAACAGTTTCCCTCGCGTAATCACTTTATCGACAACATCACACTACCATGACTGATGTTGGTGGGGAGAACACTGGGAGTATCACTGATGTTGGTGAGGAATTTTGTTTTTTCTAGTGACAATTGAAGTCCTACCTTGGCAGCCTCTAGTTTTAGCATATTGAGCTGCTTTACTGCTACTTCCACTGAGCTTGCTATAAGTGCCAGATCATCTGCGAAAGCTAAACAGTCTACTACCAGTTCCTTCCGTTTGTGTCCATGTAAATACCGATCGGTATATTAATCCACACTTGCATCCAGTCTTGTATGTGTGGGAAGTGATTCAAAAACTCTCCTACGTGATACTGACATGGATAGGTGTAAGTTGCACTCACCAATATATTTGACATATGGAAATGGGGGTTCTGAGCTAGGCATGTGTATTGGGGGTGACATATCTACTGGTCTATGGCGAAGTCAAAAAGTTTTGTAATTGAATTTCTTCTCACTTCAAGGACTTAGGAAACATCACAAGACCACGAGAGTAGTGGACCAAAGCCACCACCAGTGTATTTTGTTAGTGCCAGTTGCCTACATCAGGGGCAGGTATGCACTCAGGGGCAAAACTATTGTTCTCCTTTGATTGAAAGGTCATTAACCTATTATTCTCCTTTGTTGACAGATACTTAACCTACTGTTCTGCTAAAAGGACCCTTTCTTTTGATTGACAGGTCCTTAACTTATTGTTCCCCCGCCCCCCTCCCCCCCCACAGGAAACCTCCCCCTCGCTGCTACCGGTACACTTTCAGGTCTGAGTTATTGTAAGATAGGCATTTCTTATTATAGATGTTCTTGGTTAATTGATATGCTAATTGTAACTTATTAATCCGAGTTGTTAGTGCTGTTCCTTCTGATAGATCATGTTCCAACCATTCTCCTAGATGCTTGAATCTGTCAACTTTCTCAATTTGACCTTGTTCCAACTGTAGAACACTGGGAGTATCATTGCTGTTGGTGAGGAATTTTGTCTTTTCTAGTGACAATTGAAGTCCTACCTTGGCAGCTTGGAGTTAGTAGCATATCGAGCTGCTTTACTGCTACTTCCACTCAGCTTGCTATAAGTGCCAGATCATCTGCGAAAGCTAAACAGTCTACTACCAGTCCCTTCCGTTTGTGACCAGGTAAATACTGCGCTCAGTATATTTTGTTCTTCCATTTCTTTTCGCCACTCTGTGTTCCATAGGATCTTGGTCAACTTGCTAATTGCTTTGTCTCCAGCCTGCTTCCACAGCTCTGCAACTATAGTGTCTTCTCCTGGTGCTTTGTTATTCTTCAGGGACTGAATGATGTTTTTCACTTCTTCTTCTGTTGGAGGGCGAGAGTTAAGTAGTCTGGTACTGTCTCGATAGATAAAGGAGGTTTTAAGGGACTCACAGTTGAGGAGATTCTCAAAATATGTGGCCAATATGTGGCAGTTGTCTTTGTCATTATAGGCTTTGTTTCCATCTGGTCCTCTGAAGTGTAAGCTGAGTGGGGCATAGCTTCTAATGTTTCGCTTGAAAATTTGGTAAAAGTTTATAGAGTTATTCTCCTTGATATCTTCATCTAATTGAGTCAATTGGTCCTGAGTGTACTGATGTTTAACCTGCCTGATGGTTTTGGCAGTTAGCCAGGGCTGTTCTATGAACTTCTCCATTTGTTCGGACTTCTGAGAACTCCATCTTATTCAAGCTGCTTGTCTCTTTGTGATCGCTTGGTCGCAGGTAATTGGTCCATTCATTGGTCCCAGTTGTTGCATTCATGATCTAGTGTTTGCATTCTCTCTGTAAGCATATTGCAGGTTTTCAGTTTTTCCAAGTCAAACTTGGTGAGTTTGGGAGTTTGAGACTTTCTTGTATTCCTAGACAGAAATCGGAGAGGTAGTGGTGTGACTCCAAGTTAAGTTTTCTTAGCACTCTCACATTCTGGACTTCTCTACAGGACTTTCTTGATATGGCCACATGAACGATTTGAAAATCTCCTAGAAGTTTAATGGGTGAAGTCCGTGTCTTCTGCTCTCTTGGTAGATGCTTAAGGGCTGTTGATTTCATTACTAGGTTAAATGGTTTACAGAGTCCCGCAAGCCATTCTCCATTTCTGTTAGTGTGCATGTGAGCTGGGTATTCCCGCACTATATACTTATACTTCAGCTCTTTCCCTAACTGGGAGTTAAAATCATGCAATAATATGACTGTATTCCTCCCTGGGATCGTGCCAATAGTGTCCTCGAGTTTATTTATTTTTTTATTATTATTAAAAAGTTTATTTATTTATTTAAAGAGTTTTACAAGAAACCGATCACCACCCCCGCCACCCCATCACCGTCCCCCTCGCCCCCTTCACTCTCTCCCTTCCATCTGCTACCTCGAAATTAGCGGCTCTGCAGTGGAGAGGAAGGATCTCATGAAGGGAAATTCAAGGGTATATTGGTTTTTATAACATAAAAGAGTTTGTGGGGCTTGGATTTCACCTGCTCATCATTCTCTGCTGTTTGGAAAGATGCAGGTCTTGTGAGAAGTAATTACATCGATCTCATTTCTTTTTTTTATTCTGGTTGCGCGAGGAATAGCGTCATGAAACACCCATCACACAGTTAAAAATCCTTCGATCGCGAAGCACGCACCGCCCACCATACCCTGTCCACTGGACCACACAGGACGCTACCGCACATGCTCCTAGGAGTCGGGATGCACCGCAAAGTGTCGACGTGGCTATCAGCTGCTGAACCACATGCAGGTGTCAGTTCAGGTCCTGCAAGGATGAGATGGTGGCATACCTTTGATACATGATAGCTGAGAAATACTTGTCACAATATGTGCTCACCTAGGGACCGTTGCTGGCGCAATGATGCAGAGCTGTGGGTCTAGCGCTTTAGAAATCTGTTCCAATGACCTATCTTCGAGATCATTTTCTAGTTACTCGGTGGCTTACAGCAAGCTCCACCTCATTAAGGTTTTGAGTTTCTAGAGAAATAATTTCTGGTCTATATCTTCGAAATTATATTGCACAAGCGATACTGCTACGGACGCATTATTGCTATGTACTAGATATCGAGAAGTATCGCAAAAATGGTATGATATTCTGGCAAGCCGTGTGAAATTACATATGATCTTGTAATCCCAGAGTCTGGAGACCGGTGCAGAAAACAAGCAAAGCAAGCAGGTCGGGATCATGAACAGTGATGCCTGTGTGCCAAGGGGAAGCGACCCAGCCATTGTACAACGGTCTTCACGGTATATTTACGAGTGTCTGGTGGTCGATAGCTGTATGAATGATGCGAAAGGGGCGCTTTTATATGGCGCAAGATACGAATTGTATGTTTACTACATCGACACAGTACGCGGTGACATAATTTTGGGTTGGAGATCGGTTTTATGCTCTTATGTTCAGTCTTCCGTCCTCATTGGTAGAGCAGTGTAATTGAGTAAGAGTCTTTCCATATTTGACGATCTGTAGGTCACTTTAGCAGGGTTTAACTGTCAGTGCAATATAGCGAACTGTACAAAATAGTTTCGGGACTGAAAGTCTTGTCTGCAGAAAGAAAAAGGCAGACAGTGCTTCTATACTGACAGCATCAGTAATTTGGCAGGTAAATTCAGTAAGTGCTGATCATAATGCTCCATTCACTCCAAGACATCCTGTGCGACAGTACATAGGAGCCTCTATACAGGGTGGTCCATTGATAGTGACCGGGCTAAATATTTCACGAAATAAGCATCAAACGAAGAAAACTACAAAGAACGAAACTCGTCTAGCTTGAAGGGGGAAACCAGATGGCGCTATGGTTGGCCTGCTAGATGGCGCTGCCACAGGTCAAACGGATATGAACTGCGTTTTTTTTTAAATAGGAACCCCTATTTTTATTACATATTCGTGTAGTACATAATGAAATATGAACGTTTTAGTTGGACCACTTTTTTCGCTTTGTGGTAGATGGCACTGTAATAGTCACAAACATATAAGTACTTGGTATCACGTAACATTCCACCAGTGCAGACAGTATTTGCTTCGTGATGCATTACCCGTGTTGAAATAGACTGTTTACCAATTGTGGAAAAGGTCGATATCATGTTGATGTATGGCCATTGTTATCAAAATGCCCGGTATGTATGCTGCTCGGTATCCTGAATGACATCATCCAAGTGTCCGGACCATTCGCCAGATAGTTACATTATTTAAGGAAACAGGAAGTGTTCAGCCACATATGAAACGTCAACCACAACAATTGATGTTGCCCAAGTGTTTTACCTGCCGTCATGGCTAATCCATACATCAGTAGCAGACAAATTGCGCGAGAATCGGGAATCTCAAAAACATCAACATCGATTGCACCCGTACCATATTTCTATGCACCAGGAATTGCATGGCGACGACTTTGAACATCATGTACAGTTCTGCCACTGGGCACAAGAGAAATTACGGGACGATGACAGATTTTTAGCATGCGTTCTATTTAGTGACGAAGCGTCATTCACCAGCAGTGGTAATGTTAACCGGCATCATATGCACTATTGGGCAACGGAAAATCCACGATGGCTGCAACAAGTGGAACATTAGCGACCTTGGAGGGTTAACGTATGGCGTGGCATTATGGGAGGAAGGATAATTGGCCCCCATTTTATCTGTGGCAATCTAAATGGTGCAAAGTATGCTGGTTTCCTACATAATGTTCTACCGATGTTACTACAAGATGTTTCACTGCATGACAGAATGGCGATGTACTTCAAACATGATGGATGTCCAGCACATAGCTCGCATGCAGTTGAAGTGGTATTGAATAGCATATTTCATGACAGGTGGATTGGTCGTCGAAGCACCCTACCATGGCCTGCACATTCACCAGACCTGACGTTCCCAGATTTCTTTCTGTGGGGAAAGTTGAAGGATATTTGCTATAGTGATCCACTGACAACGCCTGACCACATGATCAGTGCATTGTCAATGCATGTGCGAACATTACTGAAGGTGAACTTCTCACTGTTGAGAGAAATGTAGTTACATGTATTGCCAAATGCATTGAGGTTGACGTACATAATTTTGAGCATTTATTGCATTAATGTGGTATTTACAGGTAACCACACTGTAACATCATGCATTCTCAGAAATGATAAGTTCACAAAGGTACATGTATCACATTGGAACAACCAAAATAAAATGTTCAAATGTATCCACATTCTGTATTTTAATTTAAAAAACCTACCTGTTACCAACTGTTCATCTAAAATTGTGAGCCATATGTTTGGGACTATTACAGCGCCATCTATCACAAAGCGAAAAAAGTGGTCCAACTAAAACATTCATATTTCATTACGTATTACACAAACATGCAATTAAATGTGGGGGTTCCTATTTAAAAACGCAATTGATATCCATTTGACCAAAGGCAGTGCCATCTAGCGGGCCAACCATAGCGCCATCTGGTTTCCCCCTTCAAGCTAGACGAGTTTCGTTCTTTGTAGTTTTTTCGGTTTATTTTGTGAGATATTTGCCCCGGTCACTATCAATGGACCACCCTGTATAGCAGTGAGAACATTTGTGTTTCAGAGATGTTTGTTGAAAGCAGGACTTAACGATTTCCAGGAAGGGTGCCACGTTAGGAGCATCAGGAGGAATATATTCAGCGTTATTCTAGGCTATTTTCGTAAACAGGTTCTGTCAGGTCAGGAACTTCCGTGCGGACAAGCTGAGACATCATGAAAGCTCCTAAAAAAGCGACCGTTAACTATTTCTGTGACACTTTACAATTTCCGAGAGGTTATTTACATAGCCATGTGACGTCAGTACAATATTGAGAACTTTTAGATGGTGAGTCACTATGCTAACATTTTGCAGTGATGCATCAGCCACGTTGGGCAGGTAAACACACGTGCGCAGCTAGACACAGCTTGCATTTCCCATTAGGATCACTAGGAACACTGCACCCTGAGCAATTATGGTAAGCATTGGAACAGATTTCTAAAGCACTAGACCTGCAGTTTTGCATCACCGCGCCAGCAACGGTGCCTAGATGAACACGTATTTTGACACGTATTTCTCAGGTGTTATGTATCACAGGTATGCTACCACCTCATCCTTGCAGGACGCAAACTGACACCTGCGCTTGGTTTGGCTGCTGACAGCCACGTTGTCACTTTGTGGGAGCCACCGGTGCATCCCGACTCCCGGGAGCACGTACGGTAGCGTCCTGTGCAGTCCAGTGGACAGGGCATGCTGGGCGGTGCATGCTTCGTGATCGAAAGATTATTAACTATGTGTAATTACGTGTGACGTGTGTTTCATGACGGTATTCCTCGCGCAATCGGAATAAAAAAAGAAATGTGATCGATGTAATTACTTCTCACAAGACCTGCATCTTTTCAAACAGCAGAGAATGATGAGAAAGTGAAATCCAAGTCCGGCAAATTGATTTTTTTTAGAAAAAGAACAATGTACCCTTGAATTTCCCTTTGTGACATCCTTCCTCTCCACTGCAGAGCCGCCAGTTTCCAGGTAGAGGAGGGGAAGGGGAGAGGGGAGGGGGTGAGGGAGGTGAGGATGGGGCGGCAGTGGTGGTGATCATTTTCCTGAAAAATTCTTTAAATAAATTAATAAACTATATTCCATACACTGCCTTGAATCCCCTAAATTGTTTAATTAAAAATATTCCACACATTGTCTAATTTGTTTAAACAATATTCCATAAACAGCAATCTATTTCCAGATAAATTCTTTAACTGAATAAATAAACTCAATTCCATACACTGCCATAAATAACTAAACAATATTCTATACAGAGTTTAAATTGTTTAAACAATATTCCACCCACTACAATCGAATTCCCTCCAAATGACATACCAACTGAGTCTGAGGGTGGGAGGGGAGGGGGTTTACCAGAGAGGGGGGAGAGGTTAATTAATTGATCAATTTAATTAAGTAGTCAATCGAATTGATAAGAGTGAGAGGGGCTATTACAGTAACTCAGACCTGAAAGTGTACCAATAGCAGCGAGGGGGAGCTTTCCTGGGAGGTGCGGGGGGGGGGGGGGGGGGGAAGGCGGGGTAGGAGGCGAGGAACAATAAGTTAAGGACCTGTCAATCAAAAGGAAGGATCCTGTTAGCAGAACAATAGGTTAAGGGCCTGTCAATCAAAGGAGAACAAGAGGTTAATGACCTGTCAATCAAAGGAGAACAGTAGATTTGCCTCTGAGTGCATACCTGCGATTACGTAGGCAACTGGCACTAGCAAAATGCGCTGGTGGCTGCTTTGTTCCACTACTCACAAGCTGCTAAGTGAGTGTTACAAGAGAATCGTAAATGATCTATCCTATGATGTACCAGTTAACAGCAATAGAAAAGCTGAATCGCAAGTAATTAGTTTTGTTTTAAGATCAGTAACACAAAATTTGAATTTCGTATTTCAGTGTGGACGAGGAAGTTTCCTTGGCATAAAGGTTAGAATATACGAGGGCTATCCACAAAGTACATTACGTTTTGGAATTAAAAATAAATAAAGTATTGGAAATTTTTTTTATTATATGCAGATGAAAGCCACACTTCAGTACTACTTTTCTACATAGTTGCCATTTAAACTAAGGCACTTATCGTAGCGATGGACGAGCTTGGAAATTCCTTCGTCGCAAAATTCAGCCGCCTGGGCTTTCAACCACGTGGTTACCTCTTCTTGAAGCTGTGCGTCGTCATCAAAACGCTGCATAGCCAACCACTTCTTCATTGCTGGGAATAAGTGGAAGTCGCTCGGTGCCAGGTCGGGACTGTACGGCGGATGAGGAAACAACTCCCACTTAAAAGATTCGAGAACTTCACGAGTGGCATTTGCCGTGTGGGCCGGGGCGTTGTCGTGAATCAGCAAGATCTTTGAGCCCAACTTTCCCCTGCGCTTGTTTTCTATTGCTCTTCTGAGGTTGTGCAGAGTTTGGCAATACCTTTGAGAGTTTATTGTTGTGCCTCTTTCCAGGAAATCCACAAAAATCGTATTTCTACCGGGTTACTGATTAACCACGTGGTTGAAGGAGCAGGCGGACGAATTTTACGACGAAGGAATTTCCAAGCTCGTCCATCGCTACGATAAGTGCCTTAATTTAAATGGCAACTATGTAGAAAAGTAGTATTTAAGTGTGGCTTTCATCTGAATATAATAAAAAAAATTTCCAATATTTTATTTATTTTCAATTCCAAAACGTAATGTACTTTGTGGATAGCTCTCGTATTACCAGTAAGAGAGTGTGGACAGCTGTGATTGTGCCCAGTAAGAACTGCAGGTCTTTGAGATGTGTGTTACTTCCATCCAGATGAGCGACGATATGTGATGAAATGCTCACATGTAGTCTGTGCAACATGTATGAGTCACACATACACTCGAAATGCTGACATTTCAAGAGTTCTCGCTCTTTCACGGCAGTCGTTATCCATCACGTTAACCCATGGGCAAAACCTATACAGTAAGTGAAATTGCTTTTCTATTTAT
The DNA here is from genome assembly GCF_023898315.1 of Schistocerca nitens. Taxonomy (NCBI): domain Eukaryota; kingdom Metazoa; phylum Arthropoda; class Insecta; order Orthoptera; family Acrididae; genus Schistocerca; species Schistocerca nitens. The sequence goes on from NC_064618.1 coordinate 138,413,650, forward strand.
TGATTGTGCGTCGGAAGAAATAAAAAAGTTAGATGTGTTGTTATTAATGACTTAACAGCATTCCGTTACAGTCATTTCGAATATTTCTTGTCGCTTCCGTTCTTCCGATGTGAGACTCAGGAAATACACGGCACGAATCTGATGACGTCTATTTTGACGCAGACGACAATTTTATGTTCATCTTATGGTACATCGTGTGACACGTTAATGATCTGGATTCGAAAACTTTATGGTGAACAAAATGACTACTTTGGAAGTCGTGTTGGTGACGCCCACTTGGTGCAATAATACCGTACAGTATTTCCACAGCGTGAACTGATTCCGTCAGGCTGTTGTTTACGTTAGAACTTTACACCAGAATATATCTGACATACGCAGGTGTGCAGTCGAGTGAAATTAATGATCCGTGATCGTAATCATCCCTGTAGTTTCAGTTTTTTAGTGTGTTGCATGCACTGGCCTCCTGTTGTAAAATCCAAATCTCGTCATTGGAGCGCATGTGTGCATTCGGCCATGTTTGAGCAAACCAGCCGAAATCATGGCGAAATCCTTTTCCCCCACATATCTCCCGTCCAATGGAATTTCGTTTAAAATAGCCTGAATAAATTTTGTAGATGATAAAACTTACGACAAAGTTGTGTGTACAATTCTTTTATTCCTTGCGTGTTTCTAGATATCACGACTTAAAAATGCGTATGAGTTTGCCAAAACACGTATTTTGCACTAATACGTTTGATTTGTCTTGAATACTTCGTTCCCAGGGCAATTTTGAGAAAGATTAACTGACAAAAATGTAGCACAGCATAAAAGTTGATATAAGCACTACCGAGGTAATCCTGCGCCCTTGATAGATCTGCCAAACCTGTGCCCAAAGAAGGTTGGTGGAGGAGGGGAAGGGGGCGAGAAGAATTGGCAACAGGAAGGGACATCGTGCTCCCTGTACCACTAACAAATTAATATACTGACCCCGTGAAGATACGGGATACAGGCTAGGAAAAAGAAGAAGAAGGGCAGATAATTTAAATCTGAACACCATCTTAGTTGATGTGTTAGGTTTCCAACCGGAAAGTCAAAGCTATGAAACTGGTGGTTTCCCTATAAATTTGATTTTCACAATCATCTACTTTTCTCAAAACTTTGTGTATGTTATTTGGGCCCTTATGGTTCTCAATGCCTCAATTATGGTCCGAGTTTACGTGAGTAGTCGTGAAATAACCATATACGATATTTACAGTTCACTACAATATTACGCATAGTAAACACGTAATGTTATGGAATACTGGTACTTCTTAGTAATAGGTATTGAATCTAACGGGATTAACGTGGGAAGGTGGGGGTTTTGGGTGGGGGCAACTAACATCTAACACAACACTTGCAACAGAAAATATACAGAAAACGTAACAAGGACATAAGCAGGAAATAAGGAGAAAAAATACTGAATTCCACAGAGTAAGGTCACTACACAGGTAACGAAAATACACAAACAAATCTTGGAATCGATAACTAGAATGGAACTATATAGGACAGTTCTACTTATCGATTCCAACATTCATTATTTTCAGCGTTGTTTTCGTAGTAGGTGTGTGCAGTTCTTTGCTAAAGGATTTCTGTTTTTGGTGTCGCTTTCTGTACTACCGTGATAAATAAAATATCTAGGAACCGGTTAACTTGATTTGACCTACGTTGGTCAATTCCAGTCGTCGATTCCATGGTTTGCTATTTATAGCGTTTTTGCAGTAGTACAGGAAGCAATATCATAAGTTGAATCGTAAAGGAATTAGCAACCCTCACGTAAAGAAAATGACGTAATAAAGGAACGTAGAATCGGCAATTACAGCGGTACCACATACGAAAACTCTAAAAGAATGCACTGTACATTATGCTTTCTTGGTGTTGCTTTCTGTAGTGCTGTTGTTACAGTAGGTGTGTATTGTGCATTCTTTGAGAATTGTCATCCATGCTATCACTCTAATTGTTGATTCCACATTCCGTTATTCTTCATTTTTACTGGCTGTTAATTATTTCGTTAAGGATTTGACTTGTTCACATCGCTCACTAAGCTACTGGTAAAACGCTAAAAATAACAAATGTTGGAATCGACAACTAGACTCGTACAGACACACAAAAAAAGTCGCAGCAGAAATAAACACAAACACTCTATGAAAAATCACGACTTGACTCGTATAGATACACTAAAAAAGTCGTAGCAGAAATAAACACTATGAAAAATCACGAAAAATAATGAACCACACGCTCGGGGATCGTGCGACATTCTAAAAAAAGAAAAACAGCCAAATTTTTGTGAGAACCAAGATTATAAATATAGCTGCAAAACGTTTCACATGTAGCAATTTAAGCTTTGCTCTTGGGTTCTTACTTAAAGTCACCTTCGGAAATCATACCATATTCGGAAAAAAGTAGCCATATATATTTAGGAGAACCAAGATTATAAATACGATTGCCACTTGATTCACTCACAGCAATTCGGGCTGTTCACTTACGTTCCTGCCTAGCCACACCCTCGAAAATAGCGACATATTTGCAAAAAACAGCATATTTTACGTCAGTTACTAAGAGAACCACAGATAACATTTAATAACAACGCCAGTACATCATGTAGTACATTCTTGACATCGTGAACTCATGGCGTCACACAGGATACGACTGGTAAAAGCTGACAGTTGGAATCGCAAATAGCACTTAATATCTGAAATTCATCTACAACCCGTTATAAATTCTTTTGAAGGTATATTATTTCTTACGATAGGACCCTAGAAAACGTGTGTTTCAAGACAGCCTGGCGATGTACCAAACTTGTCGAACGTTATTTAAACGAGCGAATACGACAAGCACTTGGCACGGGCAGCTCCATATGAGCATTTATAATTTGTAGTATTCCGATCTCACTCTAATTACAAGATTTATAAAATTAATTTGTCTCCAATACAAACTGCTTTAGACTAACCGCGATAAACAGTCTGGACGATTGGTTTGCAGAATTAAATCACCCTGAATATAATTGCTGTGTCGAAGGTCTCTATATTCATTAAACATATATGACGTTAGAATTTGTGTTATGCGTCCGCAGAAAGGTACAATTGATTCGACGCCTCTAGTTTTGGCTGCTAAGGATTCGCAGAAGTAAGATGCTGGTTCATGACTTACCAGACACCGCCAATGTTGCCCGTGCCCCTACTGCATTTCGCGAATTTTGAAGGTTTTGCTGAATGCGGTCAGGAACACTCGTGTTGCTCGCCATTCGAATCGTCTCAGACTGTTGCTAAGATACGGCACGGGGCGTTAGAGAGACCGCAGTATTGTTGAAAACTGCGTCACATCGCGATTTCTGTTGTTTACTCTAAGAGGGTATGCGGACAATTATCACCGTACAATTAAAGAAACTGCAAGCGATAATGACAGGGGCACGAATGGTTGTGGCTTCTGGGGCAATGCCGCCGAGAATGAGGTCTGCCTGGCGCCCGAACGAAGGAGAGAAAGAAAACATATTAAAAAAAAACATTAAAACAGGAGGGAAAGATGGATAAAAATGGTAAAATGAATCAGCCAAAACAAATTTTTCACTACGTTAACGTAATCAAAATGATTTATTGAAACTTCTCGGCAGATTAAAAATTTTTTTCGGGATCGAAAACCGAAATCGGAGCCTTTGCATTTCACTGAAAAGTGCACTACCACCAGAGCTACCCAAGCGCGACTTACAGCCGCTTCTCACAGCTGTACTTCCGCCAGTATCTCATATAATACTTCCCAAACTTCACAGAAGCTCTCCTGCGAAACATACAACACTAACACGCCTGGAAGAATATTGCGGAGACGCGGCTTAGCCCCAGGCTATGGATAATCTGTGCCACCGCAATATCCTTTATCCCAGGAGTGCTAATCTTGCCTAATGAAGAACTGAAGGGAGTGAAGCTGTGAGGACGTGCTCGGGATAGCTGACTAGCGCATTTGGCCCTGGCGGCTGTGGCGAGGGAAACAGGTTGTGTTTACGTCTCCGCTGCTAGTAGCCGTGTGGTGTTGGTGAGTTTAACGCCGTTGAGCGTTCGTAACTTATTGCCACAAATCAGACAGCATTTTTGATGGCAGAACCCGTAAGGAAGGACACTTTGAAGTTTATGTTTGACAATAACTATGCACGACCTAAGCCGTTTGTGGTAGTGGACTTTATGGAAGAAGCAGTTAACAGCTGAGGATATAACTGGAATTCTTCCTTCGTGGAACCGCGCGACCGCTACGGTCGCAGGTTCGATCCTGCCTCGGGCATGGATGTGTGTGATGTCCTTAGGTTGGTTAGGTTGAAGTAGTTCTAAGTTCTAGGGGACTGATGACCTCAGAAGTTAAGTCCCATAGTGCTCAGAGCCATTTTTTCTTCGTTCGACCAGTAGTAGACTGTCTATCTTAAGCTAAAGAATCCCGAAAAATGTGATCTAATTGTGGAATTATACACCAAGTGATCAAAAGTATCCGGACACCTGGCTGAAAATGACCTACACGTTCGTGGCGCACTTCATCGGTAATGCTGGAATTTAGCATGGTGTTGGCCTTGATGAAAGCTTCCACTCTTGCAGGTATACGTTCAGTTAGGTGCTGAAAGGTTTCTTGAGGAATGGCAGCCCATTCTTCACAGAGTGCTGCACTGAGGAGAGGTATCGATGTCAGTCGGTGAGGTTTGGCACGAAGTCGGTGTTCCAAAACATCCCAAAGGTGTTCTATAGGATTCAGGTGAGGACTCTGTGCAGGCCAGTCCATTATAGGGGTATTATTGTCGTGTAACCACTGCGCCACAGGCCGCGCATTATGAACAGGTGCTCGATCGTGTTGAAAGATGCAATCGCCACCCCCAAATTGCTCTTCAATAGTGAGAAGCAAGAAGTTGCTTAAAACAACGATGTGGGCCTGGGCTGTGATAGTGCCACGCAAAACAACAAGAGGTACTCGCCCTCTCCATGAGAAATACGACCATGCCATAACACTACCACCTCTGAATTTTACTGATGGCACTACACACGTTGGCAGATGACGGTCACCGGACATTCGCCATAACCACAGCCTGCCATAGGATCGCCACATTGTTTACTCTGATTCATCACTCCACACACCGTTTTTCCACTGTTCAATCGTCCAATGTTTACGCTCTTTGCACCAAAGGAGGCGTCGTTTGGCATTTACTGGCGTGATGTGTGTCTTATAAGCAGCCGCTCGACCATGAAATTCATGTTTTCTCACCTCCCGCCTAACTGTCATGTGGTTGCAGTGGATCCTGATGCAGTTTGGAATTCCTGTGTGTGGGCGCTGATGACCCCGCTGTTTAGCGCCCGTAAACCTCAAACACACACACACACACAATTCCTGTGTGATGGTCTGGATAGATGTCTGCCTATTACACATTACGACCCTCTTCAGCTGTCGGCGGTCTCTGTTAGTCAACAGACGAGGTCGGCCTGTACGCTTTTGTGCTGTGCGTGCCCCTTCACGTTTCCATATTACTATCACATTGGAAACAGTGGACCTAGGGATGTTTAGGAGTGTGGAAATCTCGGGTACGAGCGTATGACATAAGTGACACCCAACACCCGACCACGTTCGAAGTCCGTGAGTTCAGAGGAGCGGCCCATTCTCGTCTCTCACCATGTCTAACGACTACTGAGGTCACTGATATGGAGTACATGGTAGCAGGGGGCAGCACAATGCACCTAATATGAAAAACGTATGTTTTTGGGCTTGTGAGGATACTTTTGATCACATAGTGTAGCTGAAATTTATCCGTCGACCAGTAGTAGTCCGTCTATCTTAAGTTAAAGAATCCCGAAAAATGTGACCTACTTGTGGATTATACTGAACATTCTGTCGGCAATGTCGGTGATGTTACTGTTATGAAAACAAGACTTGGAATGTTCCCTCACGTATAATCGTCTGTGGATATATGCACAGGACTCCGTCTGCAGGCCAGAAATGGCCCATCGGGACTATCCGACCGCCGTGTCATGTAGGTTTTCGTAGGGATCGAATGAAGGGTAGAGCCACGGGTCGTAACACATCTGAAATGTAACGTCCACTGTTCAAAGTGCCGTCAATGCGAACAAGAGGTGACCGTGACGTGTAACCAATGGCACCCCATACCATCACGCCGGGTGATACGCCAGTATGGCGATGACGAAAACAAACTTCCAATGCGCGTTCACCGCGATGTCGCCAAACACGGATGCGACCATCATGATGCTGTAAACAGAACCTGGATTCATTCGAAAAAATGACGTTTTGCCACTTGTGCACTCAGGTTCGTCGTTGAGTACACCATCGCAGGCGCTCCTGTCTGTGATGCAGCGTCAGGGGTAACCGCAGCCACGGTCTCCGAACCGATAGTCCATGCTGCTGCAAACGTCGTCGAACTGTTCGTGCAGGTAGTTGTTGTCTTGCATACGTCCCCATCTGTTGACTCAGGGATCGAGACGTGGCTGCACGATCCGTTACAGCCATACGGTTAAGATGCCTGTCATCTCGACTGCTAGTGATACGAGGCCGTTGGGATCCAGCACGGCGTTCCGTATTACCCTCCCGAACCCACCGATTCTATATTCTGCTAACAGTCATAGGATCTCGACCAACGTGTGCAGAAATGTCGCTATACGATAAACCTCAATCGCGACAGGCTACAATCCGTCCTGTATCAAAGTCGGAAACGTGATGGTACGCATTTCTCCTCCTCACACGAGGCATGACAACAACGTTTCACCAGGGAACGCCGGTCAACTGCTGTTTGTGTATGAGAAATCTGTTGGAAACGTTCCTCATGTCAGCACGTTGTAGGCGCCACTGGCGGCAACCTTGTGTGAATGCTCTGAAAAGCTAATCATTTCCATATCACAGCATCTTCTTTCTGTCGGTTAAATTTCGCGTCTGTAGCACGTCGTCTTCGTGCTGTAGCAATTTTAATGGCCAGTAGTGTATAAGGATGTACGCACTCAGCGTCTTGCGGTCTTCATACATAGAACATCCAAAATAATCGGCAGCAACCAGACTGGGATATACGAGAGACTATTCACCTCCTTAATACCTCAGGATGTGACGCCGCCAATCAACGTTGGGCACACCAACCAAAGGCTGGGATACGTCAGCGTCTACTTCACGGAAACCAACTGCCGGCACCTGTCACCTCATCGTTTTAGTACATCTACACTTTACTTTGAACTGACAAAGAGACAACAACGAAATCCGATCGAAAAGAAAAACCCGGGTAAAACACGGAAACGTTTATAGGCGAACATTATCAACCCCGTTCTTATGTCGGTCACAGGTGCTGTATGGTATGACATTGTAACTAAAAAGATCTCCACGGGCGAAAAGATGCATAAAATTAAACTACGCCCTACACCATACTGTAACCAATGCCACTTTATAGATACAATGGATCACACCTTCATTTGTGGAGAGAACATCGTGATATGGAACTGGACGAGGAAAAAGTTATCGATTATTAACAGAACGACAGAGAATGCGATCACTGTGGACGATGTGTTACACCCGGACTAGCACTTGTTCCCTGCCGCGAAGAACAATAGTTACACCTGGCCCTCGGAAAACGTGCGTACTGCATTGTCACCCAACAGCATGCACGCCTCAAAGCATTCATTTTGTATGTTCAGGAGCAACATCGTAATTTGAAAAAACATCGTAAGTATAAACAGTTGTTCCAAAACTTTTTTATTTGCGTTTTACCTCAAAACTGAAAGTCATTCCACATCGTACAAGGTGTCCGAAAAGTCTTTCCCTGATTACAAAAATTGATAACTCGGGCTAGAAGTAAGATGCACATATGAAACTGGTGTCTAATTGTTTACAAACTATCAAAGTGCCGGCCGGAGTGGCCGTGCGGTTCTAGGAGCTACAGTCTGGAGCCGAGCGACCGCTACGGTCGCAGGTTCGAATCCTGCCTCGGGCACGGTTGTCTGTGATGTCCTTAGGATAGTTAGGTTTAATTAGTTCTAAGTTCTAGGCAACTGATGACCTCAGAAGTTAAGTCGCATAGTGCTCAGAGCCATTTGAACCATTTGAACTATCAAAGTTTTTTTTCACACATCAGTAAACTTCCACATGAGCACCTTTGGTAGCACATAGCACATCTAGGCGATATTTAATTTCCGTGTGAATGCTCTGAAAAGCTAATCATTTGCATATCACAGCATCATTAGCCAACATCACTTGAGGGATCGATTCAAAGACTGTGGTTATCCATTGCCGCAGGGTTTCAAGATCTGGTACACGTGTTCGGTAGACCTCGTCCTTGACATAACCCCATAAAAAGAAGTCTAATGGGGTTAACCGCATAAAAAGAAGTCTAATGGGGTTATGTCAGGAGAGCGTGGAGGCCAAACCGTTGGCCCATCACGACCAATCCATCGCCCAGGAAAGGTCATATCGAGATAGGCACGGATGTCCAAACCCCGATGAGGCGATGCACCGTCTTGCTGAAACAAGACATCGCGGTGATACTGAAGCAGCTGAGGAACAGCATACAGTTGCAACATGTCCAGATACACTGCAGATGTGATGGTTGCCTCAGCGAAGAAGAATGGTCCGATAATTCGATCGTGCAATAGCGTGCACCAAACATTCACCTTTGGACTGCCTCTGGTGCACTCCATGACGTCGCCAGAGGGTTGTGAACCCCAAATGCGAACATTCTGGCAATTCACTACTCCACTGACAAAAAACGTTGCTGCTTCGGAAAAGGCAATTGGTCTGAGATAACCATCATCGTCCTCAATATGTGATAGCATTTCGACCGCAAAAACATATCGACGTGTACTGTCATTGGGCAACAAGGCCTGAACGATTTGCACTTTGTATGCACGAAACAATAAACGTCATGGAGAGAGCTTTTTGGCATCTGTAATTCACGTGAGGCCCAACGCACCGATTTCTTCGGACTTCGCAGAAAAGACTGCCTTACAGCTTCCACCCTGTCTGCTGAGGTTCTTGGTCGACCACACCTCGGAAGGTCAGCAACCGATCCTGTGTTCTTGAACTTCTCATACCAGGCTTTAATGCTCTTGACATCAGGTGGATTCCATCCAAATGTTGTCTGGAAGTGTCTCTGCACTGTGGACAAGACCAGCCCAGAAAAATCCAACCATAACACCAGAGAAAATTGCAAATAACATTGTCGAAATGTCAAGAGCTCCGAGAGACAAACCACATACCAGGATGATTAAGCGCGAACTCAGAACACTAAAAAAGAATACTCCAAATATATCAGAGCTTTCCAGACCATTCACTGAGGATGATGTCATTACTGCCCTCAAGGATATGAAACCGGGCAAAGCCCCAGGTTTTGACAACATACATCCAGAATTTGTAACCTACGCTGGAAAGAACGTAGTCAAATGGCTGGCAAATTTCTTTTCGAACATTTTGACTACAAACCATCTCCCTAGAGAATTCAAAAAGGCAAGAATAATAGCTTTGCTGAAACCAGGGAAACCAGTAGACCAACCGCTAAGCTACAGACTAATAGCACTTCTTAGCTGTACACACAAACTTCTCGAACGACTTGTCCATAATCGAATTAGCGGCATTATTATGGAGAACTTACCTATAGAACAGACAGGCTTCAGACCTGGCCGTAGGTGCTGTGACCAAGTTCTGGCATTAACATCCTACATAGAGGCTGGCTTTCAACAGAAATTGAAAACAAGTGCTGTATTTCTAGACTTAGCATCTGCATATGATAATGTTTGGAGAGATGGAATAATTTACAAACTCTTTAGAGTGATTCCTTGCCAGATTTTAACATCCTTAATACATAATATGTTGAGTAACAGAACCTTCCAGGTCACCCTAAACGGAAAGACAAGCAAAACAAAACTTATTAACAACGGGCTCCCGCAAGGCTCCGTATTGGCCCCTCTTCTGTTTAACCGCTATATAGCAGATCTCCCAAACACAAAGTCAAGAAAATTTTGATATGCGGATGACATAGCACTGGCTACCAGAGACAAGTATCTCTTCAATACAGAGGAAGTCCTTAATAATGACGTCGAAATACTATACAACTATTTCAAGAAATGGAGACTCAAGCCAAACCCTAACAAAACTGAAGTATCTACATTCCATCTTAATAACAAAATGGCAAATGAAATTACTAACATAAAACTCGGAAACACCAACCTCAAACATAATAAGTTTCCAAAGTACTTAGGTATAACATTGGATCGCACTCTTTCTTACCGAAAACATCTGGAGAACACCACTGCAAAAATTGGAACACGGAATAACATCATTCAAAAACTTTGCGGTACTACTTGGGGAGCTAACGCAAAAACATTACGCACCTCATCTATAGCCTTAGTGTTCTCTGTGGCTGAGTACTGCGCTCCAGTCTGGATTAATAGCTGTCACACCAAATTTATTGACAGGCAATTAAATAACACAATGAGGTTGATTTCTGGAACTGTTAAATCAACGCCCACGTACTGGTTACCGGTGCTATGTAATATCCTGCCCCCGGACCTGCGTAGAAAAGCGGCCCTACTGCACGAATTCAGAAATATTGAGACAAAACCAGAACTACCAATTAAAGAAGAATTCTCACAACTGCGACACACTCGATTGAAATCAAGAAAGCCACCCATACGCACAGCTGAGCAGCTTCAAAATAATAACTATGACCACATGAAACAATGGAGACTAGATTGGAACCAAAAGACAAATGACCAACTACAGACCTGGTTTGAGAGCTATAACTGCAACATCTCTGTAATGGAACTAACACGGAAAACAAGGTCCGCATTAAATCGAATACGTACTGGACATGGCAGGTGTGCGGATTCACTACACAAATGGGGAAGAGCGATGTCTCCAGAATGCGACTGCGGTGCCCCTAGACAGACGATCCAACACATCCATGGTGAATGCCCCTTGCGAGCATATGCAGGGAACTGGTCCGACTTCCTGGAGGCATCCCCATCGGCGCTAGAATGGATCTCAAACCTCGATATAACCTTTTAAGTGACCAATATAAACATAAATTATATCCATGATTGTTATAAGATTTTAATGTCTAACACTTGATGTATTAATGTTGCATGCATAGCCATACGCTAAATAAAAATAAATAAATGCACTGTGGTTGGTGATCGTGTCTCATGGTACCACAGGACACGCTGTGCCTTCTCCTGATTTGTTAACATGGCTTCTTGGCCACTGTACCTCATCCGCTACTTACGTACAGCGAACCTAAAACAGAAAAAAAACTTTGATAGTTGTAAACAATCCGACACACGTTTCATATTTGTATCTTACTTCTAGCCTGAGTTATCAATTTATGCAATCAGGGAAAGTCTTTTCGGACACCCTGTATTACTTCATGTTCGGAAAAGCATCTTACACATAGCTGACGAGCGCAAGCACAACAAAGTCACATGTACACACGCCAGTCGAGAAAACTATTAATAGTCAAACGAGAAATGTTACGTAATTTGTTGGAGAAATCTTTTTTTTTCTTTTTCTTTCTTTATTTTAAACTGACGCTTACATATTGCTGCAAAGTAAATTTCATTTCCAAATGGTGAGAAGCTACTACCACAGGAGAAGCAACTTTCCTTCCGTTTCTTTACGTTTATTTGTTGTGAATACCATTCATCCACAACATTCATTTGGATATTAAGAGAAGAAACCCATTACATGAATGTGATACCCTCCTCATATTCCGATGCGCCCTAGCTGGGAGAAAGGATCTTTCAGAGTGTGACGCTGAGAGTTCAGAGAAGATAAACAGAGAAATCCAAACTCGGGAAACCAGAGTGTGGATACATACTTGCCACGAAATGGAAAACCAAGAAACTACCCTTCGAGAAGACCAACTTGGAGCACTCACTGAGCTGGCATTTCTCGTGCAGCGGAGGCGGGCGTAGACGGCTGCGGCTACACTTCACGCGGATACAACATTCACCTGTCCGCCACCGGTAGCTGAGTGGTACACCGGCACGGTAGCTCAGCGTGTTCGGTCAGAGGGTTAGCTACCCTCTGTAATTGAAAAAAAAAAAGTGAGTGAACGGATCAACGAACAACCCGAACGGGTGTCATGAGAAGTCCGCCCCGAACGTATACAACGAACAAAACAGAACAAAATGGGATCAACAAAGGAAAAAAAACAGTGGTCAGCGTGACACAATGTCAGTCCTAAGGGCCCGGGTTCGATTCCCGGCTGGGTCGGTGAATTTCTCCGTTCAGGGACTGGGTGTTGTGTTGTCCCAATTATAATAATTTCATCCCCATCGACGCGCAAGTCGCCGAAGTGGCGTCAACTCAAAGACTTGCACCCGGTGAACGGTCTACCCGACGGGAGGCCCTAGTCATACGACATATATTTAACACCCACCTGATCGACGGCTGTCCTTGGTAAGAAGAAACCTGAAGCTGAACGTCTCCTGCAGCGGTTGCGATCTTACAATGAAATAATGAATGAAATGAATACTGAATGTCGTGTACGTCTTTAAAAGTGTAGTCAGTCTGCTGTTGGCCACTCTTGAAGTACCTTCACTTCCAGGGGAGTTGGAACGCCCTATCCCGATAATGTTAAATTTATTGACTTGGTTTCCCTGTATTTAAGGAACTACTGTAGCCATTGACATGAAGCTTTTACAGGGCATTAAACTGTATGTTCTGTGTCTACTGATCTACAATAATTGCATTTCAGCAACTGCTTTCGGAAATACAATTTTTTAATTACACGGTTAGAATTTTGTGTACTTTGTTGTACGTTATCCTAAATAATTTTAATTATACATAACATTATGTTCTTCTTTTAGTTCAGTGGACTCAGGATATGTATCTTATTAGTCCACGAAAATTTGAATACTCTACTGGAAGTGATATCTGAGATTTAGGGAAATGCAACAGAAAATGTAAATTTTCAGGAACGGCTTCTAAAGTTTCAAAAGACTGTAACTCACTTAATATGTGCTTGATTTTTTATTTTTAGTCACTCGGAAGCACCCTACACCATACTGTATATCATCCTCTTGATCTTTTTCCAAGTTTTTTCTTCTTTCTGGACTCCTCAGTGGCCAACTGTGCTGCATACTCTGCTTTATCAAAGCGAACCTTGTCCATCCGTCCAAGTTCTCTGATGCATTTTGCTCCAGGATTAATTCCCATATGCTGTAGCACTTTCACCCTACCAATGTTGCCATCGTTAAAAGCAATAACAGCATCACTGACCCCCACGTTAGTGTCTTTATTCCAACAAAAACATTTTTTGGTAAGCGAGTCCATGTAAGATTATTGAACAACTCATTGGGATTTTGAGTCTGACCATGCAGACACTTCTTCAGCAATTCAGGATTTGCTAGGTCTCTGTAAATAGGTTTTATGATATCCATGACTGCTGTTGGGTTGGAATGTTTACGGCTCTATGAACTTTTTAAGTACTGGGAATTTCGGTAATTGCACCATGAATTAGGTCCCGGAGGGTTTTTCATCAGTTGACAGTCTGTGGAAGACGGTAGCCCATACTGCCTGCTTCATTTTCAACAAATACTCAGTATTATTTCTGATGGTCATCCCATAATATTGCTGTAGTTAGTCAATCATTTTGTCTGTTAGCCTGTTTCTTATGGTTTTACGATCAGAAAGGTTCTTGTCTCTCAAACTTTGTTCCAACTTCGTCAACCTGGTGCCCATTCTGTTCTGGACATGACCAACACATCGCAGTCTTCTATACAAAAATTTAGCGATTTTATTAAATCTTGAAGTAATGCATGTAAAAATTTTAACATTTTCAACCAGTGTAGATTATATTTCAAAAAATAAAGTAAAAGACTTCCCATGTGAGTTTATATATATATATATATATATATATATATATATATATATATATATATATATATATACTCCTGGAAATTGAAATAAGAGCGCCGTGAATTCATTGTCCCAGGAAGGGGAAACTTTATTGACACATTCCTGGGGTCAGATACATCACATGATCACACTGACAGAACCACAGGCACATAGACACAGGCAACAGAGCATGCACAATGTCGGCACTAGTACAGTGTATATCCACCTTTCGCAGCAATGCAGGCTGCTATTCTCCCATGGAGACGATCGTAGAGATGCTGGATGTAGTCCTGTGGAACGGCTTGCCATGCCATTTCCACCTGGCGCCTCAGTTGGACCAGCGTTCGTGCTGGACGTGCAGACCGCGTGAGACGGCGCTTCATCCAGTCCCAAACATGCTCAATGGGGGACAGATCCGGAGACCTTGCTGGCCAGGGTAGTTGACTTACACCTTCTAGAGCACGTTGGGTGGCACGGGATACATGCGGACGTGCATTGTCCTGTTGGGACAGCAAGTTCCCTTGCCGGTCTAGGAATGGTAGAACGATGGGTTCGATGACGGTTTGGATGTACCGTGCACTATTCAGTGTCCCCTCGACGATCACCAGTGGTGTACGGCCAGTGTAGGAGATCGCTCCCCACACCATGATGCCGGGTGTTGGCCCTGTGTGCCTCGGTCGTATGCAGTCCTGATTGTGGCGCTCACCTGCACGGCGCCAAACACGCATACGACCATCATTGGCACCAAGGCAGAAGCGACTCTCATCGCTGAAGACGACACGTCTCCATTCGTCCCTCCATTCACGCCTGTCGCGACACCACTGGAGGCGGGCTGCACGATGTTGGGGCGTGAGCGGAAGACGGCCTAACGGTGTGCGGGACCGTAGCCCAGCTTCATGGAGACGGTTGCGAATGGTCCTCGCCGATACCCCAGGAGCAACAGTGTCCCTAATTTGCTGGGAAGTGGCGGTGCGGTCCCCTACGGCACTGCGTAGGATCCTACGGTCGTGGCGTGCATCCGTGCGTCGCTGCGGTCCGGTCCCAGGTCGACGGGCACGTGCACCTTCCGCCGACCACTGGCGACAACATCGATGTACTGTGGAGACCTCACGCCCCACGTGTTGAGCAATTCGGCGGTACGTCCACCCGGCCTCCCGCATGCCCACTATACGCCCTCGCTCAAAATCCGTCAACTGCACATACGGTTCACGTCCACGCTGTCGCGGCATGCTACCAGTGTTAAAGACTGCGATGGAGCTCCGTATGCCACGGCAAACTGGCTGACACTGACGGCGGCGGTGCACAAATGCTGCGCAGCTAGCGCCATTCGACGGCCAACACCGCGGTTCCTGGTGTGTCCGCTGTGCCGTGCGCGTGATCATTGCTTGTACAGCCCTCTCGCAGTGTCCGGAGCAAGTATGGTGGGTCTGACACACCGGTGTCAATGTGTTCTTTTTTCCATTTCCAGGAGTTTATATACTCACATGGGAAGTTATATATATATATATATATATATATATATATATATATATATATATATATATATTCGGAAAATTGCAAATTTTATAATGAGATAAAAATCCGACGATGCGAAAAAAATTTTTTCCGTTCTGACTCCCTTCTTAATGGTCAAGCTCTGTGATATCGTTGGTGAAAAAAAAAAAAAAAATGCCCGCGGAAGGTAAAGGTCCTGAGTTTGATTCTCGGTCTGCCACGCAGTTTTAGTCTGCCAGGAAGTTTCATACCCACGCACGCTCCGCCGCAAAGTGAAAATTTCGTTCTGGAAAGTGACTTATTTATTTTTATGTTATTTTATACTTGTGGTTCATCAGGACCAAACTGAGGAGCAAATCTCCGTGGTTATGGAACGTGTCAGTACATGAAATTAACATCAGAAACGTAAATAACAGTTAACGTTTACACGAAGCGTATGCAACTGACAAACTGATGAGTAAAAACTGGCATAATCAACAATATAACACATAAATTCCCGTCACACTAGAAGGAGTGAGCTTTGACAGAATTCTTCATGGTAGCTTATTGAAAATGGATGCACCATAACACTGCACGCCTTTCTTCACAAAGAGGAAAGGAGGTGCGAGTAAAATGCAGGCTGGATTTCTTCCTAGTATTAACTGAGGGAAAGCTGCTGCTCTCCTAGAGAATAAGCTTATGTTGTTAACAGCGAACGAAATTAGAGAAAACGCATACTGAGAGGCCTGTGTCAGAATTCCAAGATTCTTGAACGGGGGCCGAGAAGAGGTTCGCGAAGGTGTATCACATTTTGCTCGAACTCCCCATTTCTGAACCAAAAACACACTTTGAGAATGGAAAGAGTTATCCAAGAGTGTAATACGATATGCATAAGCGAATGAAACTAAACAAATTAAACTAATTCCCGTGTTGGTCTATCACTTAGCTCAGATCCTGTTCTAATGGTGGTAAATATAGCAGCATTAAGTTTTTGAACAATATCTTGAAAAGAATTCCATTACAGTTTACCAGCTATCCGAATATCTAGGAATTTGGACTGTTCAAATTCATAAATCATATGCTCATCCTGTATAATCAAAATAGCAATTTTAGTTGAATTCTGTGTAGGAAACAGTGAAATCTGGGTCTTATTGTGATTTAGCAACAATTTTCTTTCTACAAGCCACGAACTGTACTGTTTGGTACTTTGCCTATGCTGCACTCGATATCTTTCACTACCGAGTTAACAGAAATGTTTCAGAGTCACCTGTCATATTAAAAAGTATAACATTTATACATATAAGAAGCGGGAACGGTCCCATCACCGACACCTGAGCCCCCCTCCCCAACCGTCTCTCAGTCAGGCTCCACGTCTTAGCCGTTCTCATTACTGTGGATGTATGACCTTCCGCTGTATATTCTGAAAGTATGAGTGGAACCAATTGCGTGTTACTGGTCTTATTCCAACTTCTCCAGTAATATTTTGTGACCAACACAATCGAACACCTTAGTTAAATCAAAGAAAACACCTAGTGTCCACGAGTTTTTGTTTAATCCAAGTGACTCACAGAGAAAAAAAGAATACATTATTTTCAGTTATTAAACCACTTCTAAACCCAAGCTGATCTTTTGACAGCAAATTATGTGAACTGAAATGATTAATTATCGTTATGTATACAGCTTTTTCCATAACTTTAGCTAACACCAATGGTATAGGATTACGTCTGAAACTGTCTACGTTATCCCTTTCTCCTTTTTTATATACCGGTCTCACTACTGAGTACTTTAATCGTTCAAGAAACTGACCATTCCTAAAGGAAAAGTTCTAAATGTGGCTAAGTACTGAGTTAATATACGCAGCACAGTGCTTTAGTATTCTCCACGTAACCCATCATATCCCTGAGAGCCCTAAGTCTCCAACGATTTAATTATTGACTCAGCGTCCCCCTTGTCAGTATCACGGAAGCATATTTCAGAGAATAGTCTTGGAAAGTCATTTTCTAAGAGGGTTATGTGAGTCTCCTTGGAAACTAAGGTATTATTTAGCTCGCCTTCTATATTGGGAAAGTGATTGTGAAATATTGTAGCTAAATCTGACTTATCAGTAACGGAATCTGTATTAAATACTGATTTAGGATTAAATACTGGTATAGGATTACGTCTGAAACTGTCTACGTTATCCCTTTCTCCTTTTTTATATACCGGTCTCACTACTGAGTACTTTAATCGTTCAAGAAACTGACCATTCCTAAAGGAAAAGTTCTAAATGTGGCTAAGTACTGAGTTAATATACGCAGCACAGTGCTTTAGTATTCTCCACGTAACCCATCATATCCCTGAGAGCCCTAAGTCTCCAACGATTTAATTATTGACTCAGCGTCCCCCTTGTCAGTATCACGGAAGCATATTTCAGAGAATAGTCTTTTCTAAGAGGGTTATGTGAGTCTCCTTGGAAACTAAGGTATTATTTAGCTCGCCTTCTATATTGGGAAAGTGATTGTGAAATATTGTAGCTAAATCTGACTTATCAGTAACGGAATCTGTATTAAATACTGATTTTATGTCCTTGGCATTGTGCTGCCGACCAGACACTTCCTTCAATACAGACCGTATGGTTTTAATTTTATCCCGGGAATTAACTATTCTATTAGCATATCACATGCTTTTTGCCTTCCCAATAACATTTTTAAGTACTTTACAGTACTGTTTGTAATGGGCTACTGCAATTCTGTTGTGACTATTTCTAACATTATATAATTCCCACTGTGTTCTACAAGATATCTTTATCTCACTAGTCAGCTACCTCGAATGCCTGTTAGTGCTAGTATCCAGTATAGAGTGCTCTAATGGAAAGCAACTTTCAAACACCATGAGAAATACGTTGAGGAAAGTATTATATTTACTTGTTGCCGATGTTATCAGCTCTATAAACGTCCTACCACTTTTGTTCTTTAATGAAGTTAGAAAAAGTCTCTGTTGCTGCTGGATTAACTTTTCTAAATGCTTTGCGATTATATTTAACATTTGTGTATGCACAAATACACTCCTGGAAATTGAAATAAGAACACCGTGAATTCATTGTCCCAGGAAGGGGAAACTTTATTGACACATTCCTGGGGTCAGATACATCACATGATCACACTGACAGAACCACAGGCACATAGGCACAGGCAACAGAGCATGCACAATGTCGGCACTAGTACAGTGTATATCCACCTTTCGCAGCAATGCAGGCTGCTATTCTCCCATGGAGACGATCGTAGAGATGCTGGATGTAGTCCTGTGGAACGGCTTGCCATGCCATTTCCACCTGGCGCCTCAGTTGGACCAGCGTTCGTGCTGGACGTGCAGACCGCGTGAGACGACGCTTCATCCAGTCCCAAACATGCTCAATGGGGGACAGATCCGGAGATCTTGCTGGCCAGGGTAGTTGACTTACACCTTCTAGAGCACGTTGGGTGGCACGGGATACATGCGGACGTGCATTGTCCTGTTGGAACAGCAAGTTCCCTTGCCGGTCTAGGAATGGTAGAACGATGGGTTCGATGACGGTTTGGATGTACCGTGCACTATTCAGTGTCCCCTCGACGATCACCAGTGGTGTACGGCCAGTGTAGGAGATCGCTCCCCACACCATGATGCCGGGTGTTGGCCCTGTGTGCCTCGGTCGTATGCAGTCCTGATTGTGGCGCTCACCTGCACGGCGCCAAACACGCATACGACCATCATTGGCACCAAGGCAGAAGCGACTCTCATCGCTGAAGACGACACGTCTCCATTCGTCCCTCCATTCACGCCTGTCGCGACACCACTGGAGGCGGGCTGCACGATCCTGGGGCGTGAGCGGAAGACGGCCTAACGGTGTGCGGGACCGTAGCCCAGCTTCATGGAGACGGTTGCGAATGGTCCTCGCCGATACCCCAGGAGCAACAGTGTCCCTAATTTGCTGGGAAGTGGCGGTGCGGTCCCCTACGGTACTGCGTAGGATCCTACGGTCTTGGCGTGCATCCGTGCGTCGCTGCGGTCCGGTCCCAGGTCGACGGGCACGTGCACCTTCCGCCGACCACTGGCGACAACATCGATGTACTGTGGAGACCTCACGCCCCACGTGTTGAGCAATTCGGCGGTACGTCCACCCGGCCTCCCGCATGCCCACTATACGCCCTCGCTCAAAGTCCGTCAACTCCACATACGGTTCGCGTCCACGCTGTCGCGGCATGCTACCAGTGTTTAAGACTGCGATGGAGCTCCGTATGCCACGGCAAACTGGCTGACACTGACGGCGGCGGTGCACAAATGCTGCGCAGCTAGCGCCATTCGACGGCCAACACCGCGGTTCCTGGTGTGTCCGCTGTGCCGTGCGTGTGATTATTGCTTGTACAGCCCTCTCGCAGTGTCCGGAGCAAGTATGGTGGGTCTGACACACCGGTGTCAATGTGTTCTTTTTTCCATTTCCAGGAGTGTATTATCTGTGGTTGTGCTACCGTACCCTGCACTCTGGTCAGAAAGAACATAATCAACGTCAGATGACGTGAATTTAGCAGATCTTTCAACATTGTTTTTATTGCACAGTCACTTGTAAAATTAATGTTAAAGTCACCACATAAACTAATTTTTGGTACTTTCTATAAAGTGAGCCGAGAACCCTCTCTAGGTTGAACGGAAATTTCCTGAAATCCGAATTAGGGGACCGATAAATAATTAAAGTTCAACGTTAGGTTTTAATAAATTCAGCTACTCCTGCACAACAGTCGAAGACCTATACAGTGCAGTGTTTTGCTACGTCAGTAGATTCAAATGGAATATCGTTTTTCATGTACATAGCCACTGCCCCCCTCCGAAAAGAGCTCCTTGAAAAACAGACGGGTAACCTGTATCGTGGTAAAGGTAGCCTCTGAAATGTCACATAGCCGGCCATTGTGGCAGAGCGGTTCTAAGCGCTTCAGTCCGGAACCGCGCTGCTGCTACGGTCGCAGGTTCGAATCCTGCCTCGGGCATGGATGTGTGTGCTGTCCTTAGGTTAGTCGGGTTTAAGTAGTTCCAAGTCTAGGGGACTGATGACTTCAGATGTCAAGTCCCATAGAGCCCAGAGCCAATTGTAGTGCCCTGATACACCAACAATGTCTGAGTCAACATTTATAAACAGCTCACTCACTATGTTTACATGAGGCTCTCAAATCCGCATTTCGTAGACCGATTTCACAATTCCGTTTCAGGCTGGTCATATAAACACTTCAAAATTTAGTTTTCAGAGGAGAAAACAAGTGTGATGGGCAGAGTATGTGCTCATGACAGGTAAACACCACAGCTCGAGCCTTGTTCGGTCCAGGTGCCTGCACATTGCTTTCTGGCAGTGATACACATAACATGCACTGCACACTATGGGGGCCAGGCCTAGATTCACAAAAGTCGTATATAGCAGCGTGATGAGATCCTATGTTCGTGCAGTCTGGCCAAATTTTCGGCGCCGGTTAACATGTGAGCACACTCCTGTCTATAAAGTTTTAAGAGAGCTCCTCTGTGGTTAATCTTAACAAAACAGTAGAGAAGGGGAAATCAAGACGCCAATTTCCGCGAAATGTGAGCGTGGTCACTAGCGTATCGGTTGAGGTGGAAAGGTGAAGAGTTGGAATTGTGTAAGAACTGAGCAATTGATATTGAAACGATTGGTTTACATTGTAAAACCTTTCGCTATGCGGGGGAATAGTTGTGTTCTTAAAAAAATTACATTGGTTGCATTTAGCAGAGCCTTTTCCATTGGCATGTTGCAATTGCGCAGACTTGTGGATTGGAAAGAGGTCTGTAGAGAATACGTTCTACGGCAAGACAAACGACGCACCACAAAGGAATTATCTGAATGGGACGGAAATCGGTAGACACGATGTACAGTCGTGCTCAAAAATATCCTAACGACCTGAATTGCATTTCGCCTGATTGGCATACAACCCTCATAACGCAGCTGTCTAGCAGGTCCTCTAATCGCTCCTCGGTACAGTCGTTTGACTATTGAAAATACACTCCTGGAAATGGAAAAAAGAACACATTGACACCGGTGTGTCAGACCCACCATACTTGCTCCGGACACTGCGAGAGGGCTGTACAAGCAATGATCACACGCACGGCACAGCGGACACACCAGGAACCGCGGTGTTGGCCGTCGAATGGCGCTAGCTGCGCAGCATTTGTGCACCGCCGCCGTCAGTGTCAGCCAGTTTGCCGTGGCATACGGAGCTCCATCGCAGTCTTTAACACTGGTAGCATGCCGCGACAGCGTGGACGTGAACCGTATGTGCAGTTGACGGACTTTGAGCGAGGGCGTATAGTGGGCATGCGGGAGGCCGGGTGGACGTACCGCCGAATTGCTCAACACGTGGGGCGTGAGGTCTCCACAGTACATCGATGTTGTCGCCAGTGGTCGGCGGAAGGTGCACGTGCCCGTCAACCTGGGACCGGACCGCAGCGACGCACGGATGCACGCCAAGACCGTAGGATCCTACGCAGTGCCGTAGGGGACCGCACCGCCACTTCCCAGCAAATTAGGGACACTGTTGCTCCTGGGGTATCGGCGAGGACCATTTGCAACCGTCTCCATGAAGCTGGGCTACGGTCCCGCACACCGTTAGGCCGTCTTCCGCTCACGCCCCAACATCGTGCAGCCCGCCTCCAGTGGTGTCGCGACAGGCGTGAATGGAGGGACGAATGGAGACGTGTCGTCTTCAGCGATGAGAGTCGCTTCTGCCTTGGTGCCAATGATGGTCGTATGCGTGTTTGGCGCCGTGCAGGTGAGCGCCACAATCAGGACTGCATACGACCGAGGCACACAGGGCCAACACCCGGCATCATGGTGTGGGGAGCGATCTCCTACACTGGCCGTACACCACTGGTGATCGTCGAGGGGACACTGAATAGTGCACGGTACATCCAAACCGTCATCGAACCCATCGTTCTACCATTCCTAAACCGGCAAGGGAACTTGCTGTTCCAACAGGACAATGCACGTCCGCATGTATCCCGTGCCACCCAACGTGCTCTAGAAGGTGTAAGTCAACTACCCTGGCCAGCAAGATCTCCGGATCTGTCCCCCATTGAGCATGTTTGGGACTGGATGAAGCGTCGTCTCACGCGGTCTGCACGTCCAGCACGAACGCTGGTCCAACTGAGGCGCCAGGTGGAAATGGCATGGCAAGCCGTTCCACAGGACTACATCCAGCATCTCTACGATCGTCTCCATGGGAGAATAGCAGCCTGCATTGCTGCGAAAGGTGGATATACACTGTACTAGTGCCGACATTGTGCATGCTCTGTTGCCTGTGTCTATGTGCCTGTGGTTCTGTCAGTGTGATCATGTGATCTATCTGACCCCAGGAATGTGTCAATAAAGTTTCCCCTTCCTGGGACAATGAATTCACGGTGTTCTTATTTCAATTTCCAGGAGTGTAGTTCCAACAAATCACCACTAGAAAACACTGCTCTGTATCGCAATAACTCAAAATGTAAAGTAATACCACGATATTACAAATATCAGGGAACACCTTATCACAGGTAAGACTGTCCCTAAGGCTTGTAAGTTCACATTTATTACAATAAATGACATACCTGAAATGTTACCACTCTCATTATTACGTCAGATAGGTAATGCACGTAGTAAGTTCGTCGTATTCATGATTTCTTCTTAAAAGAAACATACCGTACTTATGATTTAACACAAAACGACATTAAAATTTAACGTTTTTCTTGAGCTGCTAGTTGAGAATACGTATGAAGTTCAAATGACAAGACGAACTGTCTCGTTATGCATATGGATTCAAACCCAGGTCATGCAGACTAAGCAAAGATTTCGTGACTAACGGAAACTAACAGTCATTCCTGACTAGGCATACAGAGAGTGATATACCTCGATTTTAGGTAGTATCAGTTAGGAAATATCAACTTTAAATTACATAACGTAAACATTTTTAACGGACGCGAATTCCTACCCAGCATCTATTGTCCCTGTTAACGAACTACGGGACATGTTAAATATTGCTTCTTCACAAGTAACTTACTTGAAATGCCGTGAGATAAAGTTTTGTGTTGGACAAGGATTCGAACCCAGAACCTAATCGGATTGTTACCGAAGCACAATCAACTGTGACACATCGCATTTTCTCGGCAGTAGCAAGATATTTTAACTGAAATGAAGAGACGAAACATTAGTTTTTTCCTTCCCAGAACTCCAACCGGCACCTAACGCTGTTATACAGGGTGATTCAAAAAGAATACCACAACTTTAAAAATGTGTATTTAATGAAAGAAACATAATATAACTTTCTGTTATACATCATTACAAAGAGTATTTAAAAAGGTTTTTTTTTCACTCAAAAACAAGTTCAGAGATGTTCAATATGGTCCCCTCCAGACACTCGAGCAATATCAACCCGATAGTCCAACTCGTTCCACACTCTCTGTAGCATATCAGGCGTAACAGTTTGGATAGCTGCTGTTATTTCTCGTTTCAAATCATCAATGGTGGCTGGGAGAGGTGGCCGAAACACCATATCCTTAACATACCCCCATAAGAAAAAATCGCAGGGGGTAAGATCAGGGCTTCTTGGAGGCCAGTGATGAAGTGCTCTGTCACGGGCTGCCTGGCGGCCGATCCATCGCCTCGGGTAGTTGACGTTCAGGTAGTTACGGACAGATAAGTGCCAATGTGGTGGCGCTCCATCCTGCTGAAATATGAATTGTTGTGCTTCTTGTTCGAGCTGAGGGAACAGCCAATTCTCTAACATCTCCAGATACTGTAGTCCAGTTACAGTAGCACCTTCGAAGAAAAAGGGACCAAACATTTTATTGGCTGAAATGGCACAGAAAACGTTCACCTTAGGCGAGTCACGTTCATACTGAGTTGTTTCCCGCTGATTCTCAGTGCCCCATATACAGACATTGGGACGGTTGACTTTCCCGTTAGTGTGGAAAGTTGCTTCATCACTAAACAAAATCTTTGAAACGAAAGATTCATCTGTTTCCATTTGAGCAAGGATAAAATCACAGAAATCGATCCTTTTAATCTTATCAGCTGCAGACAGTGCTTGAACCAATTTCAGACGATAAGGTTTCATAACTAACCTTTTTCGTAGGACTCTCCATACAGTTGATTGTGGAATTTGCAGCTCTCTGCTAGCTCTGCGAGTCGATTTTCCTGGGCCTCCAAGAAGGCCTGATCTTACCCCCTGCGATTTTTTCTTATGGGGGTATGTTAAGGATATGGTGTTTCGGCCACCTCTCCCAGCCACCATTGATGATTTGAAACGAGAAATAACAGCAGCTATCCAAACTGTTACGCCTGATATGCTACAGAGAGTGTGGAACGAGTTGGAGTATCGGGTTGATATTGCTCGAGTGTCTGGAGGGGGCCATACTGAACATCTCTGAACTTGTTTTTGAGTGAAAAAAAACCTTTTTAAATACTCTTTGTAATGATGTATAACAGAAGGTTATATTACGTTTCTTTCATTAAATACACATTTTTAAAGTTGTGGTATTCTTTTTGAATCACCCTGTATTCTAGAGAAAACTAACGTTAAATATGGGTTTCTTACACCAGCAGCGACATGTCAGCATGTTTGAACTAGAAATAATATGACGAAGAGTTCAGTGCTGACCGGTAATCGAACCCCACACATATCGTTGTTGACTACATATAAAGAGACGTCAGCTACCGAATTTTTCTCCACTAGCAGCTCAGATTAACATCCTTGAACTTACAGTGATCTCGCAAATAGTTCTGTGTCTCACTGGGACTCAAAAACGTCAGGTATCGTTAGTGTTGACAACGAATGAAAATACGTTAAAAATCAAAATTATTATCCACCAGCAGATAGGTGTTCTCACGCTAGAGCTTGATAACACATAATGAAAACTTTAGTGCCGGGCCGGGATTGGAACCCATTCACGCCCAATATGTGGAGATGTTGAGGAATCTGCAGTTTTGAACAAACAACAAATTGTAGTAGAGCTGTATTGTCACGAAGGGATCAAATTCCGCGTTAAAGGCGGTCTGAGTTGCATTCCCAGTTCAGAACCAATTTTATCGACATGCTGAAGCTCAAATAAAAGATGGAGTAAGTGTCCTGTGACCATACATAGCCTTTGTTTCGTCACTAGAAATAAATAACTACTATAAGGAAGGTTACTAGTGACAGAGGAGGAGGAGGAGGAGATTAGTGTTTAACGTCCCGTCGACAACGAGGTCATTAGAGACGGAGCGCAAGCTCGGGCGAGGAAAGGATGGGGAAGGAAATCGGCCGTGCCCTTTCACAGGAACCATCCTGGCATTTGCCTGAAGCGATTTAGGGAAATCACGGAAAACCTAAATCAGGATGGCCGGAGACGGGGTTGAACCGTCGTCCTCCCGAATGCGAGTCCAGTGTGCTAACCACTGCGCCACCTCGCTCGGTACTAGTGACAGAGTTTCTACATGTCGGCACTCCTGGCTTTATTGTGGTTCAACCTAATGTCTACTTGGTAGAGAAGGAATATCATTTTTAATGTGAATTTCAGACCACAATGCCATTATACCTTCTTCACCTGGCGTAGCCAGAAGAGAATAGAATCTGTATCTCCCTATCAAAAATCATTGGCAGAAGTTGGAATCGAACGCCAACAACACGTATATGAATCTATCAGCAATCCAACAGACCACCAAATCCTCTCTTCTGTGACTCATTTTTCTATTCTAACGCCGTTGCGCCACACTGGATGAGAATCCTGACACACAGGCTCCCTGTAGTGGTTTGCAGCATGTTCAGTACATTCATTTACTTGGTTGACCGAATCGCCATGAACTAGCTGCCTCAGCTACCCAGTGCATACATTCGGCTCTATTTTGTAATCACCGAAATAAAATCACGTAACTACCACCTACACAGAACTGCCAACAGTGTAGGATGCAGAAATTTAAATAGGAAGTGTTCCTTTCCACTTAAGCTAATCTATTGCGCTATCTGTTTGTTGAAAACGTCGTGCAATGCAAAATAAAAGCTGTAACTGTCTGTCTCTCAGAAGTCTACATCCGGCCATATGCATTGTCTCACAACACTGTGGAATGCGGAAGTTCTTGAGGTGCTGTAGCTACAGTTCAGCTGGTAGTGTAACGGTAAGTGTAATGCACTGTAGACGAAACGTCGCGAGTTCAAATACCTTTTTTAAAACGCAATTGTGCTGTCTGCTGAAGTTATCAATCTAATGGAACTTTGAACATAATTCCCTTCACTTCTCAACCCAAAATAGTAGCATGTGGAAAACGGGCCAACTACTGCGACATTTTGTTCTTTTCAGGTTTAATAGACGGTGAGGCAGCAGATGCACCTCGAAACTTTTGTATTATGTATGGGGAGAGCACATCGTGCCAAAATACGAGGTGCATTCAAGTTCTAAGGCCTCCGATTTTTTTTCTCTGGACTGGAAAGAGATAGAAACATGCGCATTGTTTTAAATTGAGGCTGCGTTCATTGTCAACACGTCCCAAAGATGGCAGCACCATACGGCATATGGAATTTTACCGCCAGCAGCGAGAATGAGAACTGTTTTAAATACTTAAATTGGCGACGTTTTCCTTACTTGAACAGCGTGCAATCATTCGTTTTCTGAATTTACGTAGTGTGAAACCAAGTGAAATTCATCGACAGTTGAAAGAGACATGTGGTGATGGAGTTATGGATGTGTCAAAAGTGCGTTCGTGGGTGCGACAGTTTAATGAAGGCAGAACATCGTGTGACAAGAAACCGAAACAACCTCGGGCTCGCACAAGCCGGTCTGACGACATGATCGAGAAAGTGGAGAGAATTGTTTTGGGGGATCGCCGAATGACTGTTGAACAGATCGCGTCCAGAGTTGGCATTTCTGTTGGTTCTGTGCACACAATCCTACATGACGACCTGAAAATGCGAAAAGTGTCATCCAGGTGGGTGCCACGAATGCTGACGGACGACCACATGGCTGCCCGTGTGGCATGTTGCCAAGCAATGTTGTCGCGCAACGACAGCATGAATGGGACTTTCTTTTCGTCGGTTGTGACAATGGATGACACGTGGATGCCATTTTTCAATCCAGAAACAAAGCGCCAGTCATTTCAATGAAAGCAGACAGATTCACCGCCACCAAAAAAAAATTCGGGTAACCGCCAGTGCTGAAAAAATGATGGTGTCCATGTTCTGGACAGCGAGGGCGTAATCCTTACCCATTGCGTTCCAAAGGGCACTACGGTAACAGGTGCATCCTACGAAAATGTTTTGAAGAACAAATTCCTTCCTGCACTGCAACAAAAGCGTCCGGGAAGGGCTGCGCGTGTGTTGTTTCACCAAGACAACGCACCCGCACATCGAGCTAACGTTCCGCAACAGTTTCTTCGTGATAACAACTTTGAAGTGATTCCTCATGCTCCCTACTCACCTGACCTGGCTCCTAGTGACTTTTGACTTTTTCCAACAATGAAAGACATTCTCCGTGGCCGCACATTCACCAGCCGTGCTGCTATTGCCTCAGCGATTTTCCAGTGGTCAAAACAGACTCCTAAAGAAGCCTTCGCCGCTGCCATGGAATCATGGCGTCAGTGTTGTGAAAAATGTGTTCGTCTGTAGGGCGATTACGTCGAGAAGTAACGCCAGTTTCACCGATTTCGGGTGAGTAGTTAATTAGAAAAAAAATTGGAGGCCTTAAAACTTGAATGCTCCTCGTACGTCAGAAAAGTATTTTCTACATTAACTGTCATGTGGTAGTGGCATATTATTCTTCTTCAAACCTTGTTTGACAGCATTAACTCAGAACAAGTTTTCAACATGCATGTAATCAATAAACTGCATGTGCATTGTCAGACTGTTATAGATAACATCAGAGAATTCGCATATATCGTTGATGATTTATTTCTCTCTCATGTTTACTATTTTTCAAACAACACTAAAAGAAACCCTACGAAAATTGTGCACTGTATTATAAGAAATGAAATAAAACTTCCCACGATAACGTTACAACGAAAGTCTGTTTTAATAAAGCTGAGTATCCGTACACAAGCGTGCCTCTATCGAGCCGAATTAATAAAATACTACTCACTTAGGTTTAGATTGGGTCTGTGTTTAATTGGTATGCTGTGTCATACTCAAGAGGTATGCAAATGTAGCATGTATTCCTAGAAACCCAAAATCTGCTTCTCAGCAACGGAAAGAGGCATTACCTGTTGTGCATCATTGTAAGATTTTCACCATTGCACTATGAACCGAAAGTATTTTCTTGCGTTTTCCTTATCGATGTTTGATCTGACTGCTTGTAGCTCTTTCACAGGAGGGATAAAAACGTCAGATCTAGCGAGACTGGAACCGCGAACCAGAACAGGCGCTTTTTACATGTCTGCATATTACCACAGAGCTAGCTTTCCTATTACGAGCCAATAGTGACTATAACTCGTGAATCGCTATTTAAAGGACAAGATTAGTTACGATTTCCACGTGCATCGACTTTCCTGGGCTGAAAACGGTAAATTTACAATCTTTTGTTACACCTCAAGCGATAACAACTCAGATTATTCAATGGAACTGACAGGAAAAATCAAGTGAACTTTGAGGCTTAATTCCATGCACACCAGGAAGTAACTCGGTGATCACAGAGTTGCCAAACATACCTTCCTTTATTGCCAAATCTCAGTTACAGAACCAGCAGGAAGAAAACGAACCGACGTGTTCCTGGGAAGTGACCATAGCTGGCATCTCAAAGACGCGGCTGGCACGGCCTGGAATACGTAATGCGTCTGATTCACATTTCTGTAACTAGGTTTAGGGACTGGAGCGTAGTTACTAATAATACTCAGAAATGATTGTAAACTAAGCATCATAAATCAGCAGCTCTCATGGTTGTTTTTATATTTCTTCCGTAAGTGTACTCAAAACTAAGAAACTCATTCATGGACGTTTTCATGCCTGGCCGATAGTCGAGCACAACATTTACTTGTTTTGAGGCCCATACATTAATTAATGGAGAAGTGAACGCTGTTCAAAAGTGATATTTAAAATATCCAATTGGATTGAAGCCGACAAAATTGCCCATATTTGAAGCTACCCAGAGAAAAAGTAAGTTGCTAGAGCCACTGTTACCAAATGTCTGCAGAGAGTTCCTAATTGCTAATGTGGAAATTTATCATAAATGCCCTATAGTAATCAAGAGGTTCATTTCCTTTATACTTATCACCCTGACATATGAGTAAGTGAAGAACGATATTGAAACTCGTATCATTGACGCTCGATTCGAATTTCTTCAGAGTCGCTTGTATTGTGAAGCAGTTTGGTGGTCATAAATCGAGATCTATGAATATTAACACAACTTGCTGTGTCGAGCTACCAAGAGGACTTGATGTGTAAAAGTTTTCTTCCAATTTCGTTACCGATTTTTTTCTGGAAATTCGTAGCTCCATAAAATAAATCAGAAAAAAAACCTTGCACACGCTGATCCGTGCCACGGTTAGAACTGACGACTCATTTAGCCGTTGCGACACGAGATACGGGCGGGGGCACGGGGCTACGGACACACTGCTGCTAGCACGTCACTCTCATCATGGTATTAGTCGCTCAGCCTCATAACGGATCGTGAACGAGAATAGAAGTTGTCACTTACGTGAAGAATAGTATTTCTTTAGCAAAAAAATTGGATTTTCTGTCTCAGTGTCTAGGGGTTATATAGCATGAGTCATTCAGATGGAAAGGGAATATCAAGTGAATTTAGCGAGTCAATTCAGTACCATACGTGGAAGTGATTGCACTATCACAGTGTTGCCAATTTTTTGTGACTATGTTGCTAATTCTCATTTGTGCTAGGAACAGCTCTGTAGCGGTATGCGAGGAGAATCCCGTGCTCGTGTCATTGGAGGATATGGAGAAGAGGCGCAGGGTTTGGTCAATATGCAGCGTTTTCTCCTACCAGCTGTGTCAAACATTTAGGTGTATAATCTTCCATCAAGATTAGTTCACCACAAAATAAATACGAATAAAACACTTACCTTGTTACTTTGTGACAAAAGATTATATCAGTACAATAAAAAGTCTTTGGAAATCAACTTTTTCCACCTATCACGAAAAGTGAGATAACAAACACTTTGCACCTTGAAATCGGTTGAATCTATGTGCAGTCTTGTGATCATACTAGTAGCATTTCATGAATTGCACGAGAATGTAGAAACATGTTGGTAGGAATGGAAGCTATAAGAAACACAGTTAACTAATTATTCTGTGCCACGTAATAATCAATACATTTGAAAATTCAGAAGAGAAGGAACTAAAAATTATGGCCATTAAGACAGTAACTAAAGTGCAGATGCGGGCACTGTGCAGATCTGCGCTTTTACATCTTCAGATCTATACAAATAATGTATACTAACCAGCGTATTCATTGCTCTTTTTTAGTTTTCTAATAATGAACTGCATCCACACCCATGTCTGATTGTTTCTTTGTATCCTTCCATCTACTTACTATCTTTGTGTGTTATTGCTCGGTGTTCAAAAACCAAAATGTTATGCCTGCTTCCACGAGGTATTAGAACGAGGTCGCAACAAGGCTAACGAAGTATTATCAAGATACATTGAGACGCCAATTTGTCTGTCGTCATGGTGTTAAGTCGACAGAAATAGTTGGGTATTATTGCCTGCATCACCGGCATCCCATTGTTGTCTTCTCTTACTGAGATTTTCATATTACCCTGAACACAAGACGCCGAGATAAATGTGTATATTTTCCGTGACGAAACATCCCACATTCCTTTCATCCTGATCCATTCGTTACGTGCATCGGCAGCAATGAGTGATAGGAAAGGTGTTGTGAGGTGACGAATAATAATAACAAAGGTAGTAGTAACAAATCAGTAATCAAGTATGTTTACTGTATTACAGACAAGTGTTAAAGATTAACAAAATAACCAGGAAAGGCTGAGTGTTTAATTGGCGCACTGCATACAGTGTGTTAACTGTAAGATGGCTGAGTTGCGAGGGGTGTGCGGGGAAAGGAGGAAGCAAGCATTGGCTGGCGAGGAATGACGAACCGAAAGCAGCCGAAAGGCTTGGAAGTAAAACACGCTTTAAATGTTGTTCGTAAACGAAACTGAAATCGTCATGTACATTAAAATCTATATATATATAAAATGAATATGTGTAGGTGTTTGTCTACTATGCGCTCACAAACCATTCATCCGATTGCGATGAAATTTTGATTTGCTCTCCGTACGCCCACGAAGGTTCCTAGCAGAAAAAAAAGAAATAAGACACATTCTTGAGGAGATACGACGTCATAAACAATGAGATGCCACCGCGGGAAAATACCCAGATTTATGCATACACTATTTGAGAATGAGAGCACTTAGCGACTAGCAACAAACGTTACATACAATTTCAAACCTTTACGAAAATTTTTCTCGCTGACACCCCCACATAATAATGAAAGGAAAATAGGTTGTCGCTTACTACATTTTCTCAGTACATACCGTAAATCTGCCGCAGTAGGCATGACGTTTTAATGTATTATTTCCTTACTATTAACTCTAATCGCAACATATTTCGCATACAGTATCCAAATATATCAGTAAATGCGCCGGCAAATTTATGTCTCTTTACGACGTATAATTCAAGAGATATGACGTGGTAAACATCGAGATGCGTGAAAAAGTACCGCGTCAGGCATGACGTTTTGTTCTATTATTTCTTCACTACTAACACTATTCGCAACACGTTTCGCAAATGTGTTAAAAAAAGTATATAAAACCACGGGGGTTGTTGGTGACTCCCGACATGGGCCAGAAACTGCCTCTTCACTCATTTTCATAATGTTTAGCGCAACTGCACACTAAAAACACGCAGAACAGTACAGCGCATAATAATAACGAAGCCGACTACAATGGCTACCTTGTACAATACAACACAGTCAGCTACGTAATGTTGGCAGCAGTCGAAAATGCGTGCCTACCGAAGCCTCCCGACGTTTACCGATTTCTACCGATTCAGGACTACGGAGAGGTCTGCCATCTAAAAGTTTACACACTGTAGGTGTTCTTACCAGTTTGTTACTGAATTCTGTTTTGGTTGTTTGCAGAGGGAAAAGAAAGAACCCTGTAGCCATACATATCGCTAGTACAACGAGATATTACCTATCAACTATCCTTGCTTTACATCACGAGACGAACATTGCATCACCGAGCTGATATTTGAAATACATTTCTGTTTTCTCTCTCTTTCTCGCTTTTTATTTTTATTTTTATTTTAATTTTTTGAGAAAAGCATCAAGAAGCGCGAGTAATAAGCAAATAGGGATATAATCTATTTACAGTTATTTTCATCGGGTTATATAATGCAAAGATACACATTTTTAGTGTATTATTGCGTAATTACAATTGTTGATAGTCTATTCGTGAGCTTGCACACATTCAGTGGGGTGAAACCTATCACAGAAGCAAGCAAAACACAAATATTTCTTGCACTATGCGCTACACACAAACGAAACCTGGCTGCACTGACATATTTTCTGATATATTGCTCGGAAAACATATCTGATTCATGTTGCTAAATACAGCTCTATCAGATATCAATGTGGATGCGTACCAAGTGTATAAAAGTATATCTTGAAATACACAGAAAAGCCACAAAGTGGTAGTCGACTGAAACATAGCCACGAACAAGATTGTAGCTGGGGTCGACAGCATCGTCGTCTCCCACCTTGACAACTCGAACGGTGACAGTGCTCGGCCGGTTACTTACGTTTACTGGTATCAAAGCTACAGCATGAAAACACAAAAATGTTAATAACCTGAAGATCATTAACTTGGGAACCCATAGTAAAGTAAAGCAGTCATCAGTTAGAAGATTGGTTTGAACACCACAGTGCTTTAATAGGCACGGTCCTGTTGGAGGTGCTATGTCGTTGCTTTCCTCCGACCATTGACTTGACTTCTCTAGACAGTTAATAGGGGAACCTACAGTTTAACGTTGCTTTCGGACCACAGTGCAACTCGGCATTTTTCACATCAACAAACACTGCCCAAAGGGAAATAAGTGTAAAACGGGAGATAAAATTCGTGGCACTGACCAGGGATCGAAGCCGAGACCTTCATACTCGTAGTCTTGCTATTTATCAGTTTTCCGCCATGTAACTT
The DNA here is from genome assembly GCF_023898315.1 of Schistocerca nitens. NCBI lineage: Eukaryota > Metazoa > Arthropoda > Insecta > Orthoptera > Acrididae > Schistocerca > Schistocerca nitens. Next base: position 138,447,140 of record NC_064618.1, read on the forward strand.
CCTCTGTAGCTTCTGCTTGGTATTAAAATTAAGGATCTCTTGTTTGTGCTTGCGTTGGCACTTGCGCGTCCCTGCACCAAAATAAAGAGAACTGAATTGAATGTAGTGCCTTCGAGTTGGCATAAACAGAAAAGGTCTCTCTTTGATGCCTCAACCTTCATTGCCATTATGCTTCTTAAGAGAAAAAACGTACACTGGAAGCTCATGTTGTTTATTTGAATGATTACAAAATCAGGTAAAACGAACATTGAGGTTGTCAGTAAAAGCACATTACTGTTGTCAGTATGATGTTTATGATGTTGCCTGGTAATGATAAAGGGCCCGTTTGATCAGGCGTATTGTAGACAGATTTGGAAGAGAGAGCACTACTAAATTCTACAATCCGTATGCGTTGCATACACACAGAAATTACTGTTACAGTTTACTTATGAAGCCCAGTGGGTTAATTGCGTATTTTCCGGTGAGAAAGAGCACTGGCAAATAGTCTTCGCTACATTAGGTTACTTAAACCGATGTCACTCTGAGCTAGAATTTATGGTCAGCGATTAAGTGTAAGGTCAATGGGTCGGATGCGGGTTTTGCGACTATGAAAGACTTTCCTACATTACAAAAGCGAATATTAAATTTGAACTGATGTTGCGAAAATTTTGAACTTGGATAGCTTAGAATGAAAATCTTTCTGTTTATTGCAAAGGAAAACAATTTATTTGCTAAAACACTATCTGTCATACACAACTTGAAACAGGCCACGTCGACCAAATCATATGGAAGAAATTACAGCGACATATTTCGGAAGGCAGTAAGATCCACTGACTTTTGGTTTGGCAGTATTCGACAGCCATTTCCAGGCACAAGTAAATGAAGAAAGACAGCGCGTTTTTGTTATCAAGTGATGTCTTCATCAGTTACTTCAGTTTTAATGTAATCTACGTGTTATTGCTGATGTTTGACATTAACTTGAAAAGAACTCCGTAGACAGGGAAAGAAACTCAATTACTTCAGTTTTAATGTAATCTACGTGTTATTGCTGATGTTTGATATTAACATGAAAAGAATTCTTTAGACAGGGAAAGAAACTGTTCTTGGGCAACTACTTCTATAATGGCCAAAAGGCATTAAATGATGTTCAAGCACATGTGTTCCAGCAGCGGTATGAAGAAAATGATAATAATAATGATGGTAATAATCGAATTATCCGGTAACTTCACACTTCAAAGTGGATTTTCTCTAACTAAAAAATTTGCTGAATTAGTGAAAATTTCAAAATGCTTCACATCGAGGCTATGATGCCTAGAAGAGTCTTTACATCCTGCTGACATGAGAATAGCATAATCTCCTTGTCAGAAGCTTGCTTCTACTTAACCATTTAATATACTCGCATATTTTCCACCGTGACTTAATGTTGTAAGCTAAGCATATGATCCGTTACAGCACACTCCTGGGGCTGGGAAATGTGACCACAATGGTCTGGTGGAACGCACTATCACAGGTGGAATGTGTGGGCTCAGGCATTTACTTTTAAAAGGCACAAACAGATTTACTTTACCTCTGGTAACCTCAAGAAAAAGACGTTATAATTCAGAATCCGCATTAAACATCACGTTCCTTCATTACCAATTGGGCAGAGCCGGTTTACGCTGGGAAATGACATAGACGAAAGTCATGGTAAACGGAAATATTGTCGCCAGTAAACTCACTTATATTAAAAAAATTTATTTTATTTAATGAACCGACAGCCATTTAAAGGAACAGGGCTCTTATTTTACTTTTACTTGTCTCACTCCCTTCCCAACCACTGCTTCCGTTTCATGCCCCTCGACTCTTATAACTGCCATCTGGTTTCTGTACAACTTGTAAATAGCCCTTCTCTCCCTGTATTTTACCCCTGCCACTTTCAGAATTTGAAAGAGAGTATTACAGTCAACATTGTCGAAATCTTTTTCTATGTCTACAAATGCTAGAAACGTAGGTTTGCCTTTCTTTAATCTATTTTCTAAGACAAGTCGTAGGGTCAGTATTGCCTCACGTGTTCCACCATTTCTACGGAATCCAAACCGATCTTCCCCGAGGTTGGCTTCTACCAGTTTTTCCATTCGTCTGTAAAGAATTCGTGTTAGTATTTTGCAGCCGTGGGTTATTAAACAGATAGTTCGGTAATTTTCATATCTGTCAACACCTGCTTTCTTTGGGATTGGAATTATTACATTATTCTTGAGGTCTGAGGGTATTTCGCCTGTCTCATACATCTTGCTCACCAGATGGTAGAGCTGTTTAAGGGCTGGCTCTCCCAAGGGTATCAGTAGTTCTAATGGAATGTTGTCTACTCCCGGGGCCTTGTTTCGACTTAGGTCTTTCAGTGCTCTGTCAAACTCTTCACACAGTATCATATCTCCCATTCCATCTTCATCTACATGTTGTCTACTCCCGGGGCCTTGTTTCGACTTAGGTCTTTCAGTGCTCTGTCAAACTCTTCACACAGTATCATATCTCCCATTCCATCTTCATCTACATCCTCTTCCACTTCCATAATATTATCCTCAAGAACATCGCCCTTGTATAGACCCTGTACATACTCCTTCCACCTTTCTGCTTTCCCTTCTTTGGTTAGAACTGGGTTTTCATCTGAGCTCTTGATATTCATGGTGGTTCTCTTTTCTCCAAAGGTCTCTCTAATTTTCCTGTAGGCAGTATCTATTTTACCACTAGTGATATATGCCTCTAAATCGTTACATTTGTCCTCTAGCCATCCCTGCTTCGCCATTTTGCACTTCCTGTCGATCCCATTTTTGAGATGTTTGTATGCCTTTTGCCTGCTTCATTAACTGCATTTTTGTATTTTCTCCTTTCATCAATGAAATTCAATATATCTTCTGTTACTCAAGGATTTCTATTAGCCCTCGTCTTTTTTACCTGCTTGATCCTCTGCTGCCTTCACTATTTCATCTCACAAAGCTACCCATTCTTCTTCTACTGTATTTCTTTCTCCCATTCTTGTCAGTTGTTCCCTAATGCTCTCCCTGAAACTCTCTACAACGTCTGGTTCTGTCAGTTTATCCAGGTCCCATCTCCTTAAATTCCCAGTTTGCAGTTTCTTCAGTTTTAATCTACAGTTCATAACCAATAGATTGTGGTCAGAGTCCACATCTGCCCCTGGAAATATCTTACAATTTGAAACCTGGTTCCTAAATCTCTGTCTTACCATTATATAATCTATCTGATACTTTCTAGTATCTCCAGGATTCTTCCATATATACAACCTTCTTTCATGATTCTTGAACCAAGTGTTAGATATGATTAAGTTATGCTCTGTGCAAAATTCTACCAGGCGGCTTCCTCTTTCATTTCTTACCCTCATTCCATATTCACCTACTACGTTTCCTTCTCTTCCTTTTGCTAGTATCGAATGCCAGGCACCCATGACTATTAAATTTTCGTCTCCATTCACTATCTGAATAATTTCTCTTATCTCATCATACATTTCATCAATCTCTTCATCATCTTGTGGAGCTAGTTGGCATATAAACTTGTACTAATGTGGCAGGCATGGGCTTTGTGTCTATTTTGGCCACAATAATGCATTCACTATGCTGTTCGTAGTAGCTTAACTGTGCTCCTTTCTTTTTACTCATTATTAAACCTACTCCTGCATTACCCCTACAACTTTGTATTTATAACCCTGTATTCACGTGACCAGAAGTCTTGTTCCACCTGCCACCAAACTTCACTAATTCCTACTATATCTAACTTTAACCTATCCATTTCCTTTTTAAAATTTTCTAATCTACCTGCCCTATTAAGGGATCTGACATTCCATGCTCTGATCCGTAGAATGCCAGTTTTGTTTCTCCTGATAACGACGTCCTCCTGGGTAGTCCCCCGTCCATAGACCCGAGTGGGGGACTATTTTACCTCTGGAATATTTTACCCAAGAGGACACAATCATCATTTAATCACACAGTAAAGCTGCATGTCCTCAGGAATAATTACGGCTGTAGCTTCCCCTTGCTTCCAGCCATTCGCAGTACTAGCATAGCAAGGACCTTTTGATTAATGTTACAAGGCCAGATTAGTCAATCATCCAGACTGTTGCCCCTGCAACTACTGAAAAGCTGCTGCCCCTCTTCAGGAACCACACATTTGTCTGACCTCTCAACAGATACCCCTCCATTTGGTTGCACCTACGGTATGGCTATCTGTTTCGCTGAGGTACACAAGCCTCCTCACCAATTGTCAGGTCCATCGTTCAAAGGGGGTGGGGGGGGTTTCATTTTCATTTCATTTTCATTTTATTATCTTCCTGTATATCATTTACATGATGTAGGAATTGTCACAACAAAGTTATCATACTAGTACAAGTACTACAGACATAATAGTAGAATATCACTTTCAAGGCATTTTTTAAAAGTACAAGTTTAGACATACAAATTAAAATTTTTGGCAATAAATTTACACACAATCAAAGTACTCATCTACGTCATACAAAGTTTTGCTTAAAAGGTAATTTTTAAGTTCAGTCTTAAATTTTACTTCATCTATTATTCCCTTCATGTACACTGGCAGAGCATTGTAGAGTTTTATTCCAAAATAACTTACATGCTTTTGGGTTTGTGTTGTCCTTACCCTTTCTACATACAAATTCTTACGAGTTCTAGTATTATAATTATGGCAGTCCTCATTTGTACGTAGATTTTTCATATGTGCTCTTGTACACAGAATGCTTTTAAAAATATATAGTGATGGTATTGTGAGTATTTGCAGTTCTTTGAAAAGGGGCCTACAATGAGTTCTTGGAGAGTTATGTGTTATGATTCGTACAGCTCTTTTTTGAAATTTGAAGATATCTGTTAAGCTTGATTTAGTTTTACCCCAGAACACTATGCCATAAGACACGATGGATTGAAAGTAAGCAAAATACACTAGTCTAGTACAGTCTGTACTGCATACTCTAGATAATATCCTCAATGCAAAACATGCCGAATTGAGCCTGTGGGATAAGTACTTGAGATGGTCTTTCCAGCTTAAGTTTTGATCAATGTGCATGCCCAAAAACTTTGTGGATTGTACAGTCTCTATCTTCTTATCCATTAGTTTCAACTGGAGGTCCATATCTTGAGTTGCTTTGCCATACTGTATATAATTTGTTTTACTTAGATTAAGTGTTAACTCATTAGCATTAAACCAATGTTGAATATATTTTAGGACTATATCAGTTGTGGTGGTTAATGATTTTTTATCATCACTTATAATTAGGCTACTGTCATCTGCGAACAACGTTATTTTGGTAGAAATATTAGGATTTTTTATGTCATTTATATAAAGCAAGAATAATAAGGGACCGAGAACACTGCCCTGTGGAACACCTATTTCCAATTTCTTTGCATCTGAGACCCACTTGATTTTCTGATTTTTATGCTCTGCGACGATTTCTACCATCTGAGTTCTATCTTGAAGGTAAGATTCAAACCACTGCTTCACAACTCCCCTTACACCTATTGCCTCCATCTTGTTTAACAGAATTTTGTGATTCACTGTATCAAAAGCTTTAGATAAATCTAAGTTAATTCCCACTACACATTTTTTAGTGTCGAGACTCCTGACAATCTCTTTGGTATAGGCATGGATAGCTGATTCTGTGCTGTGGCCTGAGCGAAAGCCATGTTGATTGCAGTTTAGAAGTTTGTGAGCATCTAAGTAATTTATGAGTCTGGTTTTCATTAATTTCTCTAGAATTTTTGAAAATGATTGGAGAAGGGATATTGGTCTATAATTTTCTACCTTGTATGGATCTCCTTTTTTAAACAGAGGTCTAACCTTAGAGATTTTCAACCTCTCAGGAAACACACCTTCGCTGAAAGACAAATTGGCAATATGTACCAGTGGCTTTATAATTTGTTGGGCAACTTTTTTTATTATTGACACAGGCTCTTCATCCACACCTGCAGACATTTTTGATTTTAGACTCTTTATCACCTTTAATATTTCATTATCATTTGTGGGAGTTAACAACATACTACTGTCTACTTTTGGGGCTGTTAATTTCTCATGTTTAGTAAAGTTTTTACTTAATGACACTGGTACACTTAAAAAGTAATTATTAATGTAATTTGCCAGAGTTTCATCTTTTAATTCAATATTTTCACTATTTTTGAGTACTATTTCCTGATCCTTGAGGCCCTTACCTGTTTCCCTTTTCACAATTTCCCAAATAGTTTTTGATTTATTGCCTGATTTTCTTATTAATTTATCATTACTTAGTAATTTTGCTTTTGTAATTACTTTTCTATATATTTTTTTGTAATTTGTTACATATTCTTTAAACATGGGGTCAGTCCAACTTTTCAGTCTATAGTTAAGCATTTTCATGGTCCTGGAGGAATTTCTAATACCTGTTGTGATCCAGGAGTTAGCATGTGTATGCCCGTATGTGTTTGTTTTGACAAGTTTCTTAGGAAAACACATTTCAAAATTCAACATAAACAGGGAAGAAAAAACATTATATGCAGTGTTTGTGCTAGTTTGTAACAGTACTTCTGCCCATGATTGGTTAGTCAGTGTATTTATTTAAGTGACTGCAACTATTTGTGGAGAAGGTTCTTTTGTACATTTGGTATGAACTATTTTTGGTCACAGGGGCTATGGGAAATTTAAGGATAAGAGCATTGTGATAAGATATTCCTAGGTCAACATTTATTACATCTATATCTATGGCATCTATATTTGTGAAGATATTATCTATGAGACTTTTTGAAGAGTTTGTTATTCTTGTAGGGTTAGTTATATGTGGATACAAATTGAAGCTATGTAAAACATTCAGGAACTGATCTTTGGATGCACCTTCAGTCAATAAGTTGACATTAAAATCTCCACTTATAATTATTGTTGATTTTTTATGATGTAATATTTTGAGCAATGCCTCTAACTTATTTCTAAAAATTCCAGGATCACCACATGGTGATCTGTACACTGACGTTATTATTAATTTACTCTTTTGCATATTCAACTGTATTGCTGCAGCCTCAAAATGTTTTTCTTCATTCAAGGATTCAGTTACAGTCATATTTTTAACCTTTACTCCAGGTTTTACATAAATGTCTTGTTTCCTTCCTGCAAAAATGGCTTACTAATTTGTATGGGGAAATGCAAATATTTTCTAGTTCATAACTCATGCACCAATGTTCTTGAATGCAAATACAATCTATACTAACTTCACTGGCTGCAATCTCAAGTTCTAATATTTTATTTTTAATGCATTCTATGTTAAGGCTCATTATTTTTAAATTATTGAAATTAGATTGAGAGGAGTTTGTACTCATGTTTCCCAATGTTACCGGCTGTTCCTTGCCGAGGCTGGGTACCAAAAATCCTTAAGAATTACACGTTTCCTGCTCCTTGTATTTCTTACCCCTGGACGTGCCACCATACTTCTTGTATCTGTAGTTGTAGCTGCTGTTTCAGTGGATGCTGGAGGTGTTTCTGAAGCTGATGATTCAGTGGATGTTGGAGATGCTGCCAGTTTTGATGCTGAGTCTGGTTTTGTAAGTGATGTTCCAATTGATACTGGAAGTGATGTTCCAATTGATACTGGAACTTTTGCTGAAACTGTATTTTCGTTTAAATCTTGAACTACAGTTGGCACTGACGTTACTGTGGACGTTGAAGCTGCGTATGAAGCTGATAAATGAAGCTCCGATGGTGTTGATTTTTCTTCTGTTGATGATATCTGAGTGGCATTTTGTACCACTGTTCTTGCCTCTGTTCTTTTGATTGATGGACTAGTCACAGATTCTGGACTTGATTTTGAATCTGCTAGGGAGGGTGGTACATCTGCTGCTGATGATAATGGTTCAGCTGTTTTTGATGATTTCGACACTACTGACAATTTGGCTGATGTGGCTGCTGTACTGGACGACACTTCAGATTTTTTTACTTCTTCTAAAGTGAAAGAATCTTCTGTTGCTACCAATGATTGTGGGACATCATCTCTTCCTATTTCCGCTAATGTTGATACTTTAATAAAGCCGTTTTCAGACAGTGTAATAGTGTTTTGTTCTACTTTAGAGTCTTTAATAGCATTCGATATTTCAGCACTCATGGCTTCTTTCCCTTTCATGTTTCTGTGAAGTCCATCTCTGTAAAATGCTCTCTGCAATCACTATTTATCCCAACATATGTAGCATTAGGATAACCTCGAGATATCTTAGCGAAAAGTCTGTTGGCGGTAATAATCTCAGTATTCACGCAAGAGTTTTCCATGAGATCATACCTATGAGGGATACTGACAACAAAAAATTTCACTTCAGGCATTTTACAAATTACTTGCTTTAAAACTGTTGTAGCACGTCTAGTTTCATTGTGGTATACATCGTTGGCGCCTCCAATTATCACACATGTGCTGCCATTCGTCATAGATTGATTACAGCTATTTAAAACTTCACATAATGGCGCTCCTGGTTCGATTACGCCAGTTACCTTGAATCCTGTTTTCTTAGAACTCATAATTTCGGCTACACCTCTTCCATGGCTGTCTGCTAGAATAAGGATTTCATGTCTATTTTCCAACGTGTGTTTTTTGTTTTGTTTACAAATAACAGGCCGATTTGTTTTGCTTTGTGAGCGCAATTTAGCGTTGATTACTGAACTGTCCGTGTGGATGATGGTACAATTTGATTGTTCTTTCTCCTCTGTGCTATTTTCAAGTACACTAAACCTATTACTTAGTTTTAAAGTAAGTTCCGCTGTTTTTGTTTTTGGTCGTGTGCTGCTTATTTGACTGGTATTTGAGAACTCTTGTAGGCTAGATTTTGAGAAATTTCTCACACTTATTACCAAGTTTTCAAGCGTTTTTGCGTATTTTATAATATAATCGAGTTCTTTCCTAAGTTCGTTCTCTACATTCACTTGCAAACCTGCCCTGTGCATTTCACTGGCTTTGTCACGCCCGTTGCAATCTATACCGCAGTCGCACTTATTTAGAACTTCCGATCGTGAGAAACAATGGGTATGGCACCACTTATGATAGAACGCGCAAATTCTTAATCCATTTAACACAATTTTATGGCATATGGTACACTTCACTGACGAAATACGATCACAAATTACCGAGCGATTTGAAACTACGTGTATACTCGCCGCCATCTTCCTCACTTCCTTGTGAGATTATTAGTCTTCAATATTAACACATAACCTTTTAAAGTTTTTAGCATTATCCTTAGTTGTTCAAGTAATCTTTAATGTGAAATATTTTCTTAATGAGCTGTTGCTGTTCAAGAACAACTAGATGCCTGGAAGTTTCATGAGTATACTAACAACTGATGAAGGAACGAAAATACTTGAAGCTGTGTCATGTAAGGTTATACACAACGAATTTGCTTTTCTGCAGCACTTAAAACAGTTTGTGGATCCATGTTCCAAATGTTCAGATAATTTACAGAATTAGTGATGAACAAATGCAAACCACTGTGAAGTGCATGCAAGAGGAAACCTTATGCCGTTAACACATGTTAGGGTTTTCTAAAATTCCGATTACACCTGGGGCATGAGAAAAATTACTATTTAAATATCTCTGAGCATTCTGTACTTAGTTTAATCTTGTCTTCACGGTTTCTGTGGGAGTGATACACAGAGAGCTGAACATTGTCTCTATAGATTCTTCACATAATACTGTTTCCGGAAACAACACAGCTCAGTTTGAAACTTCCTGGCAGATTAAAACTGTGTGCCCGACCGAGACTCGAACTCGGGACCTTTGCCTTTCGCGGGCAAGTGCTCTACCAACTGAGCTACCGAAGCACGACTCACGCCCGGTACTCACAGCTTTACTTCTGCCAGTACCTCGTCTCCTACCTTCCAAACTTTACAGAAGCTCTCGCAGGAGAGCTTCTGTAAAGTTTGGAAGGTAGGAGACGAGGTACTGGCAGAAGTAAAGCTGTGAGTACCGGGCGTGAGTCGTGCTTCGGTAGCTCAGTTGGTAGAGCACTTGCCCGCGAAAGGCATAGGTCCCGAGTTCGAGTCTCGGTCGGGCACACAGTTTTAATCTGCCAGGAAGTTTCATATCAGCGCACACTCCGCTGCAGAGTGAAAATCTCATTCTGGAAACATCCCCAGGCTGTGGCTAAGCCATGTCTCCGCAATATCCTTTCTTTCAGGAGTGCTAGTTCTGCAAGGTTCGCAGGAGAGCTTCTGTAATGTTTGGAAGGTAGGAGACGAGGTACTGGCAGAAGTAAAGCTGTGAGTACCGGGCGTGAGTCGTGCTTCGGTAGCTCAGTTGGTAGAGCACTTGCCCGCGAAAGGCAAAGGTCCCGAGTTCGAGTCTCGGTCGGGCACACAGTTTTAATCTGCCAGGAAGTTTCATATCAGCGCACACTCCGCTGCAGAGTGAAAATCTCATTCTGGAAACGTCCCCAGGCTGTGGCTAAGCCATGTCTCCGCAATATCCTTTCTTTCAGGAGTGCTAGTTCTGCAAGGTTCGCAGGAGAGCTTCTGTAAAGTTTGGAAGGTAGGAGACGAGGTACTGGCAGAAGTAAAGCTGTGAGTACCGGGCGTGAGTCGTGCTTCGGTAGCTCAGTTGGTAGAGCACTTGCCCGCGAAAGGCAAAGGTCCCGAGTTCGAGTCTCGGTCGGGCACACAGTTTTAATCTGCCAGGAAGTTTCATATCAGCGCACACTCCGCTGCAGAGTGAAAATCTCATTCTGGAAACATCCCCAGGCTGTGGCTAAGCCATGTCTCCGCAATATCCTTTCTTTCAGGAGTGCTAGTTCTGCAAGGTTCGCAGGAGAGCTTCTGTAAAGTTTGGAAGGTAGGAGACGAGGTACTGGCAGAAGTAAAGCTGTGAGTACCGGGCGTGAGTCGTGCTTCGGTAGCTCAGTTGGTAGAGCACTTGCCCGCGAAAGGCAAAGGTCCCGAGTTCGAGTCTCGGTCGGGCACACAGTTTTAATCTGCCAGGAAGTTTCATATCAGCGCACACTCCGCTGCAGAGTGAAAATCTCATTCTGGAAACATCCCCAGGCTGTGGCTAAGCCATGTCTCCGCAATATCCTTTCTTTCAGGAGTGCTAGTTCTGCAAGGTTCGCAGGAGAGCTTCTGTAAAGTTTGGAAGGTAGGAGACGAGGTACTGGCAGAAGTAAAGCTGTGAGTACCGGGCGTGAGTCGTGCTTCGGTAGCTCAGTTGGTAGAGCACTTGCCCGCGAAAGGCAAAGGTCCCGAGTTCGAGTCTCGGTCGGGCACACAGTTTTAATCTGCCAGGAAGTTTCATATCAGCGCACACTCCGCTGCAGAGTGAAAATCTCATTCTGGAAACATCCCCAGGCTGTGGCTAAGCCATGTCTCCGCAATATCCTTTTTTTCAGGAGTGCTAGTTCTGCAAGGTTCGCAGGAGAGCTTCTGTAAAGTTTGGAAGGTAGGAGACGAGGTACTGGCAGAAGTAAAGCTGTGAGTACCGGGCGTGAGTCGTGCTTCGGTAGCTCAGTTGGTAGAGCACTTGCCCGCGGAAGGCAAAGGTCCCGAGTTCGAGTCTCGGTCGGGCACACAGTTTTAATCTGCCAGGAAGTTTCATATCAGCGCATACTCCGCTGCAGAGTGAAAATCTCATTCTGGAAACATCCCCAGGCTGTGGCTAAGCCATGTCTCCGCAATATCCTTTCTTTCAGGAGTGCTAGTTCTGCAAGGTTCGCAGGAGAGCTTCTGTAAAGTTTGGAAGGTAGGAGACGAGGTACTGGCAGAAGTAAAGCTGTGAGTACCGGGCGTGAGTCGTGCTTCGGTAGCTCAGTTGGTAGAGCACTTGCCCGCGAAAGGCAAAGGTCCCGAGTTCGAGTCTCGGTCGGGCACACAGTTTTAATCTGCCAGGAAGTTTCATATCAGCGCACACTCCGCTGCAGAGTGAAAATCTCATTCTGGAAACATCCCCAGGCTGTGGCTAAGTCATGTCTCCGCAATATCCTTTCTTTCAGGAGTGCTAGTTCTGCAAGGTTCGCAGGAGAGCTTCTGTAAAGTTTGGAAGGTAGGAGACGAGGTACTGGCAGAAGTAAAGCTGTGAGTACCGGGCGTGAGTCGTGCTTCGGTAGCTCAGTTGGTAGAGCACTTGCCCGCGAAAGGCAAAGGTCCCGAGTTTGAGTCTCGGTCGGGCACACAGTTTTAATCTGCCAGGAAGTTTCATATCAGCGCACACTCCGCTGCAGCGTGAAAATCTCATTCTGGAAACATCCCCAGGCTGTGGCTAAGCCATGTCTCCGCAATATCCTTTCTTTCAGGAGTGCTAGTTCTGCAAGGTTCGCAGGAGAGCTTCTGTAAAGTTTGGAAGGTAGGAGACGAGGTACTGGCAGAAGTAAAGCTGTGAGTACCGGGCGTGAGTCGTGCTTCGGTAGCTCAGTTGGTAGAGGACTTGCCCGCGAAAGGCAAAGGTCCCGAGTTCGAGTCTCGGTCGGGCACACAGTTTTAATCTGCCAGGAAGTTTCATATCAGCGCACACTCCGCTGCAGAGTGAAAATCTCATTCTGGAAACATCCCCAGGCTGTGGCTAAGCCATGTCTCCGCAATATCCTTTCTTTCAGGAGTGCTAGTTCTGCAAGGTTCGCAGGAGAGCTTCTGTAAAGTTTGGAAGGTAGGAGACGAGGTACTGGCAGAAGTAAAGCTGTGAGTACCGGGCGTGAGTCGTGCTTCGGTAGCTCAGTTGGTAGAGCACTTGCCCGCGAAAGGCAAAGGTCCTGAGTTCGAGTCTCGGTCGGGCACACAGTTTTAATCTGCCAGGAAGTTTCATATCAGCGCACACTCCGCTGCAGAGTGAAAATCTCATTCTGGAAACATCCCCAGGCTGTGGCTAAGCCATGTCTCCGCAATATCCTTTCTTTCAGGAGTGCTAGTTCTGCAAGGTTCGCAGGAGAGCTTCTGTAAAGTTTGGAAGGTAGGAGACGAGGTACTGGCAGAAGTAAAGCTGTGAGTACCGGGCGTGAGTCGTGCTTCGGTAGCTAAGTTGGTAGAGCACTTGCCCGCGAAAGGCAAAGGTCCCGAGTTCGAGTCTCGGTCGGGCACACAGTTTTAATCTGCCTGGAAGTTTCATATCAGCGCACACTCCGCTGCAGAGTGAAAATCTCATTCTGGAAACATCCCCAGGCTGTGGCTAAGCCATGTCTCCGCAATATCCTTTCTTTCAGGAGTGCTAGTTCTGCAAGGTTCGCAGGAGAGCTTCTGTAAAGTTTGGAAGGTAGGAGACGAGGTACTGGCAGTAGTAAAGCTGTGAGTACCGGGCGTGAGTCGTGCTTCGGTAGCTCAGTTGGTAGAGCACTTGCCCGCGAAAGGCAAAGGTCCCGAGTTCGAGTCTCGGTCGGGCACACAGTTTTAATCTGCCAGGAAGTTTCATATCAGCGCACACTCCGCTGCAGAGTGAAAATCTCATTCTGGAAACATCCCCAGGCTGTGGCTAAGCCATGTCTCCGCAATATCCTTTCTTTCAGGAGTGCTAGTTCTGCAAGGTTCGCAGGAGAGCTTCTGTAAAGTTTGGAAGGTAGGAGACGAGGTACTGGCAGAAGTAAAGCTGTGAGTACCGGGCGTGAGTCGTGCTTCGGTAGCTCAGTTGGTAGAGCACTTGCCCGCGAAAGGCAAAGGTCCCGAGTTCGAGTCTCGGTCGGGCACACAGTTTTAATCTGCCAGGAAGTTTCATATCAGCGCACACTCCGCTGCAGAGTGAAAATCTCATTCTGGAAACATCCCCAGGCTGTGGCTAAGCCATGTCTCCGCAATATCCTTTCTTTCAGGAGTGCTAGTTCTGCAAGGTTCGCAGGAGAGCTTCTGTAAAGTTTGGAAGGTAGGAGACGAGGTACTGGCAGAAGTAAAGCTGTGAGTACCGGGCGTGAGTCGTGCTTCGGTAGCTCAGTGGGTAGAGCACTTGCCCGCGAAAGGCAAAGGTCCCGAGTTCGAGTCTCGGTCGGGCACACAGTTTTAATCTGCCAGGAAGTTTCATATCAGCGCACACTCCGCTGCAGAGTGAAAATCTCATTCTGGAAACATCCCCAGGCTGTGGCTAAGCCATGTCTCCGCAATATCCTTTCTTTCAGGAGTGCTAGTTCTGCAAGGTTCGCAGGAGAGCTTCTGTAAAGTTTGGAAGGTAGGAGACGAGGTACTGGCAGTAGTAAAGCTGTGAGTACCGGGCGTGAGTCGTGCTTCGGTAGCTCAGTTGGTAGAGCACTTGCCCGCGAAAGGCAAAGGTCCCGAGTTCGAGTCTCGGTCGGGCACACAGTTTTAATCTGCCAGGAAGTTTCATATCAGCGCACACTCCGCTGCAGAGTGAAAATCTCATTCTGGAAACATCCCCAGGCTGTGGCTAAGCCATGTCTCCGCAATATCCTTTCTTTCAGGAGTGCTAGTTCTGCAAGGTTCGCAGGAGAGCTTCTGTAAAGTTTGGAAGGTAGGAGACGAGGTACTGGCAGAAGTAAAGCTGTGAGTACCGGGCGTGAGTCGTGCTTCGGTAGCTCAGTGGGTAGAGCACTTGCCCGCGAAAGGCAAAGGTCCCGAGTTCGAGTCTCGGTCGGGCACACAGTTTTAATCTGCCAGGAAGTTTCATATCAGCGCACACTCCGCTGCAGAGTGAAAATCTCATTCTGGAAACATCCCCAGGCTGTGGCTAAGCCATGTCTCCGCAATATCCTTTCTTTCAGGAGTGCTAGTTCTGCAAGGTTCGCAGGAGAGCTTCTGTAAAGTTTGGAAGGTAGGAGACGAGGTACTGGCAGAAGTAAAGCTGTGAGTACCGGGCGTGAGTCGTGCTTCGGTAGGTCAGTTGGTAGAGCACTTGCCCGCGAAAGGCAAAGGTCCCGAGTTTGAGTCTCGGTCGGGCACACAGTTTTAATCTGCCAGGAAGTTTCATATCAGCGCACACTCCGCTGCAGAGTGAAAATCTCATTCTGGAAACATCCCCAGGCTGTGGCTAAGCCATGTCTCCGCAATATCCTTTCTTTCAGGAGTGCTAGTTCTGCAAGGTTCGCAGGAGAGCTTCTGTAAAGTTTGGAAGGTAGGAGACGAGGTACTGGCAGAAGTAAAGCTGTGAGTACCGGGCGTGAGTCGTGCTTCGGTAGCTCAGTTGGTAGAGGACTTGCCCGCGAAAGGCAAAGGTCCCGAGTTCGAGTCTCGGTCGGGCACACAGTTTTAATCTGCCAGGAAGTTTCATATCAGCGCACACTCCGCTGCAGAGTGAAAATCTCATTCTGGAAACATCCCCAGGCTGTGGCTAAGCCATGTCTCCGCAATATCCTTTCTTTCAGGAGTGCTAGTTCTGCAAGGTTCGCAGGAGAGCTTCTGTAAAGTTTGGAAGGTAGGAGACGAGGTACTGGCAGAAGTAAAGCTGTGAGTATCGGGCGTGAGTCGTGCTTCGGTAGCTCAGTTGGTAGAGCACTTGCCCGCGAAAGGCAAAGGTCCCGAGTTCGAGTCTCGGTCGGGCACACAGTTTTAATCTGCCAGGAAGTTTCATATCAGCGCACACTCCGCTGCAGAGTGAAAATCTCATTCTGGAAACATCCCCAGGCTGTGGCTAAGCCATGTCTCCGCAATATCCTTTCTTTCAGGAGTGCTAGTTCTGCAAGGTTCGCAGGAGAGCTTCTGTAAAGTTTGGAAGGTAGGAGACGAGGTACTGGCAGAAGTAAAGCTGTGAGTACCGGGCGTGAGTCGTGCTTCGGTAGCTCAGTTGGTAGAGCACTTGCCCGCGGAAGGCAAAGGTCCCGAGTTCGAGTCTCGGTCGGGCACACAGTTTTAATCTGCCAGGAAGTTTCATATCAGCGCACACTCCGCTGCAGAGTGAAAATCTCATTCTGGAAACATCCCCAGGCTGTGGCTAAGCCATGTCTCCGCAATATCCTTTCTTTCAGGAGTGCTAGTTCTGCAAGGTTCGCAGGAGAGCTTCTGTAAAGTTTGGAAGGTAGGAGACGAGGTACTGGCAGAAGTAAAGCTGTGAGTACCGGGCGTGAGTCGTGCTTCGGTAGCTCAGTTGGTAGAGCACTTGCCCGCGAAAGGCAAAGGTCCCGAGTTCGAGTCTCGGTCGGGCACACAGTTTTAATCTGCCAGGAAGTTTCATATCAGCGCACACTCCGCTGCAGAGTGAAAATCTCATTCTGGAAACATCCCCAGGCTGTGGCTAAGCCATGTCTCCGCAATATCCTTTCTTTCAGGAGTGCTAGTTCTGCAAGGTTCGCAGGAGAGCTTCTGTAAAGTTTGGAAGGTAGGAGACGAGGTACTGGCAGAAGTAAAGCTGTGAGTACCGGGCGTGAGTCGTGCTTCGGTAGCTCAGTTGGTAGAGGACTTGCCCGCGAAAGGCAAAGGTCCCGAGTTCGAGTCTCGGTCGGGCACACAGTTTTAATCTGCCAGGAAGTTTCATATCAGCGCACACTCCGCTGCAGAGTGAAAATCTCATTCTGGAAACATCCCCAGGCTGTGGCTAAGCCATGTCTCCGCAATATCCTTTGTTTCAGGAGTGCTAGTTCTGCAAGGTTCGCAGGAGAGCTTCTGTAAAGTTTGGAAGGTAGGAGACGAGGTACTGGCAGAAGTAAAGCTGTGAGTACCGGGCGTGAGTCGTGCTTCGGTAGCTCAGTTGGTAGAGCACTTGCCCGCGAAAGGCAAAGGTCCCGAGTTTGAGTCTCGGTCGGGCACACAGTTTTAATCTGCCAGGAAGTTTCATATCAGCGCACACTCCGCTGCAGAGTGAAAATCTCATTCTGGAAACATCCCCAGGCTGTGGCTAAGCCATGTCTCCGCAATATCCTTTCTTTCAGGAGTGCTAGTTCTGCAAGGTTCGCAGGAGAGCTTCTGTAAAGTTTGGAAGGTAGGAGACGAGGTACTGGCAGAAGTAAAGCTGTGAGTACCGGGCGTGAGTCGTGCTTCGGTAGCTCAGTTGGTAGAGCACTTGCCCGCGAAAGGCAAAGGTCCCGAGTTCGAGTCTCGGTCGGGCACACAGTTTTAATCTGCCAGGAAGTTTCATATCAGCGCACACTCCGCTGCAGAGTGAAAATCTCATTCTGGAAACATCCCCAGGCTGTGGCTAAGCCATGTCTCCGCAATATCCTTTCTTTCAGGAGTGCTAGTTCTGCAAGGTTCGCAGGAGAGCTTCTGTAAAGTTTGGAAGGTAGGAGACGAGGTACTGGCAGAAGTAAAGCTGTGAGTACCGGGCGTGAGTCGTGCTTCGGTAGCTCAGTTGGTAGAGCACTTGCCCGCGAAAGGCAAAGGTCCCGAGTTCGAGTCTCGGTCGGGCACACAGTTTTAATCTGCCAGGAAGTTTCATATCAGCGCACACTCCGCTGCAGAGTGAAAATCTCATTCTGGAAACATCCCCAGGCTGTGGCTAAGCCATGTCTCCGCAATATCCTTTCTTTCAGGAGTGCTAGTTCTGCAAGGTTCGCAGGAGAGCTTCTGTAAAGTTTGGAAGGTAGGAGACGAGGTACTGGCAGAAGTAAAGCTGTGAGTACCGGGCGTGAGTCGTGCTTCGGTAGCTCAGTTGGTAGAGCACTTGCCCGCGAAAGGCAAAGGTCCCGAGTTCGAGTCTCGGTCGGGCACACAGTTTTAATCTGCCAGGAAGTTTCATATCAGCGCACACTCCGCTGCAGAGTGAAAATCTCATTCTGGAAACGTCCCCAGGCTGTGGCTAAGCCATGTCTCCGCAATATCCTTTCTTTCAGGAGTGCTAGTTCTGCAAGGTTCGCAGGAGAGCTTCTGTAAAGTTTGGAAGGTAGGAGACGAGGTACTGGCAGAAGTAAAGCTGTGAGTACCGGGCGTGAGTCGTGCTTCGGTAGCTCAGTTGGTAGAGCACTTGCCCGCGAAAGGCAAAGGTCCCGAGTTCGAGTCTCGGTCGGGCACACAGTTTTAATCTGCCAGGAAGTTTCATATCAGCGAACACTCCGCTGCAGAGTGAAAATCTCATTCTGGAAACATCCCCAGGCTGTGGCTAAGCCATGTCTCCGCAATATCCTTTCTTTCAGGAGTGCTAGTTCTGCAAGGTTCGCAGGAGAGCTTCTGTAAAGTTTGGAAGGTAGGAGACGAGGTACTGGCAGAAGTAAAGCTGTGTGTACCGGGCGTGAGTCGTGCTTCGGTAGCTCAGTTGGTAGAGCACTTGCCCGCGAAAGGCAAAGGTCCCGAGTTCGAGTCTCGTTCGGGCACACAGTTTTAATCTGCCAGGAAGTTTCATATCAGCGCACACTCCGCTGCAGAGTGAAAATCTCATTCTGGAAACATCCCCAGGCTGTGGCTAAGCCATGTCTCCGCAATATCCTTTCTTTCAGGAGTGCTAGTTCTGCAAGGTTCGCAGGAGAGCTTCTGTAAAGTTTGGAAGGTAGGAGACGAGGTACTGGCAGAAGTAAAGCTGTGAGTACCGGGCGTGAGTCGTGCTTCGGTAGCTCAGTTGGTAGAGCACTTGCCCGCGAAAGGCAAAGGTCCCGAGTTCGAGTCTCGGTCGGGCACACAGTTTTAATCTGCCAGGAAGTTTCATATCAGCGCACACTCCGCTGCAGAGTGAAAATCTCATTCTGGAAACATCCCCAGGCTGTGGCTAAGCCATGTCTCCGCAATATCCTTTCTTTCAGGAGTGCTAGTTCTGTAAGGTTCGCAGGAGAGCTTCTGTAAAGTTTGGAAGGTAGGAGACGAGGTACTGGCAGAAGTAAAGCTGTGAGTACCGGGCGTGAGTCGTGCTTCGGTAGCTCAGTTGGTAGAGCACTTGCCCGCGAAAGGCAAAGGTCCCGAGTTCGAGTCTCGGTCGGGCACACAGTTTTAATCTGCCAGGAAGTTTCATATCAGCGCACACTCCGCTGCAGAGTGAAAATCTCATTCTGGAAACATCCCCAGGCTGTGGCTAAGCCATGTCTCCGCAATATCCTTTCTTTCAGGAGTGCTAGTTCTGCAAGGTTCGCAGGAGAGCTTCTGTAAAGTTTGGAAGGTAGGAGACGAGGTACTGGCAGAAGTAAAGCTGTGAGTACCGGGCGTGAGTCGTGCTTCGGTAGCTCAGTTGGTAGAGGACTTGCCCGCGAAAGGCAAAGGTCCCGAGTTCGAGTCTCGGTCGGGCACACAGTTTTAATCTGCCAGGAAGTTTCATATCAGCGCACACTCCGCTGCAGAGTGAAAATCTCATTCTGGAAACATCCCCAGGCTGTGGCTAAGCCATGTCTCCGCAATATCCTTTCTTTCAGGAGTGCTAGTTCTGCAAGGTTCGCAGGAGAGCTTCTGTAAAGTTTGGAAGGTAGGAGACGAGGTACTGGCAGAAGTAAAGCTGTGAGTACCGGGCGTGAGTCGTGCTTCGGTAGCTCAGTTGGTAGAGCACTTGCCCGCGAAAGGCAAAGGTCCCGAGTTTGAGTCTCGGTCGGGCACACAGTTTTAATCTGCCAGGAAGTTTCATATCAGCGCACACTCCGCTGCAGAGTGAAAATCTCATTCTGGAAACATCCCCAGGCTGTGGCTAAGCCATGTCTCCGCAATATCCTTTCTTTCAGGAGTGCTAGTTCTGCAAGGTTCGCAGGAGAGCTTCTGTAAAGTTTGGAAGGTAGGAGACGAGGTACTGGCAGAAGTAAAGCTGTGAGTACCGGGCGTGAGTCGTGCTTCGGTAGCTCAGTTGGTAGAGCACTTGCCCGCGAAAGGCAAAGGTCCCGAGTTCGAGTCTCGGTCGGGCACACAGTTTTAATCTGCCAGGAAGTTTCATATCAGCGCACACTCCGCTGCAGAGTGAAAATCTCATTCTGGACAGCTCAGTTTCTGAGTAAATATGGCATCTATCTTCAAGAGTCTGCCAATTCAGATTTTTTAACGTTTTTGTGGCATGCTGCTTTGAGTCAAAAATCTGTGACAATTTGTGCTGCTCTTATCTGTATACATTCAGGATCCCCTTTTAGCCTTATTTTGTAATTGAGCAATATTCCGGGATGGGTCATGTGAGAGTTTTGTGAGAAATCTCATTTATACACATATTGCATCTTTCACCATTATTCTACCAGTGAACAGATGTCTGCCAAATGCTTTACCTATGACAGAATCCATGTGATCATTCAATTTCATACCCTTAGAAATTGTTACACCCTGGTGTTTGCATAAGATCACTGCTTCCAGCTCTGACTCACTGATGTTGTGGTCATAGAATATCCCTTTTGTGGTTTGTTTAGTGAAATGCACAATTTTACAGTTCCAAACACTGAAAACAAGTTGCCAATCTTAACACCACTTCGAGCTCTGATTATCTAGCTCTACATATAAGGGCAACTTATAAAAAATCTACATATTATAAAAAATATGTAACCAGAAAAATGATTTGAATAAACTTCGTCAAGTACAGATTGAATCTGTGTGTGTATGTGAAACAAGGTTTCAACAATTGGTTTAATTGTCAACTCCCATGCAATAGCTGTTCATGTTTTGAAGCTCCAGTCAAACAAAATAAAAGATTTGGAACTAGTCACCCATTTTTTTTGTAGTGCATGGTTTACCTGCTGTTAGTTATTTGTTGTTTGTTTTGTGTTAATTTTTTTCTCCCAGAAGATGGAAGCAGAACAACATCAAAGCTTTGTTTGTGGTGTGACTACCATCAAACAAGAGTTGTAAGTAATGTTAATATGAGCAATTATGTTTTTGTTTTTTAAGATTGTAGCAGTATCTCAAAAATAAAACCAAAGATAGGGAAACAAATAAGCCTTTTTAAAATGGGTTATTGTCCAGCACAATCACACAAAATTTCAAAGTGAAATTACTGGTTTCTGCAATCATTGACCAAGTTCAGATCTTTTGTTACCTAATTGTTTTCACAGCTGAGAGCCACCTTCAGTGGGTCTTGCTTTTCTGGAAATTTAGTACAAGTTTAGCAGGTTTTCTGTATTGTTATTTTTATGTCTAAAACCATAATAAGTGCATCAATCTTTGAAGTGATATCGCATTACTTATGACTCAGATTCAACTATTTGGCATGTTGTACATTTATGGGCTGTCAGCTTGTAATATTTATTGCCTTATGTTGCTTTCCTATTTAGAGAATTTATTTACTTTATTTTTTGCAGCATCCCTGCAATCTTATTTTGTATGATTGCAACAACAAATCAGCAGACTGGTTATCCCAGTCAACACATTCCTTTTTTTTATTTCACACCCCCAGAAATCTTTGACATTTAGAAGTGTCAGAGCTGTTGATGTTGCTCAGATGTTCTGGTTACATCTGGAACAAGACAGTAAACAAAATCACAAAATAAACAGTTTTTTTTTAAGATGTATAATAATTTAAGAAGTGGTAGTGATCATCAAAACAAGAAAACAGATTCTATAAAAGAGCTTGTGGAATCACATACTTTCTTTGATCTCAATTCTTGTTTACAGCAGGGGCTCAGTGTTATTACTAACCACAACAGTGTGTCCCTTTGTTCTCCAGGATTAGGAATCACACTCCTTTGAAACTAAATCCATTATTTCTTCAGTTGCTGCCATAAGTGAAAGTATTTATGACTGAGGTGTGGGGTACCAGGAGAGTGGGGCCTTCCCAAACAAACTGGTGGTGGTCCTGAAATGTCAGTGCTAGATGTTCTACCACACTGCTGCGAGAATGTGCTGGTGTGCCGTTGTGCATCAACCTTATCTGTGGTCTTCACTGACATGACTCGTCCTTGATCAGTATTAATGAGAAAATACTGATAATGAGCACCATTTAATCTCTGTGGCCCTATTAATCTTTGCCCAAAAACACCTGCCTTTTTGTTGTTTGAGAAACAGTGCTTATCATGTCTTAGTGCAGGTGGATGAGGTTTTCATCAGCCCACACATGCTCATATTGGAAGCTTATGACACAAATTGATGTAAGCTGCGCACCTTATCTGTAAGTGAAATATTAGATACAAACAAAGGATCTGCACTCACACTTACTTGCGCCATTGATAGAACTGCAAGTTGCCAGTTGTGATCTTGTTACCTTGATGTCTGGTTGTGCTGGTATGGATACAGAAATTGTGTATGAAGTACTGTCTATAAAAGGGTAGGAACCACACAGCCCACTAATTGTCACACATTTTATAGAATTTTTGTCTGTTAAGGATGGCATGTTCCATCCATATCAGGTGTATGGAGTGGACAAGGGTATCGACTGTTTACCCTTTGGGTTGCCAAAGAACCTACGTAAATAGGACTGTGGAAATGTTTGGCAAACAGTTTATTAGGTGCTACTCTGCGGTGCAGATAGTTTTCAGCATGAAGTTCCCATACTTGAAAGTTATTTACATTTGCTAAACTGCAACATAAAATTGTATTTGCCATATCATTAGTGGAGTAGTAGGTTTCCATTGTTGGAGAGAAAAGAAAATGCACTGGACCATTTGTACTTAAAAACAGTATGAAAGTAATCTGTATAAGTAGCTAAGATGCCACAATAAACACCAAGTGTTGTGAGTAATTTACTGTACAGTTACATAGACTAACAAAACAAGCTATGCTACAACACAACTCTAGCCACATAACTGACTACTGACGACATCAGAGTGATGTGTACTGTTGACACACTTAATGAAGCACCAAGTGGTGACTGTGCTCACATCAGCAACCAATAGTCTTTCAGCTCCTCATGCAGATTTCAGAAAGTATGCCTCTCTTGGCACATGTTAATTGGACTTGTTTTGATGACTAACACCACTTCTTAATCTATTTGGCACTTTGTTTGTAATGAACTGTAAATATCAATACACAGGATACAAATGCCAAAAGGTACAGCAATCATACCAGAAATATTAGTTATAAACTGGACAAGGTGTGCTATCTCCAACTTCATTCTTTATTTATGTCCTTTGATTGAAATAAATGTTGTCAGACATGACTATCAGTGGAGATGATGCTGTATTATCTTAAGAAGTATGTAAAATAAGGAAACAAGGAACAGGAATGTGGATGTAGAGAGTGGTATCTCGATAAACAGGCCTGTCTGCGGATGATATAGGAAAGTGTACGTCCATTAATTGTGTGAGGGTTTTTTAAGAAAATTTGAACCCACCTTCCTCCCTAGATGATATGTGGTTAAACACCCTCCATTCCCCTCACTTGAAGTTTACCCTATAATTTTTAAATAATTAAATTTATTTGATATGTTCATGTTTTTGCTTTTACCACTAAAAATACCTAATGCAATGCTCAGAATTATTTTTATAAAACTTAATATCATGTATTATAACAGATATTCTCTGAATGTTCTCCTCCATTTGGCAGCTTTGAAGAAAGTTAAATCAATTAAAATTGTTGTTTTCCATTGTAAATGTAGCTGTCATTTGACAGCTAATTTTGCAGAAAAAATGTAGTACATACATTTAGAAAGTGTATGAAATAGTATTTTTAACTCCTGATTAAAAACATTTTAAAACACTTATTTTAAACATTCCAGCTCTGGGGAGTATCCAGATGGACAGACAAGAGTCAGACAGATGAAAACGCTCTGCGAATATAGTATTCATAGTTTTGATGGATAGGTAAAAAACTAGTCTTGTATTGATATATTTTATACAACACATTAAATCTCGTTGAACCTTTACTTACTTTGCGAATGAAAGATGACATTGTTTTTACTTTCCTTTGAACTGTGCGATTACTTAGCTTTTCTCTCACTTCATTTGTATGATAACTAGAGAGGTCACGTTGGTGCACTTCATCTTAGCATCTGCCCATGAATGCTTAATGTCTTGCTGGCATGATAGCATTGAGTTCAGAGGGGCCGTAAAGGTTGATGGACACTTTAATATTGTTATACAGGACAGTAATTTTGTAAATAAAATGTTATCCACTATAATAATGTATATTCTTTCCATTAACAAGCTGATGTGAGGTTTTCATTTCCCTCCCCTCCACCATTAAATGAGATTTGGTGAGGTTTTGAGTTCAGCTAGTTAATGGACATCCCCAAAGCATGTACACTGTTAAGACAGGTACCTCAGTCTCCAGAATGTGATAAGGTGGAAAAATTGTCCTGTACATAAAACCTTTCTGATATTCACACATTAATTCCTGATTTAGGATGTAATGGAGCTTGCATTTGAAGTTGCATTTCTGGCTCAGATAGTTTTGAAAATGCAAGTTTTACTGAAGGTGAAGGCTCAAAATTTGGACTTGAAACTTCTAAAAGCAAAATTATCAAGTAGTGACAGCGGTATTATCAGCTCTGTACTGTGGACGGTTGAGCGTCATTGTGGGCTTGGCCCTCCATAGAGGAATGCTGCGGTATACAAATTGCCATCATTAATTACATAAGTAATTTACAATAAAACCAATTTTATCAGGTAAATGAGTAAATTAACAGTCTTAGGCCATTTCAGAAATGATAATGAAGTGAATACCACCTTCAACTTGAGTTCTGAGAAAACCAACTCCATTACATCTATAGTGAGCGTAGTCCCCAGAAAATAATTGCCTATCTTATGATTTGCCATGGTGATAATAAAAGGATGGAATTATTAGTTTGAATATTTTCAATGGGTATTACTGGACTTTAAAAATAATATAGTTGTACTGTAAAGTACTGTTACATATGGTTTCATATGTTTTAGTTGAGAGTAGTTCCCTCCATTAATGTTATAAAACTGTGGTCCTTTGTGGTGAAACTTGAGGTACACTTATAAGGCACTGAGATGAAATTTCAGTACAAGTGCCGCTCCAAAATGAAAGATTCTTCCAGGAATCAACTTGCAGTCTTTGGATGAGCTAATCCTCATAATATTGTTTCACCTAGGAGTGCTAACTCAATAGAGGGTTAGAGGAGAACCTGTACACAGTCTTTGAAAACTGGAAGCAACTGCCAAGTTGAAGTTGGGTGTTGTGTTCAGACACGCAAAGTCTGGGATTGGCTCCAGATTGAGCACAAGTATTCTCCTAGTCACAAAGGTCGCCTCAGTATGGTTTGAGAAAATGGGAGACAGACCCCAGTGGTGCCCCGGTGTGAATGGTCTACTCTTCTTTTGTTGTAGAGCCATACAGTATCTCTGTAAGCCAACTCCCTGCAACCTGCGTACAACCTGATTCCAGACATTCAACCTGCAGCTGCACAGTAAGGTGCCTAATACAGTGGGTACTGAACACTTCTCATGCTTGTGTTGCGGGACCTGTGTGTATATTATGTAACTGAAATGAGTTAAAAGAGCAGAAATGAGTGGAGAGGTTGGTACGAATGAAATTGGTGTAGACAGAGTAACATGAGTTATGCCAGTGAAAACTTTCAGGATATACTGAACCTACAATGTGAAATATGTTGAAGGTATGAGAGTTTGTTTTGATGGGTAACAGTCTCTTCAGTTTATGTCACTGTACGGTATTGATAAGTTTAATTTGTCATTTTCGTAGTAAAAAATTCAGACAAAACCATTACAGATTTACTTTTATTCTATGGATTATGGAAATAATAGCTATATAGGTGATCGTATCACACCCAAAAAGCAGTTATAGCAAAATTATATTTGCCTTTTCTATTTACAGTATAGAATCAAAAAAAAAAAATCCAAAATAATAGTTTCACTTCACAGAATTAGCTTTCAGAACCTTAAATTATTGTCACGATTAGCACAATGACTACTTGTTAACTTATGTAAGAATTTGTACTGTTACATATGGTTTTTACTCTGTGTTTTGGAATGAGATGTTGTTACATTATGGTTGTTGTTCATTGGGTAATTGGCATGATGGTAATAGTATGGCCAGCAGTATGTGAAGTGGTAACTTGAGTAGAGTGGAAACACATTCTGAATGGTAGAGTGGAAACACATTCTGAATGGTATGTCTTCAAGAAAATATAAACAAACCCAAGAATGAGTAAAATTACATATTGGATTCAACTCAGAAATCACCAATTCCACATTTGATGCATACAAAATAGCAAAATCCAGTGCTTTAATTAAATAATGGAATGACTACAATCAACAAT
Source organism: Schistocerca nitens (assembly GCF_023898315.1). Taxonomy (NCBI): domain Eukaryota; kingdom Metazoa; phylum Arthropoda; class Insecta; order Orthoptera; family Acrididae; genus Schistocerca; species Schistocerca nitens. Next base: position 138,473,007 of record NC_064618.1, read on the forward strand.
AGATGAGGACATTGATCAGTAAAGATGAGTAAAGCAAAGGATATGCTTTCTGCTCTTGAATATTTTTAAATTTGTTGTAAATTTTTTGTTGAGTAAACTGCATGTACAGCTAAATTCAGCATATATACAATCTCATTGAGTCCCTCAAAGTAGGAGTGTTTGAAATATGATGCATTGATTTCATCCGTAATGACCCAGTTATTTAATATCACAGCATTTAACTAACTTTATGTACATCCTTTGTGTGAGGCTAAGCCACCGACTCTGTTCCCCTAGAGCTGCTGTTGTGTTCTGTACCACACATGTTGCAGAACCTCAGGAAATGGGATTGTGAAATTGTAGCAGGGAACATCAGTGACAAATGAAAGTTTGAATCAGGCTAGGACGGTTTGTCAGACAATTTGACTATTGTGGCAATTTTTTCTAGGTTCAAGTCCCAGTCTGTCACAGACTTTCAGTTGTCATGACATATTCATTTATGTTGTTTAAACCCGTTTTTTTCTGTATTTTTGTAGCCTTTGTTGCACCTGTACCTCTCATTTATTTTCATTCTGGTTGAAACTGACCCATCCACATCTCCAAATCAAGAGATTGAAGACACATTCATTAAGGAAGAAACTCTGGTAAGTATCCAAATTCATCTGTCTTTACATTGTCTGCAAACCAATGTGCACAGCATGATGGAAGGTGACTTGTGTGGATATTAACTCCTCCTCTTGTTATTTCACTCATAGGTGATCCGCAAGGAATGTTACCGGCCCCCACACGCATCCTAGCCTTGTACCTTATTTGTAAGCTTCTGGTGTGCCTTGTGTGATAGAGATACAGGAATTGGGTTTCAGTCTATCTGAACTGCTGGTTTCTGAACTGGATTGAATGAGGTAGAACACTGGTTAAGACACTGGAGGACAGGAGTTGAGAGTCCTGTATGACCACCCATATTTTGGAGTTTCCCTGTTTTGGATAGGCCAAATGCAGGACAGTTCCTTTGAAAAGGTTGCATCTGATTTTCTTTCCCATCCTTTCCCTGTAAAGATCTAGACACCTGCAAGATGTTGAGCCCTGATCTGTCTCGCTTCCTTCCCTCGATCTCATTCAGTGTGACATGCTGAGGTAAAAGAAACTATAAATCAAATATTCAGAAGTATTATTGATTATTTGTCAGTAAATGGTATATTGCTTGATGTACTCTTTATGAATCACAGTTCATCCTGTACAGTGCAAGGCAAATAGGTCACTATCAATATAAGTACATCACAGGAGAAAGGAAAGATGTAAAACTGACTGTTCAGTGTTCCTGGGTAGCAACGTGCATCAGAATTTTTATTGAATATGATATATCTTCTGAAACCCTTGGGTTCAGTGTTGTCCACTGTACATGACATTTGGTACTGGAAAGCATTGCAAAATTAGCTTACTTTACATGCTTCCATCCATTGATGTCAAATGGAGTAACATTCTGGGTCATTTCTGGATGTACACATAAAGTATCCATCATACAGAAAAGAACTGTGAGAGTAAATCTGGTGCCCATCCTCAAAATTCATGTACACAGATGTTTAAAAAATTATGCATAGTAACAACAGCCTCACGTATGTTTAGTATTTTATGACCTTTTGTTGTGAAGAGTTAGTCACATTATTTGAAAATAGCAGCACCCTTAAATAGACACAAAAATGTCCTTCACTATCTCCAATATTACCTTAACTCTTGCACAGAAAGTTGCAAAGTGTGCTACAACAAATATATTTGATCACCTTTATGAATTAAAGTTGCCGTTAAATAATGAAAGTTTTAAAAACCAATTGAAAGCCTTTCTATTTGACAACTGTGAACTTCTGAATGTGCTTGGGTTTCATTTGTCAAATTTTGTTGTATATTAAGATAAAAAATCTGGTTACATAAATGGTCATAATGTATCAGTGTTTCAACAGAGAAAATGTATCTTATTTGGAAACTATTGATGTGTTCCAGATCACAGTTGAGTTGTTGTGAATGTGATTCATAGAACATGCAAAAAGTAAAGTAAACTACAAAGGATGTTCTGAAAACACGTTTCTGTTTGAAAAACAATGATGAAACTTGATTGCCAAAATCAAATGCACCATGGCATCAAAAACTATACATCTTGCACTATTTTTTGACATAGTCACCACAAATATTAAGATATTTGTCATAGTGTGCAATCAGTTTGAAGAAACCACTCTGGTAAAACTTGGTGCCTCAGGATGCAAGAAAATTTTGCACAGCCTGCTGCACTTCAGCATTGGTTTGGAAGTGACATCCCGAGACTAGATGGGGATAGTCTGTAGGCATTCACACACTAGTCCCATGTACCCATTTGCACCAGATAACAGCACATGTTTCCATTGGTGACCACATTGTCAGTGCACATCTGTCTGCCATCGTGATAGGTGCTCTAATAACTTCAGTTACGCCAGTTTACTGCTATTATCTCTTTTCTGGCGCTCTGTGCATACATCATTCTTCCTCCACTGGCACCCCTTCTCTTTCTAAACTAGCAATGGATGTCGACTCGTATGGCACTTGTTGTGTCACCTGGTGTACCACATTCTCTTTCAAAAACAATGACAAAAGTTGCTTTTGGAATGTCCCTTGTATATCTATATACTAAGATGGAAAGGTATTTTGTAGGCAGTTCTTTAACAGTTCCACTCATAGATGAAGCTTGACAAGAATGATTACTTGCATGCCTTTCTCCATGCCCTGCTGTAAGTTTTTATTTCTGCAGTCTCTTCAGCAGATACATATGGTGTTCAAAAGGTATGTGAAGATTTTGTCCTGATAACTGAGACTTATATTTTTGTAAATATATTTCATGGGATTTTGTTATGTTATCAGTATACTTTACCCGTAATTTCCATTATTATCTTCCACAGAACAGACAGGTGTGCAACCATTTCTGCTATCCCTTTCTTTTGCACAAGTTTAATGGTCCCTGTTAGTCCGAACAGTTTTGGATCCCACACAATTAAGCAGTACTCTAATGTATGGCATAAGCAGTCTCCTTCACAACCAAACTGGAAATTCCTGGTGGCCAATCGATGGATTAAATCTTGCCGTTTGTTTTACCTAAGACTAAGATTATCTAGTAGTTCAACTTCATATCTCTACAATTTGTTTACGCACAGATACTGGTAGGACAGGTCTGAATTTTGCTGTGACTCATTAACCCTGTAGTGCAACATTACTGCATTTGTTTGTATGAGACTGATATTTTGTTGAAAACCAGCTGGACATTCCTACAATTCTTTATTGAATGACTGTTTGTCATAGATACATCATTTGCTAAAAGCTGAGCCTGCAACTAATACTATCTGCTAAGCAATTAATGTATAACATGAACAGTAATGATCCTATTACACATCCATGAGGATACCAGGTATGAAATTCAGTAACTGTAGATGCTTCTTTATCCATTCATGACATATTATGACTGTCACATTCATGACTAGGTCTCCAAAAAAACATACTGAGTCCAAAAATTCTGAAAAGTGCCGTAATACCAAATCCAAGTCATATCCATAACTCTCATAAGGAAAGTAACCCAGCTGACATAGCTTAACCCAAATAAAAATAGTTTTTAAGTTTGGAGAAATGTCTTCTCTGCCACTCCTCAGTGTCATTTATCTGTGAAACTGTGCGTTTGTGCACAATCAATGATCAAAGGTTAACAAATTTGAATACTACAGAAGCAAAAGTCACAGAAGGTTCATAAGAATCATAAGTGATTTGGCAAAAAAATTAACACATGCAATATTTAGTATTATATTTCTCAAAATAGAACTTCCAGTTTGGGGTATTTCAATCATCTCGTTGAATCTCCACAGTCACATTTCAGTTACTAATAGGGGAAAATTGTACAGAAACCCAGCAGCATCTATTTTGGGGAATATGAGTATTCAAGTACTGCATGGTTTTTCAAGCAAATATTTAGCTTTTTCCATATGAAATCTAATTTATGAAATGTATGCTTCTGTAGTCATTGATTCGTTAACCTTTGAACATTGGTAGTGTTAAAATATTAAGGTTTATGAATAAATAACCTTGATGGGTGGTAGACCATACATATCTCCTTATTTTAAACTAATTTTTATTCAGTGTTAGTCATCCAAGCTACTGTGGTTCCATTGTAGGAGTATCACGTATGAAGAGTACAGGATAGGTTTCACATCATTCACTGTTTAGGGAACCCAAACTCATTGCTGTAGAGAAGGTCACTTTGTCTCGAATAGGCCATTTGTAGTAATTCTGTGGATCAGTTCTGCTGTTTATTTGTTTATTTATTTATTCATTTATTACAATTGGTGTGAACTATGTTCAACAAATAATTATTATTAGTAATTCACTTATGGATTTTATGTAGGACCCAACAGGGATTAATCAATAAGTTTTCATGACTGCAAATGTTTCATTTATAAAATTATCTCATCTATTATGTTGAGGTGGAATGTATTTTCTGGTCTTTGGAGAATGTTCGGGAGCTGTGGCCCTTTCAGTTTACCAACCACTGTGGCTCAGTGCTGACTGAATTGGTGTACATCTGCACCCTAGTGTAGTATCACATGTTTGACATTATAATGCAGTGGACAGTGCAGTTGAAATAATAAAGAATGTGAGTAAGAGTGTGACAGGAGGGTGGAAGGGCTGGTTGATTAAGTGGTTTATACTTAACAACCTTTATTAAAACAAATAAATTAGAAATAAACTTAATTATCTCCATTTGTTCAATTAAAAAACACACTGAATATAGTTTAGGAGCTATGGCTGCTTAAGAAAACAGGAAAAATAGCAGTTGTCTCCAACTACCAAAATTATAACAAAAACCTTTAAGAATTTGGCACAACAATCCTGAAATTAAAAGCTTACATTAAAACTGCCGTTGGTACCAATATAAAACAGAGAAACAATTTAACATTCAAATTTGATCAGTCATTTTACAGATATGAAAATTGAAGGATGGCCATCACCACCTTATTCTACAGAAACTCTTCAGATATCCTCTTGAGTAGCTGGGAGTTACATTAGGATGCCTGTTGACATGGCCACATAGGTTGGTCCCATCACATTCGGCAAGACTTCCAAAATCATCCAGGGTAAAGCTTTTGCTCTATATCAGCAGCCCGGTTGCTTGTCCAGTGTCAGTGTCCCATCAGTTCAGCCACAGCAATCATTCTGTCTGCCAGTCAAGTACTCTCGTGGCCGGATGTCACTCCGTGTGGCCACTGCAAAATTAAAAACTTGCGCAGCTGGCAGCTGCAGAATGGTGCTTGTGTCCATCACAGCACATACTCCCATCCCCAAAATGTCTAGATGAGGTAGGAGCTTCCTAGTGAGGGAACTTGAGAAGACAATATTAGTGCCACCACTGCACGGGATACTGCAGTTAAATTAAATTGCTTAAGGTCCTTTTCTTTAGTGTTGTCACATCTCTAATTAAGGATAAATTGGAAGATAGCAGGAGTAGAGGTAGTGAAGATCTACCCATGCCTTGCTTAAAAGTACAGTTTGTAATGTACATACTTAATATACATAGGAGGTGATGATTTGCTCACAGTTGCACCAGTTCATTGAACACTATTACTGAACATTGGTTATCAAAACAGTTGCTCCCCTTCTTTATACAGGCTTAAATTCATACACATCACTTATTACGTTTTCTTACATCATTAGTATTAGGTTTAACTTGGGATAAATATACACAAAAAAATTCAATTACAATGTGGGTTTTTGATGCGAAGGGTGACTGGAGTTGCAAACAGAAAGAGTTGTACCATCACCTTCAATCTGGGCAACAACTTCATCATTATTTTATCTTTCGCTTTACTGACTGCCTGAAAGCTCTGCACCCAGACTCTGTCACCCTGTTTGAGGCGAGTAGGACATCTTCCCTTGTTATAATTCTGGGCTTCTTGCTCTTCAAATTAGCTCTTGCCCTCTTCCAGTAGTCTCAGATCTGCATTGTATCACTTTTCTCAATTAACAGTGGGTTGATTTATCACAAATTTTCTAGTGGCATGTTGGGCTTACATGTGAACGTAAGGCTAGTGGGATCTGTTTCTGAGACTCATGTACCATCATGTTGAAGGCGAAAGCTAACCATTGAAGTGAATAGACCCACCAGGAAAGGTGTGCTATGTGGGCAGAACACAAATTGCGGTTGACTCATTCCTCAAATAATGGGTTAGGACAGTAAGGTGTTGTAGCAGTATGTGCAGTCCCCCTTTTGAAACAGGAACCCTGAAACAGTCTCGACTTGAATGACACAGTGTTAACAGAGACTAAATATTGCAATTGCCCAAGGGTACCAAACAAGGACTTTAAGCAATTTATAGTGCCATGTGCAGTCATATCACAGCTCGGAAATAACCAGCAAAAGCAGGTAAAGATATCCACCCAAATTAATATGAACCTATTTCTGACTTGCTGCTGCAGAAGATTGTCTACATAATTTATGTACAATATCTGCGTGGGTGACGTCATGATTTCAGAAGCTAGCAGTCACTCTGTGCCGTGTACTCATCATTTGGTTACTCATTGCACAGACTTTGCAAAACTGTACCCACCCCGTAATTCCCTTGTCTGTATTCTGCCATAAAAAATTTCCTGAATTTTAAGTTGTGTTTTAAATATTCCTAAATGGCTACTGACTAGCAACTCTCGGTAATATTTACACAGTAAAGATACTACTCCAGGAGTGAGAGATGAAGCTATTTGGTCCTGTTTACTTCCCCTGACTGGACACCTCAAAACATTTACAGTTAACCAGTAGGGCTTAACCTTTTCTCCTCCCTTTATCCTCTCTTTAATTTCTTGTAACCTAACATTGGAATCCTGATGTTCTGCACTGTCTGTAAACAACCGCAGGAGATAGGTGAGGATAGCCACAAAGAAGTCTGCTTTGTGCTTACTGCCTCCTTGAAAGGTCCACTCACTGTATGATTCAATATCCCCTTTCCCGAACATAAAATTATGTTTGTCAGCAACAGCTTTATACCCTCCACCTATATGACACACTCTAAACTGGAGGTGGAGATCCGAATTGCTTCTCTTGCAATACACCCCATCCACCTTGGTTGTCCCCGTACCCAATAAGGGCACGGTTATCACTTACAACAACGAATGGACGGTGTTCCCGGGATGTACGGATTTTCTGCAAAGCGAACAATACAGCCAACCTTTCCAGCCTGTAAACTGAATACAAAATTTCTAATCTTGGAAAACTGAGAGAGGTGTACCGTATCGGTCTTCTCCTTGACTAGTGTTCTAATAAAAGAAGAGGTGCTACACCTGACATAGAAGCATCCATGGGATAATCCACCCTGAGAAAACTCCAACCCTTCCCCCTCCTCTTCTCCTGACCTTTTGTCCTGCTAATTGATTTATGACACCTCCTGCAGATAATCCACCCTTCTGAGAAATCCCCACCCTCCCCCCTCCCCCTCCTCCACTCCTCTGTGGACCCCATTCAAATTCCCTTTCCTTTCTTTCTCATTTAACTCAGTGGACTAGCGATCTGGGCAAAGTTAAGTGTGAATTTTTGGAAAAAATTAATCATGCCAATGAACCTTGCCATAGCATTCGGACTCTTAGGTGGTAAACAGTTGTGCACAGTCTTAGAGCAGCTTTGGTCAACAATAATACACTGTGGAGAAACTGTGTGTGCCAAAAATGACATCTGTGATTGTGCAAACTTTACCTTAGAAGGTTTGACTGTGAGCCACTGCCTTATTACACACTAAGGGTGTGGTGTGCATACTGTAAGACCTTCGGTACACACACCATCAGATTATTTGACTGGTCGCTGTAACGAAGTAGGCGAGTGTCAGCAATATGTCTCATGGTCTTATCATGGCGTGTTTATCTTCTGCCGTTAGGTCAGACAATAGAAATGCCACTTGCACACTTAGAGTAGCAGATTGACGGTGACCAACTTTAAACAGAACTTGATTAATTTTCACACACATTTATTAAAATAATAAAAAGCATAGATATTACATAACTTGATTCTGGATGCTGTTTACAATTGACAATCTGAAGTTCCTTTGGTCTTGGTACGTTAATCTTATTCTCACATATCTCTGATACTTGACAAAGTGTCTATTCATTTATCTTCATTGCTATGTACCCGTGGTCTAGGGGTAGCATCTTTGATTCATAATCAAAACGTCTTCGGTCCCGGGTTCGATCCCCGCCACTGCCTAAATTGTGATAAATAATCAGCACTGGCGGCCGAAGACTTCCGGCATAAGAAGTCAGCCTCATTCTGCCAACAGCCTTGTCAAAGAGGGCGGAGGAGCGGATAAAGGTTCAGGGCACTCTCTTGTCATAGGGGTGGGAAATTGCCCCTAAAGGCGGAAGAATCAGCAATGATCAACGACATGAGGATGCAGGAGGCAATGGAAACCACTGCATTAAAGACACGTAACGTGTATCCACAGGACATGTGACCTGTAATTGAAGAAGTGTCATGATGATCTCTCCATTGGCAAAACATTCCGGAATAGTCCCCCATTCGGATCTCCGGGAGGGGACTGCCAAGGGGGATGTTACCATGAGAAAAAGTTTGAATAATCAACAAAAGGATAATGTTCTATGAATCAGGGTGTGGAATGTCAGAAGCTTGAACGTGGTAGGGAAACTAGAAAATCTGAAAAGGGAAATGCAAAGGCTCAATCTAGATATAGTAGGGGTCAGTGAAGTGAAGTGGAAGGAAGACAAGGATTTCTGGTCAGATGAGTATCGGGTAATATCAACAGCAGCAGAACATGGTATAACAGGTGTAGGATTCGTTATGAATAGGAAGGTAGGGCAGGGGTGTGTTACTGTGAACAGTTCAGTGAGCGGGTTGTTCTAATCAGAATCGACAGCAGACCAACACCGACAACGATAGTTCAGGTAAACATGCCGACATCGCAAGCTGAAGATGAACAGATAGAGAAAGTGTATGAGGATATTGAAAGGGTAATGCAGTATGTAAAAGGGGACGAAAATCTAATAGTCATGGGCAACTGGAATGCAGTTGTAGGGGAAGGAGTAGAAGAAAAGGTTACAGGAGAATATGGGCTTGGGACAAGGAATGAAAGAGGAGAAAGACTAATTGAGTTCTGTAACAAGTTTCAGCTAGTAATAGCGAATACCCTGTTCAAGAATCACAAGAGGAGGAGGTATACTTGGAAAAGGCCGGGAGATACGGGAAGATTTCAATTAGATTACATCATGGTCAGACAGAGATTCCGAATCCAAATACTGGATTGTAAGGTGTACCCAGGAGCAGATATAGACTCAGATCACAATATAGTAGTGATGAAGAGTAGGCTGAAGTTCAAGACATTAGTCAGGAAGAATCAATACGCAAAGAAGAGGGATACGGAAGTACTAAGGAATGACGAGATACGTTTGAAGTTCTCTAACGCTATAGATACAGCAATAAGGAATAGCGCAGTAGGCAGTACAGTTGAAGAGGAATGGACATCTCTAAAAAGGGCCATCACAGAAGTTGGGAAGGAAAACATAGCTACAAAGAAGGTAGCTGCGAAGAAACCATGGGTAACAGAAGAAATACTTCAGTTGATTGATGAAAGGAGGAAGTACAAACATGTTCCGGGAAAATCAGGAATACAGAAATACAAGTCGCTGAGGAATGAAATAAATAGGAAGTGCAGGGAAGCTAAGACAAAATGGCTGCAGGAAAAATGTGAAGATATCGAAAAAGATGTGATTGTCAGAAGGACAGACTCAGCATACAGGAAAGTCAAAACAACCTTTGGTGACATTAAAAGCAACGGTGGTAACATTAAGAGTCCAACGGGAATTCCACTGTTAAATGGACAGGAGAGAGCAGATAGGTGGAAAGAATACATTGAAAGCCTCTATGAGGGTGAAGATTTGTCTGATGTGATAGAAGAAGAAACAGGAGTCGATTTAGAAGAGATAGGGGATCCAGTATTAGAATCGGAATTTAAAAGAGCTTTGGAGGACTTAAGGTCAAATAAGGCAGAAGGGATAGATAACATTCCATCAGAATTTCTAAAATTATTGGGGGAAGTGGCAACAAAACGACTATTCACGTTGGTGTGTAGAATATATGAGTCTGGCGATATACCATCTGACTTTCGGAAAAGCATCATCCACACATTTCCGAAGACGGCAAGAGCTGACAAGTGCGAGAATTATCGCACAATCAACTTAACAGCTCATGCATCAAAGGTGCTTACAAGAATAATATACAGAAGATTGGAAAAGAAAATTGAGAATGCGCTAGGTGACGATCAGTTTGGCTTTAGGAAAAGTAAAGGGACGAGAGAGGCAATTCTGACGTTACGGCTAATAATGGAAGCAAGGCTAAAGAAAAATCAAGACACTTTCATAGGATTTGACGACCTGGAAAAAGCGTTTGACAATATAAAATGGTGCAAGCTGTTTGAGATTCTGAAAAAAGTAGGGGTAAGCTATAGGGAGAGACGGGTCATATACAATATGTGCAACAACGAAGAGGGAATAATAAGAGTGGACGATCAAGAAAGAAGGGCTCGTATTGAGAAGGGTGTAAGACAAGGCTGTAACCTTTCACCCCTACTCTTCAATCTGTACATCGAGGAAGCAATGATGGAAATAAAAGAAAGGTTCAGGAGTGGAATTAAAATACAAGGTGAAAGGATATCAATGATACGATTCGCTGATGACATTGCTATCCTGAGTGAAAGTGAAGAAGAATTAAATGATCTGCTGAACGGAATGAACAGTCTAATGAGTACACAGTATGGTTTGAGAGTAAATCGGAGAAATACGAAGATAATGAGAAGTAGTAGAAATGAGAACAGCGAGAAACGTACCATCAGGATTGATGGTCACGAAGTCAATGAAGTTAAGGAATTCTGCTACCTAGGCAGTAAAATAACCAATGACGGATGGAGCAAGGAGGACATCAAAAGCAGACTCGCTATGGCAAAAAAGGCATTTCTGGCCAAGAGAAGTCTACTAATATCAAATACCGGCCTTAATTTGAGGAAGAAATTTCTGAGGATGTATGTCTGGAGTACAGCATTGTATGGTAGTGAAACATGGACTGTGGGAAAACCGGAACAGAAGAGAATTGAAGCATTTGAGATGTGGTGCTATAGACGAATGTTGAAAATTAGGTGGACTGATAAGGTAAGGAATGAGGAGGTTCTATGCAGAATCAGAGAGGAAAGGAATATGTGGAAAACACTGATAAGGAGAAGGGACAGGATGAGAGGACATCTGCTAAGACATGAGGGAATGACTTCCATGGTACTAGAGGGAGCTGTAGAGGGCAAAAACTGTAGAGGAAGACAGAGATTGGAATACGTCAAGAAAATAATTGAGGACGTAGGTTGCAATTACTACTCTGAGATGAAGAGGTTTACACAGGAGAGGAATTCGTGGCAGGCCGCATCAAACCAGTCGGTACTCTGATGACAAACAAAAAAAAAAAAAATTGTACAGGAATATGATAATCTTATTAGGTGCAGACTGAAACTTGACTATAGACTGGTGCAGACTGATGCAGACTGATGCAGACTGATGCAGACTGATGCAGACTGACTAATCGGAGGTCTGTACACTCGTTATAATACCTCGCACGTTCAGGTATCACTGCGCGAGTGTGATCCGCGAGGAGAAAAGGTTCTACGTTAGCAGCAATCTCATTCGCTGCATAACATATTAATACGCAGATTGGCGGAAGCAGAATTTGGTTCGTCTCTAAGGCAGCGCCATCTTGTAGTGCGGAGATGGGCAAGCGCTGCGCCTGCACTGCTGTGCTTAGCGGATCGCGCTCTAGTGGGAAAGTTGTGTATGCGCTGACTACGCGGAACTATGTACACAACAAAGGGTCTACTCCTTAACCTCGCTCCTATTACTGGCCTCTAGTCAGGCAGAATTCTCGCTTCTCTTTCGCTGGATGCCTGGACAGTCTCATTTGAAATGGTCAGGACTCCCACATCTAAAATGTGTACATGGCATCCTGTTATGTGTAAGGCAGCCCTTTCTGCCTCCTATAGGCACCTTTGAATCCTGTATCCCGGTCTCGGCCTTTAGATTAGATGAGATTAGATTAATTATTCATTCCATAGACCCATAAAAGAGGGAATCGTTCTGGATGTGGAACATGTCAGATAAACACATTACAAAAATGTAATTAGAAAAACTTGAGTTTCATTAATTTTAAAGATCCTGAGTCAATAAACAGTAAAATTATGTACATGAATTAAATTTAAACTTCTAATATTTACAGGTTTAATACTTATGTCTGCTTTCATTAAATCCATAATTCAGACATTTGCTAGTTTCTTGGCTATTACAACCAAGTATTGTCAAAAATTAAAGTAAATTATTCATTTCATTGATCCTCAGTTAAGAACAGTCAGATTATGTACAAGATTTAAAATTAAACTTCCATTATTTACAGACTTAAGACTTACATCTGCTTTCCATCTGCTTTCATTAAATCCATAATTCAGACATTTGCTAGTTACTTGGCTGTTACAACCAAGTATTGTCTAAAATTAAAGTATAATAAATTTTCATGAAAATGGTCTACTGCACTTGTTGAGAAACTCATGGATGGAATAGAAGGAGTTGGCCATCAAACATTCTTTTAAATTATGTTCAAATTGTGCCTTGTCTGAAACTAAACTCTTAATGGTTGCTGGTAACTTATTGAAAATATGTCTTGCTGAATACTGGACTCCTTTCTGGGCAAGAGTAAGTGATTTTAAATCTTTATGTATATTGTTCTTATTCCTAATGTTGATACTGTGTACTAAGCAGTTAGTTGGAAAAAGAGATGTATTATTTACAACAAACTTCATTAAGGAATAAATATACTGAGAAGCTGTGGTTAATATGCCCAATTCTTTGAATAGGTTTCGACGTGATATTCTTGGATTTACACTACTCATTACTCTTATTATTGCTTCTGTACTCTAAAAATTTTTTCTCTGTTTGTGGAGCTACCCCAAAATATGATACCATATGACATAATGAAATAGTGAAGGCAGCAGAGGATCAAGTAGGTTAAAAAACGAGGGCTAGTAGAAATCCTTGGGTAACATAAGAGATACTGAAATACAAATATCTCAAAAATGAGATCGACAGGAAGTGCAAAATGGCTAAGCAGGGATGGCTAGATGACAAATGTAAGGATGTAGAGGCTTATCTCATGAGGGGTAAGATAGATACTGCCTACAGGAAAATTAAAGAGACCTTTGGAGAAAAGAGAACCACTTGCATGAATATCAAGAGCTCAGATGGAAACCGAGTTCTAAGCAAAGAAGTGAAAGCAAAAAGGTGGAAGGAGTATATAGAGGGTCTATACAGGGGCGATGTTCTTGAGGACAATATTATGGAAATGGAAGAGGAGGTAGATGAAGATGAAATGGGAGATATGATACCGCGTGAAGAAATTGACAGAGCACTGAAAGACCTAAGTCGAAACAAAGCCCCGGGAGTAGACAACATTCCATTAGAACTACTGACAGCCTTGGGAGAGCCAGTCCTGACAAAACTCTAACATCTGGTGAGCAAGATGTACGAGACAGACGAAATTCCCTCAGACTTCAAGATGAATATAATAATTCCAATCCCAAAGAAAGCAGGTGTTGACAGATGTGAAAATTACTGAACTATCAGTTTAATAAGTCACAGCTGCTAAATACTAATGCGAATTCACATATGAATGGAAAAACTGGTAGAAGCCAACCTCGTGGAAGATCAGTTTGGATTCTGTAGAAATGTTGGAACACGTGAGGCAGTACTGACCCTACAACCTATCTTAGAAGAAAGATTAAGGAAAGGCAAACCTACATTTCTAGCATTTGCAGACTTAGAGAAAGCTTTTGACAATGTTGACTGTAATACTCTCTTTCAAATTCTGAAGGTGGCAGGGGTAAAATCCAGGGAGCGAAAGGCTATTTACAATTTGTACAGAAAGCAGATGGCAGTTATAAGAGTCGAGGGACATGAAAGGGAGCAGTGGTTGGGAAGGGAGTGAGGCAGGGTTGTAGCCTCTCTCCAATGCTATTCAATGTGTATATTGAGCAAGCAGTAAAGGAAACAAAAGAAAAGTTCGGAGTAGGTATTAAAATCCATGGAGAAGAAATAAAAACTTTGAGGTTTGCCGATGACATTGTAATTCTGTCAGAGACAGCAAAGGACTTGGAAGAGCAGTTGAACGGAATGGACAGTGTCTTGAAAGGAGGGTATAAGATGAATATCAACAAAAGCAAAACTAGAATAATGGAATGTAGTTGAATTAAGTCAGGTGATGCTGAGGGAATTAGATTAGGAAATGAGACACTTAAAGTAGTAAAGGAGTTTTGCTATTTGGGGAAGTAGAGAGGATATGAAATGTAGACCAGCAATGACAAGGAAAGCATTTCTGAAGAAGAGAAATTTGTTAACATCGATTATAGATTTAAGTGTCAGGAAGTCATTTCTGAAAGTATTTGTATGGAGTGTAGCCATGTATGGAAGTGAAACATGGACGATAAATAGTTTGGACAAGAAGAGAATAGAAGCTTTTGAAATGTGGTACTACAGAAGAATGCTGAAGATTAGATGGGTAGATCACATAACTAATGAGGAGGTATTGAATAGAATTGGGGAGAAGAGGAGTTTGTGGCACAACTTGATCAGAGGAAGGAATTGGTTGGTAGGACATGTTCTGAAGCATCAAGGGGTCACCAATTTAGTACTGGAAGGCAGCGTGGAGGGTAAAAATCATAGAGGGAGACCAAGAGATGAATACACTAAGCAGATTCAGAAGGATGTAGGCTGCAGTAGGTACTGTGAGATGAAGAAGCTTGCACAGGATAGAGTGGCATGGAGAGCTGCATCAAACCAGTCTCAGAACTGAAGACCACAACAACAACAGGACATAATGGAGTGAAAATAAGCAAATTATGCCAGTTTTTTATATTTATACCTCCTATGTCTGACATCATTCACATTGCAAACACAGACTTGTTTAGGCACTTTAGCAGTTCATTAGTATGTTGCTCCCAACTGAATTTATTATCAAGTTGTAATCCCAAGAATTTTACACTCTCAACTTCTCCTATTTTCATGTCATCATATTTTATACACACAACAGAAGGAAATCTGTTGGAAGTTCTGAACTGCATATAGTGGGTCTTTTCAAAGTTTAATGACAGTTAATTGGCTATGAACCACTTATTAATGTCAGTGAAAATTTGATTAGCTGTCATTTCTAAATTTATATTTGTTTTACTATTTATTGCAATGTTTGTATCATCTGAAAATAAGGCAAACTTGGCATCTGGTAATGTAACAGATGGCAGGTCATTAATATACACAAGAAACAGTAGTGGACCTAGTATGGGACCTTGGGGAACACCACATGTAATTTCTTCCCAGTCAGTTGATGTCTGATTGCCTTCTGCTGAAGTGTTACATAATGACACATTATGTTTTCTGTTAGTAAGATATGGCTGAAACCACTTTGCAGCACTACCAGTGACACCATAATTTTTTAGTTTACTTAAAAGAATGCTGTGATTCACACAGTTAAATGCTTTTGACAGGTCACTGAATATGCCAGTTGCCTCTAATTTGTCGTCCAATACATTAAGGACATTTTCGCTGTAAGTGTAAATAGCTTTCTCAATATCAGAACCCTTAAGAAGCCCAAACCGTGTCTTTGACAGTATGTTATTTTCACTAAGGTGCTTAAGTAGATGCTTGAACATAACATTTTCAAAGATTTTTGAAAAAGTTGGCAAAAGTGAGATCGGTTGGTAATTTGACGGCATTTCTTTGTCCCCTTTCTTGTGGAGAGGTATAACTTCAGCATATTTAAGCCAGTCCGAGAATGTTCCTGTGACAAGTAATTGATTACACCAATAACTTAAGATATGACTAAGCTCACATGAACACTCTTTTATTAACTGAGTTGATATGTTATCATAACCACTAGAAGGATTTGATTTCAAGGACTTTATGATGGATTCTATTTCTTTGGGTGAAGTAAGTGTCAATTCCGTTTTACTCAGATTGTGTGCACTGGTCTCAGATATTCTATTGCATTATTTACTGAACCTGACAACCCCATGCTATCAATAACAGAGGCAAAATACTTGTTTAATTGTTTTGCAACACAACATGCGTTTGTTACCAGGGTTTCGTTTATTTTTAGAGCTATTTGTTCCTCCTCATTTCTGGTCCTACCTCTCTCTGACTTAACTATATCCCATATTGTTTTTATTTATCTTCTTCTCATAATGCAGGTGTTTAGATTTCTGGATAACCTTCTTCAGTATTTTGCAGTAATTTTTGTAATGAGCTATATTGCTAGTATCAAAGGTATCCCTACGTATCAGATGGAGTTGCCCTTTTGTCTCACATGATATCTTTCATATTCATATCTGTGTAATGGATCGTGTACACACGTGTCTGCCTTGTAAATCCATGAATGAGTTGGCCTTTCCACAAACAACAACCAACACCTATCCTCTGGACTTACCCCTTCAACCTCTGCTTCACTCTGTGGTAAATATAATGCCTTTACTATGTGCCTAATATCCCACATGTACCGTGCTAACAGCTCCCTGTTTTCTTATACCCACCAGTAGTCCCTTTGCACTAATTCCTGCAGTATCTGCAGAGAAGGTATCAGTTTATTACACAAATAGACCCCAAATTCACTGAGGCTACACTGTGCTATTCTAGCTGTACTATCAGAACACATTAACTGCGCTGCATGCTTTGGATATAGCAACTTATAAAAGTGTTGTCCTGTCAATTCACAGTTTTCACCTTGTTCCTGTAACTTATCTAGCGACCACAATAGGTGCTGAATCTGGCCTAAAATGTTGACTGACAATTTTCTACACTTGTAACAACCCAAGTGAAAAATTAGGTAAATTACCAAACAAATCAAGGCGCCATCAGTCTGCTGTATTGTCTCGATATATACTGTAGAACATGGGATGTGGCCAGAGTTACATGCGATAATCACTGATGGACCTTGTCAAAGATAAAACTTATTTATCAGTTGTCATCTTGAAACTGCCTGGCACATTAAAACTGTGTGCCGGACCGAGACTCGAATTCGGGACCTTTGCCTTTTGCAGGCAAGTGCTCTACCAACTGAGCTACCCAAGCATGACTCACGCCCTGTCCTCACAGCTTTACTTCTGCCAGTACCTCGTCTCCTACCTTTCAAACTTTGCAGAAGCTCTCCTGTGAACCTTACAGAACTAGCACTCCTGAAAGAAAGGATATTGCGGAGACAGTTAGTAGAGCACTTGCCCGTGAAAGGCAAAGGTCCTGAGTTCGAGTCTCGGTCTGGCACACAGTTTTAATCTGCCAGGCAGTTTCATATCAGCGCACACTCCACTGCAGGGTGAAAATCTCATTCTGGAAACATCCCCCATGCTGTGGCTAAGCCATGTCTGCGCAGTATTCTTTCTTTCAGGAGTGCTAGTTCTGCAAGGTTCGCAGGAGAGCTTCTGCAAAGTTTGGAAGGTAGGAGACGAGGTACTGGCAGAAGTAAAGCTGTGAGGATGGGTGTGAGTCTTGCTTGGGTCGCTCAGTTGGGTAGAGCACTTACCCGCGAAAGGCAAAGGTCTCGAGTTTGAGTCTCGGTCCCGCCACAGTTTTAATCTCCCAGGCAGTTTCATATCAGTGCACGCTCTGCTGCAGAGTGAAAATTTCATTCTGGAATTGTCATTTCGTCAAAGACAAAAACTGTTTGGCGATTCTGCTGAGTCACTGTCCAAATGTCTCTTAGTTTCATGGTCTCTACTTTCCTATTACAATTTTGCCTATGTTTATGTATTTCAGTGGCTTCTCTACATAACTGTGGATAATAGTTCGTTGTTGTAGATAGAATTTTTGTTTCAGAAAACTTCACTTTGTGACTTCCTGGCTGAAGAGCATGTCCTGCTAAGGCCAATTTGACTATTTTCTCTAATTGTCAAAGACTTTTGGGTTCCTTTATCCATGTATCCACACTTCTCTTGGTTGTTCCAATATAAACTTTACCACATGTACACAGAATTTTATACATGCCACATGCTAATAGAGGAGGTCGTTTATCCACAGATCAGAATGCTTGATGTATTTTCTTTGTTGGTGTAAAAACCAGTCTGATGTCATGTTTCTGTAAAATCTTTTCAATCTGATCTATTACTTTTTTAATAAAAGGCAGAGAAACTGTATTTTTCAACCATTGTTTTTCATGCTTGTCCTTCGACGTTCCATTATTTAGTCATAGAATTCTGTTTACTTCTTTCCCTGAGTAGCCATTTTTCTCGAAAGCCTGCTGTAGATGTTTTAATTTAGTGTCCAGGCATTCCAGCATGCAGATCCTTTTGGCTCTATTGGCTGCTGCCAGTTTTCACATAAACCATGTGCCAAACAACATGTAGCCCACCATGTGGTCCATGGTGGTGTCAGTCTCTTGAACATGTTGATATGATTGTCCACATTCGTCTCACCAGAGCTTAGTACAGACTGCTTCTATGCTTCACTTAAATTTTACCTTGCTTTCTCATTAGGTGCAGTGCATCAGTCCAAATGCCAGAATGATATCAGATAGATGACTGTACATTGTGTCGGTACCTTTACTGCCTCCATATTTGGTATTAGTATTAATAATTTATTCATCTAAGAATCATTTTACTCTGTTGATTTGCTGCTGTTCTGCTGCTCCACTTTTTCCATAATCAAATCTCTGAAACCGTTACTAAAATAAATGGTGAGACATCATAACTGTTGTATTACTTGATCTTGGAGCACAGAACTTCTCCATGTCTGACATCTGCATCACGTGTCACATTGCAGTTAGGCAAACAGTTTCAGTTGGTCTGTATGTGGTTAGAGTGTATTTACCTTTTCTGTTTATTAACTTTGTCCCTAACTGTGAAAGAACTGTAAGTAAAATACATAACAGATGAACAGCGGTGTACCGTAGGTCTCTAGAAGAGCGTAGCATTCCAAAGGATTGGAAAAGGGCACAGGTCATCCCCGTTTTCAAGAAGGGACGTCGAACAGATGTGCAGAACTATAGACCTATATCTCTAACGTCGATCAGTTGTAGAATTTTGGAACACGTATTATGTTCGAGTATAATGACTTTTCTGGAGACTAGAAATCTACCCTGTAGGAATCAGCATGGGTTTCGAAAAAGAGGGTCGTGTGAAACCCAGCTCGCGCTATTCGTCCACGAGACTCAAAGGGCCATAGACACGGGTTCACAGGTAGATGCCATGTTTCTTGACTTCTGCAAGGCGTTCGATACAGTTCCCCACAGTCATTTAATGAACAAAGTACGAGCATATGGACTATCAGACCAATTGTGTGATTGGTTTGAAGACTTACTAGATAACAGAACGCAGCATGTAATTCTCAATGGATAGAAGTCTTCTGAAGTAAGAGTGATTTCAGGTGTGCCACAGGGGAGTGTCATAGGACTGCTGCTATTCACAATATACATAAATGACCTTGTGGATAACATCGGAAGTTCACTGAGGCTTTTTGCAGATGATGCTCTGGTGTATCGAGAGGTTGTAACAATGGAAAATTGTACTGAAATGCAGGACGATGTGCAGCGAATTGACGCATGGTGCAGAGAATGGCAATTGAATCTCAATGTAGACAAGTGTAAAGTGCTGCGAATACATAGAAAGATAGATCCCTTATTATTTAGCTACAAAATAGCAGGTCAGCAACTGGAAGCAGATAATAAATTATCTGGGAGTACGCTTTAGGAGTGATTTAAAATGGAACGATCATATAAAGTTGATCGTTGGTAAAGAAGATGCCAGACTGAGATTCATTGGAAGAATCATAAGGAAATGCAATCTGAAAATAAAGGAAGTAGGTTACAGTACACTTGTTCGCCCACTACTTGAATATTGCTCAGCAGTGTGGGATCCGTACCAGATAGGGTTGATAGAAGAGATAGAGAAGATCCAACGGAGAGCAGCACGCTTCGTTACAGGATCATTTAGTAATCACAAAAGCGTTATGGAGATGATAGATGAACTCCAGTGGAAGACTCTGCAGGAGAGACGCTCTGTAGTTCGGTACGGGCTTTTGTTAAAGTTTCGAGAACATACCTTCACTGAAGAGTCAGGCAGTATATTGCTCCCTCCTACGTATATCTCACGAAGAGACCATGAGGATAAAGTCAGAATAAATTAGAGCCCACACAGAAGCATACCGACAATCCTTCTTTCCACGAACAATACGAGACTGGAATAGAAGGGAGAACCGATAGAGGTACTCAAGGTACCCTCCGCCACACACCGTCAGGTGGCTTGCGGGGATATGGATGTAGATATAGATGTAGAAATACATAGCGATATTTCGTCAGTTGACTGCCTCATAACCAGAATAATTCTTTCCTTCACATAAGCTAACAATTGTACTTTCTCTCTTGTGGTCCTGTTCCAGCAAGAGTTGACTGAAAATCGTGATTAACTTAAAAATTATGGAGGCACATTTACTATGTATATCAAGCAGAAATTTGAGAGATATTCTGAACACTATTTCTGAAATCCATTATGTATCATTTCTATTTTCAAAGCCGACATATGTTTTACCAATAAGTGCAGATTATGTCTGGGAAATTTCAAAATTAAATGTATTGCTACTGTGTCACATTTGCAGTGTGTGTGTCTATGACAGTGAATGGTAACATAAATTCTGGTAGACAATCTATTACTTTGGGTATGAAGTATGTAAAATGTATTTTTCATTAGCTTGAGAAGTGAGAACCCTTGCACGTGTCAGTTTCTGTTTATATTTAGGAGTACTTCGACAGTTCACCCATAAATTTCCTGTCAGTAGTCGCTTGTCTGACCAGTCTGCATTTTTTTGGGACACTTTATTTTACATATATCAAAGCATATTGCTAACACAGAATCTGATTTATCAGTTTCTGCTGCTTCCCTTGATACTGCTCTGCACATCCATAAATGGGCGAATAAAGCATATATGAAAAGAAAAGAGAATCATTTTTATGTTTGGCCTGCCAATTTCCAGATCACACTCTAGTTTTGAAATTATAGAAATGAACTATTAGCATTGTTTTGCACTTATTTTGAAGCAGTTTCTTTTTTCTTCTGCAGTATTCTAGACATTGGTCATAACTGTTCCTTGTAGGCACTGTATGGAAAGTATTTTCTTTTTGCCTTAGTCGCACTTTGTTTCTTGTCTTACAACAACATGGCAGAGACTAAGTAAGAGTATTTTTTGCTGGAACACTCAGACAACTACAGCTTGATGTCCAGTTAAGGTAGAGTCGATTATATGGCTCTGGAAGAAACATTATACTAAAACTTAGTTTTTTCAGTGGGAATACCAAGTATACTAATTGCTGAGGGCACGAGATTATGTAGAGCCAACTCTGCATTTGTAATTTGGTGTACATTATAGATAAAACATTTTGATGGTGGTCATGGCATGACTTGTGCATGAATGCACACTTGGGAGTAACTCCTTTTCAATTTCTAAACAAATGGGAGTTTCCTGACAGTCTCAGTAGTGCACAGAACCTCTGAAGCATCAAGAAAGAGGTGAGTGTGTCACATTGAAACTAAGAGTTTACCTCGGTTTCAGTTATAACTTGCCAGTTAATGTGATTGCTGTAGGGTTCTTCCTGGTGCACCTAGATCAAATGCTTGCTCGTTTATTGTGTAATGTGTATTGACTTGAGATGGTAATACAACAGCAGCAGAGGGTGTTTTGCGTTCTTCATCTCAACAGATACAGTTTAGTGCAATTATGACATAAGGTTCTCACGTTGTGCCTCTGACTTCCAAGATATCCTGATCGCACACTATAATATTTATTTTTGTGGGGTTTTTTGTAAGACTCCAACTACGTACCTTTGCTTCTAATGACATTGGATGAACTGCGACACTGCATTGAATGCTGAAACTCCAGACTTGCTTGCAAAACTGTGGGACAAGTACGACTATTATCTTGATGTTTGTCATGCTTCTGCTGAAGGGCACATGGAATATTTGTGGTGGTAATGAAAAGTTTCATAAATAAACATAATTTTAAAAAAGTATTTGGAGATTTTATGCACACACATGTAGAAGACAAAACTTTGCAAAATCATAAATTGGTCTGAAAACAAAACTTTTGTAACCTGATGCAAGTTAAAATTCACCTTAAGTTTCCACCTTCATTCATGTAGAAGATATGGTCTTGTGAAATCTGATGACTCTTTTGAAATGTTAACATATTTTTATTTTTCAGTAGTGATTTTGCTGCTATTATATGTCTGCACTTT
This sequence comes from Schistocerca nitens, assembly GCF_023898315.1. Taxonomy (NCBI): domain Eukaryota; kingdom Metazoa; phylum Arthropoda; class Insecta; order Orthoptera; family Acrididae; genus Schistocerca; species Schistocerca nitens. Next base: position 138,495,322 of record NC_064618.1, read on the forward strand.
ATATCCTCTCATCTTCTTTTGTTATCAGTTATTATGCTGCTCAAATAGCAAAAGTTATCTACTACTTTTTGCCTCTTGGTCCTATTCTAATTCCCTCAGCATCAGCTGACTTAATTCAACTACACTCCATTATCCTTGTGTCACATATGTTGATGTTCATCTTATAAAATCTTTTCTAGATGTTATCTTCTCTGGTAATTTAATTTTCCAAACTCTTTGATATCTCACACAAAATCGCAACATCATCAGCGAACTTTCATGTTTTTAGTTCTGGTCACTTAATTTTAATTTATTGAATTTACCCCTTGTTTTATCCAAAAATTTAATTTCTCGTTGGCTTCCTTTACTACTTGCTTAGTGTAAGATGGAATAACTTGGAGTACAGCGTACATCCCAGTCTCACTACATATTCAGTTGCTGGCCTCCTTTCATGTCTGGTTTTTGTTCAAGTTGTATATATAATGCGGCTTCCAGAATTCCAAAGATTGTATTCAAGACAATATTGGCAAAAGCTTTTTCTTAACCTAAATGTGCCTTTCTTACCTCTACCTTCAAGGACAAGTCACAGAGCCAGCGTTGCCTGTCATATTCCTACATTTCTCCAGAACTCAAATTCATCCGCTCCAGTATAGTCTCCTACCAGTTGTTGCATTCTTGTGTGCATAAAATGTGTTACCATGAGTTACAGGTTTTATGATTCAGTAATTCTCACACATGTTAGCAACTGCCAAAGTCAGCATTTAACATAATGTGCTCATCAAATGTAACATAAGATGACACAGTAATTTTTCTTAGTCCTGTCACAGGTATCACCAAACTTAACATACAACTGGTAGACAAAAAGTATAAAACACCAAAAACACAACACACTACCATGCCAAATACGGTGTAGGAAAACAGTTGCATTCAAAACAGCTTCCATTTGTCTCAGTATGGATAAATTCAGGTTCTGTAAGGTTTTTACGGGAATCTTATACCATTTTTTGTGCAACTAGTTTTGCAAATTTAGGCAGTGACAATGTAGATGGATAGCGATCATGCACCTTTCTAGAAACAGACCATAAAGGCTCAATAATATTGAGATATGATGACCTTGGTGGCCAGGGGAGATGCAACAATTCATCTTTGTGTTATCAAAACGAGTCCTCGATGATGTGAGCTCTGTGAACAAGGGCCCTGTTGTCTTGTAACACAGCATCACCACTGGGGAACATTGTACCACGATATCGACCTGGTCAGCCAAAATGATCACATAATCCGTGGCAGGAACACAACATTGCAGAGTCACCATGGGGCCCATGGAGTACTGTTTTATGGCTGCCCAAATCATCATCGAACCCCCTCCGTGTTTCAGACTTGGGGCATAAACTTGGCCAGAAATTGGAAACCTATGAAACAAGAGTCATCCAACTGGGTCAAAGAGGTTACTTCTTTCGAAGAGAGTAGCAGTGTGTGTTGGACAATCTGACTATGTACTTGGCTTGAAAAGGGTGGAAGCTGGCCTGCCATATAGTGGAGGCAGAATTATTTAAAAAGGATTTTGTAGTAATATTTCTTGAGAAAAAATTTCGAGGAAATGAGATGATTCAAAATGCAGGAATGACAAAGCCAATTTTTAAGGTAATCCATTTTTTTAATTATTTGTGACTATAGTTTCTTATTGTTAGGATGCTGTATATGGTTAAAGTTTGCTGTAGAAATTTTATAGTGGACCACATGTACTTGTCTGATAGTTGAACAATCAATTGTACACAAGAGAGTTATTAAGATATACTTTTGCTGCTTAAGGTGTGAGAATTTTATGAAAAGGTGTATTGTTGTTATGGCTTAATGAAGCATAGTTATACTTTCAATCTTTGTTCTCATTTATAAGTTGTTCAAGTTTATTTACTTATTTTTTATTCTTTACTTTCATGACTGTTTGCATACTTGCATTGCACTTTGTCAGTTCTGTACTGAGAAGCATTTTATGACAGATGGTAAGATACCATCTCACAATGCACATCACATGTATGGCAAATTAAATTTGATTTTTGACAGTCTCAATATATTCCTAATAGGAATGTGTTTCAGAGTGGATGAGTGTTCCGTGCGCACAGGTATGCCAATAAATTTAATTATCATCTAAGTTCGTGTCCACTGTCAGTTATAGTGAGTGTTAGAGTGATTTGTTAAAATAATGTATCAGTTCCCAGGCTTAATACCAGTAGAAGATTTCTGTAAATGCTATCTTGTGAATTTTCAAGCAGTTTGACCAGAAAGTCAGAGGCATTAATTTTATGTTCATTTGCTCAGTAATTACAGTAATAGTTCTGATACACTTATTGTTTGCAAGACTAAGTATAAAGATTAGGAATGTTCAGGTCCAACATTTTAATCTGAATCATTTTGTTTTGCAGTCAGATGGCACGTGCAAATTTCATTGGAAATGAATTTTTTTCTTGCAGATGAACTGTTTGATGCACCGGCAAGTCTTGATTTCCCATGGTGTAATGTGAACTCCCAATATTTCTGTTCAGAATTAAATTTTCTCTTAGTTATGTTGCCCAGCATCAAAATTTATACATTTGATATCAAAATAAATTGTATAAATCTCTCAAATACCAACTAGACGCTTACAAAGACAAGGTCAGAATTATTACAAGAAGCTTTCAGTCTCATTACACCATTTTCCCCCCAGATGGTTCTCATCTCACAGTACTGTGAAGTGGTTTAGAATCTCTCTTTTCCTGTTTGTGTGAATGCTTAATTATTCCTCTCCCCCACCACAAGTTTTCTGCTTGTATATAACAATGTAATATAACAATGTAATGCAGGAGCATGAAGCAGATGAGAAAGCTGGTTACAGCTGCAATAATGTATACAGAATGAGAAAGCCATTATGTGAAATTCATCAGAGGGACACTCATTTGCTGATGCACTGTTTACCCATTATATAGTATCACTGCTCTGGTTGATAGACTGTTAGTCACATGATTAGGCTGATGGTTGTTGTCCTGTATAAGCAGAGGGGAAAAGTCACCAATCGCGTCAATGCATATTGTTTTGCTGAATTTACTCTTAGTCTCCAAAAGTCTGTCATGACAGTTACAGAGTAAGTAGTTTATGGCCTTAGATAAGAACACTATTGAGAATTTGCAAATGAATATGGAGATATTTATGCAACTCAATTATTAATTTGAAGAAGAAAATCACTAACATTATTAATAAGTATTCTTGCTATCAGTAAACAGTTATCACTGCTCTCAGTTGTGACATCCCTGTTCTTAATGATATTGTGAGAATAAATTAAATAATATTCATTATTTCCAGCCTACGATTATCATGTGCTAATGGAAAAAGTGAAGAGCTTGATCTGCGTCTCCTCGTTGATGATACTCTATCCACTTTAGTATCATCCCTGGTACCTTCTTGGCTATCGACTGTACAGTCTTTTCTCCCTGTCTTGTGGCTCCACGTCAGTGGTTACTGCATGGAGATCTTTGTGACTTTTTGAGGATATTGTCACTTCCTCATCATCACTTAATTGACCAGTTATTACAGTGGTCTCTTCAAAGAGCCAACTGGCAATTATATACTTCTGCTGTACTTTCACCAACCCTCTGTCAAATTGCCCTGAAGAGGTTGTAGAATATGTCTTCAGTGTGATCATCTACACTGCAAGATCTGCTTTCCCCCTTTATTGGAGCCAACCCCATGCTGGTCGGTGCCATTGCATACTAAAAACATTCCAAGAACTATTCAGGCTCATCAAAGGAGCATACAGTATCTCAAGCTACATCCTTCACAGGCCACCCTCTATCTACATTACCCTTTAAGTGACAAGAGGTTTTTCCCAGCCTAACAATTCAATAAATATCGGTGTGTACTCTGGTAATGCCAATGAATACACCTACTCAGTTTTATATTTGTTCTTAAGTGTAGCATGAGTTAGCGGTAGTAAATATTCATACCAATAAATCAGGAAAAAAATTATACATTGTAATTCCAGTCATTTACCAGTGGTATATATACTTACCAGTGTCATTTAAAGAGTTAAGCACAGTAAGAGGGAATGCTGGGATCATTATGTCCCCTTAGGAATGTATGCATCTTTATCCCACATGTATCTCAAGCTGCATAGTCTACTGTCCAGGGTTTCCTCGTTAATGGTGGTATTTCTACCAATACATTGATTCTTGCTGAACACTGCATGGCCCACATTGTGACAGCATCTGCATGGTCTTCTTACCTGCCTGCCACTAGAATGGCATAAAAGCAAGTTGAGGACATCCCCATGTCCTTTAACTCTCATCATGCCAAATTATACAATGAACATTTCACTGACTGAAGCTGCTTCAGGCTGTTGACTCACCATACACTGTGGCCCCAGGCCCTGACTTGGTTCATAATCAGCTGATCCAACATCCAAATGTTACTCAAAGGACTCTACCTACTCAAGGTCTTTGACTGTATTTGGCTAGAAGATGTCTTCCCTTTGCACTGGCAAGATGTATCATATTCCAATCCTCAAACCAGTCAAAAAACCATCATCCATCTGTAGCTAGTGACCGATTAGCATCACCAACATGCTCTGCAAACTGCTTGAAAGGGTGGTAACCTAGTTATATGCTGTGTTCTCAAATTACAGGACCTTCTTTCCCCCTATCAGTGTGTGTTCTGGGAAGGACAATCCACAACGAACCATCTAGTTAGGTTGGAAAAAATAATCTGCCAGGCTTTTTCAAAATGCCAATTCCTCTTTCCAGCCTGCCTACACTTACATAAGAAATATGACACCACTGTGCTTCATTACATTTTACTTATCCTCCATGACTAGGGCTTTGGAGGCTCCCTATTAATTTTTATTCATCAATTTTTATCATGTCAGTTGTTTCAGGACTGTACTGATACATCACTGAGCTCTCCTTGGGTCCAGGAGAACAATGTTCGTTGGGCTCTGCACTGAGCAGTACGCTCTTCCATATCACCATCACTATGCTTGTGACCTCTGCCAGGCCACTGGTCACTTCTGCACTGTATGTTGTCATGTGCCCATTGCTTTTGGGGAGATGCCAAACCTACAAGTTACATATGTCCTCCCAGAGTATCACACACTTTTTGTAGATTTGATTTGTTTGCTGATATCTTCTGGATACTACAGTCGTCTATAAATGGTCCTGCTATTCAGTCTCAGCTAATAATTTTCTTCACAATGCTCAGATCCTCTTCCCTGAACATTTAATGAATTGACTGGGATGAGAGCTCATTTCTCTCCTCAAATAACATAAAGCATTCATAACCAGAGTTCTATCATTTCAACAATATATTGCCATTAATACAATGTACTCTACAATGAGCATGAGGCTGCTCCTTCTCTCTGGTCTGTATACAATGTTATTGTTGTGGTCTTAAGTCCGAAGACTGGTTTGATGCAGCTCTCGATGCTACTCTATTCTGTGCAAGCCTCTTCATCTTTGAGTAACTTGCCAGTGTACATTTTATATCCTCTGTACTTCAGCCATCATCAGTTATATTGCTACCCTAATAGCAACACTCATCTTTTACTTTGAGTGTGTCATTTCCTAATCTAATTCCCTCAGCATCACCTGATTTAATTTGACTACATTCATTATCCTTGTTTTGCTTTTGTTGATGTTCATCGTATATCATCCTTACAGGACACTGTCCATGCTGTTCAACTGCTCTTCCAAGACCTTTGCTGTCTCTTAACAGAAATACAATGTCAATGGCAAACCTCAGAGTTTTTATTTCTTCTCCCTGGCCTATAATTCCTGCTCCAAATTTTTCTTTCATTTCCTTTACTGCTTGCTCAATGTAAGGATTAAATAACAGTGTAGATTGGCTACAACCCTGTCTCACTCCATTCTCAACCACTGCTTCCATTTCATGCCTCTCGACTTTTATATCTACCACCTGGTTTCTGTACAAGTTGTAAATAGCCTTTTGCTTCCCACATTTTACCCCTGCTACTTTTGGAATTTCAAAGAGAGTATTCCTGTCAACATTATCAAAAGCTTTTTCTAAGTCTACAAATGCTATAAATGTAGGTTTATTTCCTTAACCCATCTTCTATCAGAAGTCATAGAGTCAGTATTGCCATTTCTTCAGAATCCAAACTGACTTTCCCCAGGTTGGCTTCTACCAGTTTCTCTGTTCTTGTGTAAAGAATTCGTGTTTGTATTTGACAGCCATGACTTATTAAATTCATAGTTCGGTAATTTTCACATCTGTCAGCACCTGCTTTCTTTGAAATTGGAATTATTATATTCTCCTTGAAGTCAGAGAGCATTTAGCCAGTCTCATACATCTTGCTCACCAGATGAAAGAGTTTTGTCATGGCTGGCTCTCCCAAGGCTGTTGGTAGTTCTAATAGAATGTTGTCTATTCCTGGGGCCTTGTTTCAACGTAGGTCTTTCAGTGCTCTGTCTAATTTTTCACACAGTATCTTATCTCCTATATCATCTTCATCTATGTCATCTTCCATTTCTATAATATTGCTCTAAAGTGCATCTCCCTTGTATAGACCTCTATATACTCCAGCCACCTTTCAGCTTTTCCTTCTTTGCTTAGGGCCAGTTTTCCATCTGAGCTCTTGGTATTCGTGCAAGTGGTTCTCTTTCCTCCAGAGGTCTCTCTAATTTCCCATAGTGACAGGGTATGTCAAATCATTAGGTTTTACATAACATTAATTGGTAATACAGGCTCTTTGGTTATTGCTTGGCGAGCCACCATAACACCTTCCATCAGCAGCTGCACAAAATAACTATCCACAACAGCAAGTGATGACGTCTATGCACCACTCATGCCCAAGGAAGAGGCAACTGCTTATATTGTTGGCTCTAGGTAAACAGAAGCCTAGCAAAAATGTTTTGCTTCCCTCTAGCTCGGTTAACGTAAAGTAACAGTTCTTCTGCATATTCACGTATAGTCTTCCATTTCTCAAAGTGCCTAAGAGTGTACCATGGCCTTTCCTAATGAAATGTCATGGTATACAACAATCTCAAAGAATTTTGCATGTAGTGTAGCTCGCAGTCTGTAAACTTGGCTGAATCCCTGGTAGCTGAATGGTCAGCGTGACGGAATGTCATATCTAATGATCTGCGTTAGATTCCCAGCTGGGTCTGAGATTTTCTCCACTCAGGGACTTGGTGTTGCGTTGTCCGTATCATCACCATTTCATCCCCATTGACATGCAAGTTGCTGAAGTGGCATCAACTCGAAAGACATGCACCAGGCAAATGGTCTACCTGATGGGAAGGCCTAACCACACGGAATTTCCATTTACCTTGGCTGAATGATAGCTCCAACATGCAATCCAAATGGCTCCTGCTCAGATCCTTTCCCATGGGTTGTAATTCTGTCTGGTGAAAGCACAAGTCATGCCTTTCTGTTGTCATACAACAGTCCATTTAACTTAGAGCTGTACTTGGGTGTCTACTGTTGGGGTGTTGTCACACAGTCCTAATTTTTAAGACCCTTCTTTGATAAAAAGTGGATATGCTGTCCAATATTCAACTAAAAACTAGCTTCATGGGAAAGATTAATGAGCTCTGCATCTTTACCCATTACTCTTTGGGTGCGAATCACACCACTCTACTCTCTATTTATCGGGCTCTGGTCTCATTCCGATTGGGCTACAGTTGCTGGACTTACGGCTCAGCTGCAACTTCAGTTTTGAGTTTGTGGGAGTCAGTTCATCATCATGAAGTGAGTGGCTATTGGTGCTTTCTGGACTAGTCTGTTAAAAAGTCTCTTTGCCAAAATGGAAATTTTCCGTCTTCAATTGATTGCTAGCAGCCCTTGCTCACTTCTGCAATCACCATCCAAAAACTTCCCAGTTATCCAAATTCTTAAAGTCTTTTTGCATAGAAGGGGTGTTGACCCCAAGACATTGACTCTCGGGTGGCATTACCAGTGGAAATGTGGTTCAAAGCCCTTTCTGCAATTCCTCTCCTTTCGCCCCCCTCCTTCCACCCTTCCTTGGTTAGTATCCAGACAATGAATTGGAACTGATCTATTTTCAGTTCTGTAAGTTTGTTGCCCCCATGACCCTTCAGTGCCTGTTCCTTTTGATGCTTCAGGAGTAGTAGGGTCCTACCATCATTTACCCTGACAGGTGTGAAGCCATGGATACGTCTCCAAGTGGTCAGGAACAACATTTGTTTGCTGGATCAGATAGTCTTTATTATGACAGAGATGATGGTCATTGACAGAACCCTACATTATATTAAACAGATCTCCCTTGAATGTCTTTTAATTTGTATTGTCTCAGTGAGCAATCTCGAGGCTATTGATCGATGTTACTCTTGTCACCCAGTGATATCTGCTGTTGCTGGCTTTCTCTTGGGCCTCAGTCATACTGCCTGCTAAGCTGTTTTTCTCTGGATCCCAGGTCATATGGGTATCCCAGAGAATGAACTGGCTTTCCATTTGACAAGATGCAATTACTTCTCGTATATTTGCTTTGATGATTGCAGGAACAGAGTTGCATATGCAGATAAGACCTGTCCTCACTTGAAGTTGGAACATCTGGTGGATTGCTGCCTCTTTTAATAAACTCTGCACCATCAAGGAGACTACTGCAGCATGACGCTCATACTCCTATTCCTTGTCCTATGTTTTCACCACATTGATACTTTTATTTTATTTAACAAAGCACCACCACATTATGGTTGCAGAACCTTACAGACAGTAGCTCACATCCTCATGGTATGACTCCTCCTTCTCACTCTTTGTGCCAAGCATTGTCTTCCAGATCCTTTGCCTCTAACATTGTGAGACAATTCATGGAAAGCTGATCTGTTTCTGTGTTTTCTACATGAAAGTGGTTTTTATTCTCGGATATAACATTTTAAACTACTGCTGGGGTGGGGACAGTGTGAATGGGATTGGGTCATCTCCCACTGCTTGCTGGACCTGGGGACCCTCAACCCTGTGTCCTTTACCATCTACCTTTGTCATTCCTCTTTTACTCAATTTTAATCATATTTCAATGGGGTTAGCTGTTTTCACTGCTGCATCCCATGTGATTTTATAAGGGTAGCACTCTGACGAACACAGCGTGTTAGGGTTTCTTATCCTTGATGTTATTTTATGAGGAAAGACAGTTGAGCTGGTTTTTATGTTCCCTTCAGAATAGTTGTTATTATTCGTGTCTTTAACACTTTTGCTATAACGGAGCTGGGGTAGGACAACTATGGGTGGGACGGGCCCCATTATATGCTTAGTGCCAGGAAACACTCACCTGGCCCCATCCACATACCGACCTGAATATTTCCCTCACCTTATTTTCTCATTGTCAGTCCAACTGATGTTCTGTGCAGTTTTAGACGTCTCTCTTGTATTATTATGAATTTCCATGCTAGAATGCATTCCTTACTCCATAACTGTTATAGCCCTTAATTGATTGGTGGAGGTCGGGTGCAAGTGAGGTTTCTCTAACCACAGATGAACGCTGGAGCCATCCTCATCTACTCGTTGAGCTGCATATTGGCCTTACAAATTTACATCTCTTTAAATTACATCTTAGCTCCAGCCTCAATATTGTTTCAGTGACTCGATTTTACCATTCCTACATACTTTCATAATTCAGTCAAATTTCTGTCCGCTGTCACAACTCTAGATGACCTGTCTCTGTACCATAGGGCTGATGATCTCATTGTTTAGTCTCTTAACCCTCCAACCAACCAACCAACCAACCAACCAATACTCCAGAAAATCCACTCCCTGGCCAGCAGTACTTCCCTGTCCGTTATACTGATGAGACCTCACACCACTGATATCCATGTAATTGGATCCACCATAGTAGCAAACAACACAAAGAAATTCCATTCCAAAGAAGAGGTACACCACTTGGTGAACAATTGGTTGCTAGAATCTCAAATAATTTTTTTCCACAGGCTGTGAACAGAAATAACATTAGTAGGTTTAGAAAAAACTTATGGCAGTGTTGTCTGTGTACACTCAATGGAGCTATAATGTTATCTGGGATAAACTGCAGGAAGTAAAAGGTTGTCTACAACATATTTGACAACCATACTGCAGCCCTGAATCAAAACACGTGAATGGGAAGCAGTAGTTGAGAAACGGGTGAGACAGGGTTGTAGCATGTCTTCCAGTTTATTCGATATGACTTGGAGCAAGCAGTAAAGGAAACCAGGGAGAAATACGGAAAAGAAATTAAATTTGTGGGTTTGGGATTTGTCACTGACATTGCAATTCTGTCAAAGACAGTGGAGAACTTTGAAGATCATTAGTCAAATTAAATCAGTTGATGTTGACGGAATGAAATTAGGAAATGAAATGCTAAAAGTTGTTGCATTGCAGAAAGATATACTGGGTGAATATATAAGTTTTTAAAAGTTTTTCGCAGCCAGCACTGATCCAAGCCAAGACAGGCTTGAGCTCAGTATCACAACAGGAATGTCAGGAATATCAAACTGGCAGGATAACCAGAACTGCAAATATTGTGACTCACAGCCGAGGTCATTGCCACACATTGGTCGAACAAGATGTCAGAATTGGCAGTTCGGCAGTATGACTTTGCTTTGGAGGTAACATAATGTCATTCTGACAGCACTGCAAGGTGCAGTAACTGTATGTAAATCTTACACAAAAATGCCTTTCAACCTGCTGACATTGGAGAAGGTGCCAAGCTGAAGAGCTGCAAGCCACAGTTGAGACTTAGAAGAGTGGTTAAGAATGCTGACGAGCCCAGAAAACTGGGCCACATTCAGTCATCCTCGCCGAGGGATAATGTCATTACCTCCCACAGCCAGTTATACTTGGCCTCCCGAGCCTCTCTCTATTCCAGTTGCAGTGAGCCAGCACAGAGGCAGGACCAGTGACTCTCATGCTAACACCATTTGCAACTACTACCATTGAGACTGCAGCCAACCCCGTCTGTTGAACTTAACCGTTATGAACTGCTCACCTCTTCTCTGCTGATGTGAAGACTTGGAGTCTTCTACCACCAGCTTGCTAGGGGGCAAACTGACAGTGTTTGGCACACTGTCAAACTGTCACTGTGTTGGGGAGGCGTGATAGCTGCTGCTACCCCCACTTGCATTTGTAAGTCGACGCTGGCATCCACTGCCTTCCCCGGGTGAATCGACACTACCACCACCGTCATACCGTACAGAGCTACTAGAAGCTTTCTAGAATGTTCATTAGCTATCCACGAGTGTGCCCTAGTAAACTGTGTCATCAAGCTGTAGGGCACCACCACCGGACAAACGATGCCTGCTGCCAGTTAGGAAAGTGGCCTGCATGACATCACTTCTGCTGTTCTAGCAGCCTTGACCTCACTGACCGCCTCAAGACTGCTGATATGGATGAGTCAGTGCATTACAATTCTGCATGCCACCTCCACTGACCTCACTGGTGTCAAGGAGATGATTATTCGATTGTAAATAATAACTGTCCAAACTGCTAATGCTGTCTCTCTCATTAGCAGTCAGTGTGTGTGACAGGTGCTCACTACTGTGCTCCACACTTCATCGTCCAGCATGAGTTTTCCTACTTGGGCAGCAAAATGAATGACAGAAAAGAGGACATAAAATGCAGATTTGCAGTAGCCAGAAAAGCATTCTTGAAAAAGAAAAAACTGTTAATATCTAATATATATTAGTGTTATAAAGTCTTTTCTGAAAGTATTAGTCAAGAGTGCAATATTATATGGACGTGAAATGTGGAAAGTAAACAGAATATTTAAGAAGAGAACAGAAGCTTATTAAATGAGATATTACAGAATAATGTTTAAGATTGGGTGGGTAGATAAAGTAAGTATTGTTGAGGTACTGCATAGATTCGGGGAGAGTAGAAGTTTGTGGTGTAGCTTGACTAGACGAACATATTGGTTCTTAGGACGTGTCCAAAGGCATGAAGCAAAAGTTAATTTGTATGTGATAGCTAAGAATTTTAGAAAAATTCTGAGGTTTGACAGTAGTAAGTGAATTCAGATGGATGTAGGTTTCAATAGATATACTGATTTAGAGAGTCATGCACAGGGTAGGCTAACATAGAGCTGCTGCTTCTTTATTATTTTATTTGTTTGTTTATTTCATACAATTTTATGTTTTTGCTATGATTGTTCTCTCATAATAACCACACTACCTGAAAGCAAAGAATTATTTTGCCACTTCTGTGAGTTGTAACAATCCTATAGTTAATGCAGGTGGAGGTTGAACCGTTACAACAGTGCACATGTAATATTAGTTTATTTTACTATTTTCCGTGATTTCCGTAAATTGTTCCAGGCAAATGCCAGGATGGTTGGTTTGAAAGGGCACGGCTGACTTCCTTCCCCATCCTTCCCTAATCCAATGAGACCAATGACCTCACTGTTTATTCCCCTCTCCCATATCAACCATCAACCAACTAACTTAGATGCATTAGGTGTTGACTTGAATGACAATATATGTTTGTAGTTGGTGCAGAGTACAAAAAGAACTGTTTATATATGACTACTATACACTGACTATAGTCTGATTTAAAGTAGTTGTCACTTGAAGTTTGCGCTGCGAAGTTGCGGCGTTGTCACGTCAAGCATTGGCTGGAGGTAGCCGTCTCAGCGCATCGCTACCCCCGGTGATAGAAAATCGTTTAAAGCCTGTATCTTCTACAAAAAGTAAGTAAAAAATTTCAAACCCACATATGATGTATATCTCTACAATGTCTCTCAAACTGTCAAATATCTATTCTTAATTTTAATTAGGACAAGAGTTACGTTAATTTGTTTGAAACCATTTGAATTCTCGATTTCGCAAACAGCTTCTAACTTATCACATCATTACTGAAAAACTATTGATGTCACAGCAAAATATTTTTTTCCATTCATTACCAAAATAATGCACTCGGCAAACAATCTTTAAAAGTATTCATAGAGCATTACGTTTGCCATATATAAATTTCTGAAGACAGTGTTTTTAAGCAACCCTATCAGTACTGAACTCGAAACAAGTATGACGTTTAAAATCTCTATCTCCTATAAATATTATGTAAATATTTTGAAATTTACGTACAGTATCGGTCTCAGTGGTATCTATAAGCATATCAAATATCTTCTCTTAATTTTAATTAGGGCCGTTGTTACATTAACTATTGAAGTGTGAGAAATTTTCGCGTCCGGAAAAGTTTTCTTCTTTAGATTGCAAATCTCGAAAACTATTACACACATTGAATAACATCTTGGTGTGTATACAAAATGAAATAGAATTAAAATTCAGTCTAACTTACTGTAAGGAGATGACAAGAGCTGGCCAAACAGTATTTCTTATTCTCACAACAAGAATAAGAATTAATCGAAATAAATTCACAAACACAATATTTGATGGCAGTAAGTACTCTACACACTAATCAGATAATGTGAAAACACCACTTAATTCAGAGTCAGAGTCAGTGGAACTATCCGTGTCACTGCTCGTATTGACAGATGTAATCAAGTCTTCGACACTTTGTTGTAAGATACCTTCATTGTCCCATGCATCCTGTATCACTCCTTTCACATGATGCACTACCTTCTGCCAGTCTTCCGATGTCAATTTCAACTGCCTCTTTCAAAAGGCGTTCCACTTCCACTTTGCAATACACCGTTTAACCTGAGCCCAAATCAGCTCTATTGCTTTGAAATGGCAATGGTAAGGAGGCAATCTGAGCACTTTATGCCCGTATTTTTTTGCTACTTCATCCACAACGTAAGTCGGGTTCTTTGGCTTGTGTTGGGATACAAGTTCTAATAATTCTGCCCTTGTCAAATTACTGTCGAACTGTACCTTATGTTTCTGTAACCAGCTAACAATGTCGTTTTTCTTCATTGCCTTTGTGGGAGATTTATCTTGTATTACTGAGTGATAAGAAGCGGTATCCATAACAATGATAGAGGTGTTTTGTTATGTTCTGGAGCACACAGTCTTCAAACCATTTCACAAAAGTATTGTGGTTCATCTCTTTGTGGTAGTCGGAGGTCTTATTTGAACTGAATAGCAGCAGACAATTTGGAATGAAACCTCTTGAATTTCCGGCATGTGCTACAATTATTTTTTTTCCTCTGCCGATCGGAGCTGCCATACTACCACTGATGGTACCGTCTGTCCAGCCTGTTTTTAAACTGTGTCCTGCATTCACCCACGTTTCATCAAGCCAAACAATATCACCAAAATTTGTCCCCACTAATTCTCTAAGAAAGCGGCATTGCCAGGCTGCAATATCTTTGCGTTCCATTAATAACTTTCTGCCAGAGATGGATTTATATCAGAATCCTAACATTTTCACGACTCGTAACAAAGACGATTTGCTACCCTGAAACAGATCAGCCGCTGTAAGGGTAGCATGTAGTTTTTTGAGTGTCAGATACTCCTTCCTCGAATAAAATGCGTATATTTGATGACGAATGGCATCTTCCTGAAAAGAATCAAGTTTTGTGACCCTCTTCTCTAGTTGCCTCTTTTTCCCAGGTGTCTCCAATTTAGATGATTCACTTGAGCCTTCTTTCGTGAATTTCTCCTTGTAGATTCTTACTACTGATCATTCGCTAACTTTCAGAGCAGCTGCAGTTCGCTCCACCACCTTATAAAGGAATGAGAGGCCCTCCTGTATCCCTCTCTCTCTCAAAATACTCCCTTAAGGAACACACATATTCACGCACCTGACTGCGTATAACGACGCCATGTCCGCCACTTTTTGGAGGTTTCTGAGGAGTGTGCAGCCTCGGTCTCCCTCTCTTGTGACTGCTTCCATCAGACATCGTAAACACGCGAAGCTACAAGTCACTCAAATCTCTCAACTGCACGTCTACAACGGCTCACTGAGGACTGGCTGGCTGGCACAATGCTTTGCCTTAGTCAGCTCAGCAGAGCGAAGTGGCAACGCAGTGGCTGCCGACAGCGCCGGCTGCCATTGGTTTATTGGTGGCGGGAGCCCTACAGCCCGTTGCCTGTCAAGTGACAACTACTTTAAATCAGACTATAATGATACTGGCACAGCTGTAAGAAAACTGTGTTATTGTGGGGATTTTGTGAAAAAGCCATCTAGATTGTTTAACGTATTTCTTAACGCCATGATATGGTCAAAACTTGGAAATTGTAAAACAATGTCCAGTATCCATTCCAGTAAAACATCTGCGTAAGTGGGATGTTATTGAATGTGACATTGAAAATTGTTTTTCAAATTTCAAAGTTTTGACCTGACGAGAGCAGTAACCAAAATGAAATTAAAATAATGAAATATGATAAGCGATCTAAATGAGTTTATTCTCAAAACAGTTTTCCTTGACCATTAAACTGTGTCAGCATTGCCAGTTCCTAAATGTTGATACTACGTTCCAACTATTTATAAGACAGAGGCTACCCGTTGTATGCTCAGTTTCCCTGTTGAGTGTCATGCTGAGTGATGGGGTGCACATTCACATTCTTTCTAGTGTGGGTATACCACCATTTGACATTCCATTGACGTCCAGGCGATTTGCCATTGACGTCCAGGCGATTTGGTGATAATCCAACGTTAATGGCTTATCTTTAATGTGTTTGAACAGCTGTGTTATCTGACTGTATTGTACTTATGACACAGTATAAATTTTGTGCGTGATACTTGTGTTGTACCACATTCATAGCTATGATCTCTTCCACAAACACATTTATTAAAAGAAAACAAAAGGAAGTGAGCTGATCATTTCTTTGTGCTTTTGCTGGAAAGTTTGTTATTTCCTGTCCCTCAGCTTATGTAGCATTTTCTAACTGTTTCAGGAATATTCACCTTCAGATGATTTTCCAGGGCCTAGCACTCAGGATAGCGGGAAAATGGAGGATGAGGAATGTGAGGAGGATATGGAGGAGCGAGGGCGATGGTGAGGTGAGTTATGTTCCATGTGAGCTGTCCACTGTTGGTGAGTTGGTGGCGGCCATGTGAGACTAGTAAGGTCAAATTGCTGCCTGTGGAATGTTGGATTTGCTTGTGAATGTTATGGACAAAAGTGATTTGATGGGGAGGAAAAGATTTTACAGCCAATGCTGTTTAGTTCTTATATTGATGTGTACAGAGTGTCTAGAAAGGACAACTTTTCTCACAGGAGGTAGTGCTGGGCATAACTATAAAAACAGTTCTGTTAACAGGTGTGCAAAAGCAGAAACTTGTGTAGGTATGGGCCATCTCACTCCTGCTGAGAAAGACAGTACTTAGTGGTGTAGGAAATCCTCCAGTTGACGTACAGTGCTCATTCTGTATTGGTTATGTTTGTCTCTATACGTAAAGCTGTTGTCAGACAATCCGTTCTATATTAGTCAGTTTGATGTTATGCTGGCATCAGAACAGTATTACTGATCCTGTGAAGTGTGAACAAGATAAATAGTGACATGGAATCCTATTATTGCATGGCAGACATGATATTCTGCTGCAGTTTAACCAGTGGCATTAATTGACAAGCAATTGTTACATAGAGTGAACATCATACTTGGTGCCCTATTCTGTTTAGAAAATGTTCAGCAGACTTCCAGAAATGGGTGCATTCACAATAAGAATGAGGGACTGTAGTAGACCTCATGCAGTTTGCATACCCTTTATGGAGCATTGCAATGGCTGATTTTTGTAGGATAAGTATGCAAAAATTGGCGCTACTGAACACATAAACCACACTTTCACGTGGTCAGTGATGTGCAAGTGCAACTTGCATTTTATTTAAGGTTGAGACAAGATTCACACTGAGATAATAAATAAGCACAATAACCACATGTGAATAGAATAAAATTATCAAGCAATCGTGGAAGCAAGGGATCAAATTCACTTTAGTTTCAATATGTTGTCAGGAATTGTAGGTGACAGACTCATAGCACCATAAACTTTACCAGACAAATTACAAATTAACAGGTGCTGTCTATCACCAATTTGTGTCTCCCATAAGTCCAACCCCTCGTCCAAGTCGTGGGAGATGGGCAACGGCACAAAGTAGGGGACTGCCTATAGGGGCGATGTACAGCGGGGACTTCGTGTGCCCCAGGACCACTATGGTAGCTGAGAAAGCCCTATGGGAACCCTGAAACGTGACGGCTAACAGGGCTCTGGTGAAGCTGCGATAGGCCTAGCAAGCCAGTAGTGGATAAATCAACTGCTTTTAAAAAGGGAAAATGGATGAAGATAATAGGAGAGACAAAAGTAGGCAATAAATTGTGTTAAATAAGTGCCTCTTTTATATGTTTGTAAATCACTGAAGGTGCCTGCTGCAACTAGGTGAAATGTGTTTTGTTGGAAAAATAATCGAAACTCAGTCATAAAAGAGAAATAGTTATTCTTATCTACAGGATAAATAACATTCTCCAATAGTATGGGTATTCGGCACACACAAATTGGTGATAGACAGCACCTGTTAATTTGTAATTTGTCTGGTAAAGTTTATGGTGCTAAGAGTCTGTCACCTACAATTCCTGACAACATCATCATCATCATCTGATTACACTGAATGAGTATATATGGTGGATGGCAAGTCAACAAGCACCCACAGCAACAGGCTATTGCTCTGTTTAAAATTTCACAATTTCATGGAACATGGGAGAATATAGTGTTAAATCTTCCCACTGACTTACACGGTCAACAAACTCATTGCATTTGAATGAACTTGTGGTAAGGATTCTTATGTGGTATGTATTCAGTGATGTTCCTTCTTTTCTCTTCCTGGTGTATGCAGAACAGTAAATTAATTGTAGTAATATAGATAATGGATGATGAGTTGTGCCATCTGGGATTATTTTATTTCACAATCCGATAAGGCTTCTTTTATCTAATAAATAATTTCCTCCATTGTTGTATTCATGTCATTTAACTGTAATGTTAATACCAGATATTTTATAATGTGTGAAATTGAAGGATGTATACAATTCAGTTCTTGATAGCAAACAAATAGACTTACTTTGCTAGTTTTGTACAACCAAAATAATATTTCCAAAGACTGGAAAAGCAGTGGAAGAGTCTATATCGAACTGTTGCTGGCAATATAGTATTCTTGAACACTAATAATGCCCAAGATTTGTGCCTAAAATTTGATTTTTTATTCCCTTGTGTTTGATATCTATTTGTTTCTCTTTCTGTTATTGAAAAATTGTCCGCTGAAATTTACACTTGACATACAAGTGACAGTTCAGATGCTTCCTGATGACAACATATATTCATGTTGTTTGATTAATGTTTTTATGTCAGAATTTCTAATTATGATCAAATATATTTCATTTGAAGGTCGTAGTTTTCAGCATTCACTGTTAGCTTTATTTCCAATCACTCACTATGACTGTACCAACAATGACAGGGTTATTTCAAAATGGAAGATTTTTGGGTAACTACATGCCAAAAAAATTAACCATTCTATCACATATATGAACCATGGACCTTGCTGTTGGTGGGGAGGCTTGGGTGCCTCAGTGATACAGATAGCTGTACCATAGGTGCAACCACAACGGAGGGGTATCTGTTGAGAGCCCAGACAAACGTGTGGTTCCTGAAGCGGGGCAGCAGCCTTTTCAGTAATTGCGGGGTCATCAGTCTGGATGATTGACTGATCTGGCCTTGTAACACTAAACAAAACGGCCTTGCTGTGCTGATACTGCGAATGGCTGAAAGCAAGAGGAAACTACGGCCGTAACTTTTCCCGAGGGCATGCAGCTTTACTGTATGGTTAAATGATGATGGCTTCCTCATGGGTAAAATATTCCGGAGATAAAATAGTCCCCCATTCGGATCTCTGGGGAGGGGCTACTCAGGAGGACGTTGTTATCAGGAGAAAGAAAACTGATGTTCTACGGGTCGGAGCGTGCAATGTCAGATCCCTTAATCAGGTAGGTAGGTTAGAAAATTTAAAAAGGGAAATGGATGGTTCAAAGTTAGATATAGTGGGAATTAGTGAAGTTTGGTGGCAGGTGGAACTACACTTCTGGTCAGGTGAATACAGGGTTATAAATATAAAATCAAATAGGGGTAATGCAGGAGTAGGTTTAACAATGAATAAAAAATTAGGAATGCGGGTGAGCTACTACAAACATGAATGCATTATTGTGGCCAAGATAGATACAAAACCCACACCTACCACAGTAGTACAAGTTTATATGCCAACTAGCTCCACAAGATGATGAAGAGATTGATGAAACGTGTGATGATACAAGAGAAATTATTCAGATAGTGAAGGTAGACAAAAATTTAATAGTCATGGGTGCCTGGAATTCGATAGTAGGAAAAGGAAGAGAAGGAAACGTAGTAGGTGAATATGGAATGGGGGTAAGAAATGAAAGAGGAAGCCGCCTGGTAGAATTTTGCACAGAGCATAACTTAATCATAGCTAACACTTGGTTCAAGAATCATGAAAGAAGGTTGTATACATGGAAGAAGCCTGGAGATACTGGAAGGTCTCAGATCGATATATAATGGTTAGGTAGAGATTTAGGAACCAGGTTTTAAATTGTAAGACATTTCCAGTAGCAGATGTGGACTCTGATGACAATCTATTGGTTATGAACTGTAGATTAAAACTGAAGAAACTGAAAAAAGGTGGGAATTTAAGGAGATGGGACCTGGATAAACTGACAGAACCAGAGGTTGTAGAGAGTTTCAGGGAGAGCATAAGGGAACAACTGACAAGAATGGGGGAAAGAAATACAGTAGAAGAAGAATGGGTAGCTTTGTGAGATGAAATAGTGAAGGCAGCAGTGGATCAAGTAGGTAAAAAAGACAAGGGCTAGTAGAAATCCTTGAGTAACAGAAGAGATACTCAATTTAATTGATGAAAGGAGAAAATACAAAAATGCAGTAAATGAAGCAGGCAAAAAGGAATACAAACGTCTCAAAAATGAGATCGACAGGAAGTGCAAAATGGCTAAGCAGGGATGGCTAGAGGACAAATGTAATGATGTAGAGGCATATATCACTAGGGGTAAGATAGATACTGCATACAAGGAAATTAGAGAGACTTTTGGAGAAAAGAGAACCACTTGCATGAATATCAAGAGCTCAGATGGAAACCCAGTTCTAAGCAAAGAAGAGAAAGCAGAAAGGTGGAAGGAGTGTATAGAGGGTCTATACAAGAGAGATGTTTTTGAGGACAATATTATGTAAATGGAAGAGGATGTAGATGAAGATGGAATGGGAGATATGATACTGCGTGAAGAGTTTGACAGAGCACTGAAAGACCTAAGTCGAAACAAGGCCCCGGGAGTAGACAACATTCCATTAGAACTACTGATAGCCTTGGGAGTCAGCCCTTACACAACTCTACCATCTGGTGAGCAAGATGTATGAGACAGGCAAAATACCCTCAGACTTCAAGAATAATATAATAATTCCAATCCCAAAGAAAGCAGATGTTGACAGATATGAAAATTACCGAACTATCAGTTTAATAACCCACGGCTGCAAAATACTAACACAAATTCTTTACAGACGAATGGAAAAACTGGTAGCAGCCAACCTCGGGGAAGATCGGTTTGGATTCTGTAGAAATGTTGGAACACGTGAGGCAAAACTGACCCTACGACTTATCTTAGAAAATAGATTAAGGAAAGGCAAACCTACATTTCTAGCAATTGTAGACTTAGAAAAAGCTTTTGACAATGTTGACTGGAATACTCTCTTTCAAATTCTGAAGGTGGCAGGGGTAAAATACAGGGAGCGAAAGGCTATTTACAATTTGTACAGAAACCAGATGGCAGTTATAAGAGTCGAGGGGCATGAAAGGGAAGCAGTGGTTGGGAAGGGAGTGAGACAGGGTTGTAGCCTCTCCCTGGTGTTATTCAATCTGTATATTGAGCAAGTAGTAAAGGAAACAAAAGAAAAATTTGGAGTAGAAATTAAAATCCATGGAGAAGAAATAAAAACTTTGAGACAGCAAACGACCTGGCAGAACAGCTGAACGGAATGGACAGTGTCTTGATAGGAGGATATAAGATGAACATCAACAAAAGCAAAATGAGGATAATGGAATGTAGTCGAATTAAATTGGGTGATGCTGAGAGAATTAGATTTAGTAATGAGACACTTAAAGTAGTAACTGAGTTTTGCTATGACGGTCAATGTAGAGAGGATATAAAATGTAGACTGGCAATGGCAAGGAAAGCGTTTCTGAAGAAGAGGAATTTGTTAACATTG
Organism: Schistocerca nitens; assembly: GCF_023898315.1. Classification (NCBI taxonomy): domain Eukaryota; kingdom Metazoa; phylum Arthropoda; class Insecta; order Orthoptera; family Acrididae; genus Schistocerca; species Schistocerca nitens. Next base: position 138,516,436 of record NC_064618.1, read on the forward strand.
AGTATAGACTTAAGTGTCAGGAAGTAGTTTCTGAAAGTATTTCTATGAAGTATAGCCATGGATGGAAGTGAAACATGGACGATAAATAGTTTAGACAAGAAGAGAATAGAAGCTTTCAAAATGTGATGCTACAGAAGAATGCTGAAGATTAGATGGGTAGATCACATAACTAATGAGGAGGTAGTGAATAGAATTGGGGAGAAGAGAAATTTGTGGCACAACTTGATTAGAAGAAGAGATCGGTTGGTAGGACATATTCTGAATCATCAAGGGATCACCAATTTAGTATTGGAGGGCAGAGTGGAGGGCAAAAATCATAGAGGGAGACCAAGAGATGAATACACTAAACAGATTCAGAAGGATGTAGGTTGCAGTACGTACTGGGAGATGAAGAAGCTTGTACAGGATAGAGTAGCATGGAGAGCTGCATCAAACCAGTCTCTGGACTGAAGACCACAACAGCAACATCACATATATAAATATTCATGGAGAGATTCACATAAAGCAGACATTCAGAGACAAAAGTGTTGCCATAAAAAATGTATTATGTGAGTCTGAACTCAGTACAAGTAGAAATAATATTTTATTTGATTAATAGCAAGCATCCAGTATATGTTCCAGTGCCGCTTACAGGAAGAAAGTGTTTGTGCCTAAATTCTGCTATTCTAGTGCTTTTGGGGACATGGTATTCTTTGTTTTTCCATCTGTTGCATACACAAATAAATCAAAATGTTTACCAATATGTCAGCAGGTCACATTCAGCTGTCCATATGAGAAACATGCATTTGCCAAATTTGGTCCACACACTTCTAGCAGTTATCCCTGTGCTTTGTTGACAGTCATTACAAATGTAAATCTTAATGGAAACTGCAAACTGTTGAAGACAAATGTCCCTAAGCCATCACACTGGGCCTTTAATTGTTCTAATAGGTTAGCATTATTGCTATCAAATTGAGCCTTAAGATAAGTTTTTAATTCGTCACATAGAGCTATTAAATCTGCCTGTAAATCTGCTTTTCATTCAGAATTTAACTCCTCACCATGAACCTTCATATCCACCTTTAAGTCTGCAGTTATTTATACACTAAGGAAGCAAACAAATCCTTTAATTTCTCCTTTGTGCTTTTTGTTAAGTTACCACGGGTGTACAGTATTATGATGATATGTTTATAAGTAATCTTCTCCCACCAGTAACTGTTTAAAGAGTGGGTGACTTTGTTACAGACTTTTTTGAATAACAAAATCAATTTCATCTGTGCAAAACACACACCATCACAAAATGAAATTAAAAAATAATAACAACTTGGCTTCAATGCAGCTCATCAAACTAAGTTGCACAGCCCGTCATGTTGTGATATTAGCTGGAACCACATCACAGCAACTCAGTGAGGTTGGATGGTCATGGTTGTCTATATGTACAGAGATACTCCCCAGTCCACCTTATGGCAAATACCAGAGGCTACCCTGTACCAATACTAGTTATTTCCTTTCCTATTCTGCTTGCAAACAGAGTGAGGGAAAAATGACTGTCTATATGCCTCTGTATGAGCCCTAGTTTCTTGTATCTTATTTACATAGTTCTTATGCACAGTGTATGGTGGAGGCAACAGAATGGTTCAGCAATCAGCTTCAAACACTGGTTGTATAAATTTTCTCACTAGTGACCCATGAAAAGAATGTCGCCTTCCCTCCAGGGATTTCTATTTGAATTCCCAAGGCATCTCCGTAATACTCGTGTGTTGTTTGAACCTACCAGTAACATATCTAGCAGCCCACCTCTGAATTTCCTTGATGTGTTCTTTTAATCCTGCCTGGTACGGATTCAAAACACTTGAGCAGTATTCAAAAATAGCTCAGACTAATGTCCTTTATGCAGTCTCCTTTACAGATGAACCACACTCTCCTAGAACTCTCCTAATAAACTGAAGTCAACCACTCACCTTTCCTGTCACAATATTCACACGCTCATTCTATTTCATATCACTTTGCAGTGTTACATCCAGATATTTAAATGATGTGACCGTGTCAAGCAGTACACTACTAATGCTATATCCAAACATTGTGGGTTTGGTTTTTCCTATTCATCTCTGTTAACATACATTCTTCTACATTTAGGGCCAACCGCTATTCACTACACCAACTAAAAATTTTGTCTAAGTCACCTTGTGTCCTCCTACCGTCACTCAACTTTGACACCTTACCGTACATCACAGTGCCATCAGCAAACAACCACAGATCGCTTCCCGCCCTTTCCACCAAATAATTTATGTATATAGAGAGTATTAGTGGTCCTGCCACATTTCCCTAAGGCACTCACGATGATACCCTTGCCTCTGATGAACAATCGCCGTCAAGGACAACATACTGGGTTCTATAACATAAGAAGTGTTTGAGTCACTCATGTATCTGTGAACCTGTTCCATATGCTTGTGCTTCTTTGTCAGCTTGCAGTGGAGCACTGTGTCAGATGCTTTGTGGCAATCTAGAAATATGGAATCTGCCTGTTGCCCTTAATCTAAAGTTCACAGTATGTTGTGAGAAAATGGCGAGCTGAGTTTCACATGAATGATGCTTTCTAAAACCATGCTGATTTGTAGACATAAGCTTCTCAGTCTCAAGAAAGTTTAGTAATCTGAACTGAGAATATGTTCAACTGTTAAGTGGCTACTGCATAGTCGATGAATACTGTTATTGCACTCAATAGTTGTTGATCACCACTCTTCCATCTCACGATGTGACTTTTGCCGGTTACTGTGACAATTACTTACTGGCAAAATTATTCCTTTTTAATGTTTAATGTTCCGTGAACATGTTGTTAGCTATGCATTTCTCCTTGAATTTTGTCAGTTGTCAAGGACAACAGCAACAACTTTCCACTCGATCTCAGATTAAAATTTAAACAATGGAAAATCCAGGATAGAATGTAACAATATTATGAGATGCTGAGTTGCAGATAGCCACAACAAAATGAGTCTCACAATTAAAGCTTTTGGCCATTGGCTTTTGTCAACAGTAGATGCGCACACACATGCACGCGTGCACCCACCCACCCACCCACCCACCCACCCACCCACCCACACACACACACACACACACACACACACACACACACACACACACACACACCACAACTCAAGCATACGACTGCAGTCACACACTCTCATGCAAACGCAACTCAAACACATGACTGCAGTCGTATGTGTGAGTTGTGTGTGTGTGTGTGTGTGTGTGTGTGTGTGTGTGTGTGTCTCTATTGTTGATGAAAACCAATGACCAAAAGCTTAAATTGTGAGGGTTTTTTCGTTGTGCTCATTTGTGACTCAGCATCTCCGCTATATGGTGAGTAGCTGCTTTCCTTCTCGTAATATTGTATGATTAAAATTTTTATTTCTTCTTGATTAATTCCCATGTTTTAGTTAGTATTAGTATTAGCACTGAATCTGTTAATGATTTGTTAATTATGAATGTAGTACCTAGTGAGGTTTTTCCTGGTTTCTCTTTGCACATACTATAATTATCTGAATCTGGTGTTTCTTCATGTGTAAATCTGGTTTGTTGTAATGATGATATTTTACTTTGTAGTGAATTGAGCATATTTGCCAGTTCTTTGGGTTTATTACCTTTTATCAGTGCTAGAATATTTAGAAGCTACTGTATAAATGGCACTCTCTCGAGATCAATGTTGATCTTACAAGGAGACAGTACAAGTTGCTCAAGATTTGATGATTTCCAAGAACTGATGAGTACAAAACATTTCAAAAACCATAACAGAGTCATCGGTAGCTGAGAGTATGGTGTAAAAGTCTTGTAATAGCAAAGTTGGTGGTACGAAGCTGATTTTAGCAACCTTTTAAAAAAAAAATTATTTCAAATTTTTTTTTATCAAATGGATATATTAATTACCACACAAGCAAATACTGAATTATGATTTTTATGAATAATATACATTTATTTTTCGTTACCAGCCATAAGAAAGTAATAAAAATTTGATAAAGAAATGTGAAATGTGTTACTGTTAAAAGAAAAGTATGTAAAGCAGTATTCAGAAGGTCATGCACAAATTGAAGGGTTTAACATACAACAATACTGGAGTAGAAATTTATGATATTGGAAGTAGTTCCATGAATGCTTTGGAATGTTGGAACAACAAGGACAAACAGTGCGCATGTACCTTAAGTTTAGCAAAGATGATGTTCTGTTTACTCAGCTGTGACCACCATGTTCAATATACCCATAACGACATCACACAGAATTCTGACACACACTACCAAGCATATAAGGCAACCACAAATATCATCAGACACTCTAAGTGTACTATTACATTTTGCAAAGTACTGTACATGCCCCAAACATTGCATTTGTCTTTGGGAATGCTACAGTGCACATTAACAGTCCATAGAAGTACTGCAATAACAACCCACTTGTCTCAAAGAGCACAGATTCCTTCTCGTCCCATCAAGGAAGCCTCTCGTGACCTGGGGTTCTGGGCAACTGTTCTGAACTCTCACCATTTCCTAAATTTCAGCAGTCCTATTCCTTCACCCCTCTTCATTCCCCTTCAACCCTTCTGCCAGAAGGAGGAGGCACTGGCTCCGAAAGCATGCAAATTTCAGTGCATTTTTATGTGTGTGGTCTCCTGCTACCTCTTGGTGAATAGATTTTTCATCTATCCAGTTACATTTACTGATATGAATATAATAGAGGGAAACATTCCACGTGGGAAAAATATATCTAAAAACAAAGATGCTGTAACTTTCCGCTCCCGGGATTGAAATGACTCCTTACCCTCTCCCTTAAAACCCACATCCTTTCGTCTTTCCCTTTCCTTCCCTCTTTCCTGATGAAGCAACCGTGGGTTGCGAAAGCTTGAAATTTGTGTGTGTGTTTGTGTTTGTTATTGTCTCTATCAGCATACCAATGTTTCATTTGGTAAGTTACAGCATCTTTGTTTTTAGATATATAGTTACATTTAGTTTCAGAAATAAATTATTTCCAATGACAAATGGTAATCAGATATATGTACACCTCAACTTATACATGAGACCTTAACAGCATGACAACAGATGGAATTTGTTTGAATGACAAGAAGTTGTATGTATGCATGAATGGTACATTATCTGTGCTGAAGTTGCGGTTTATGTGCATTGATTATCCTTGGTGTTCTTGACATTCGTAAGCTTTCACTGGCTGAGGATTACTTCCAAGACCATAAGCTCCTATTCTAAAGTTATTGTATTTTGACTCATCAGTCAGCTCCTTAAGTCTGTATGCAACTTTTAGATTGATCCTGTATGTCAATAATATTGTTCAGCGATTAGAAATAAATATGATGTTTTGCATTTTTGTGCAGAGTTTTATTTTGTTGTGAATACTTGCATTTCATGTCATTAGTAATAAAAATAGTGAAATGTTATTTTTCAATCCTGTATTTATTAATTAAAATTACCGTTTGCTAATAAATATTGAATTAAAAAATAAATAAATAAAAATAAAAATAGAAAAAGAGAATTCCTTTAAGCGGGATTGAAAACAGTAACTTTGCAATTACTAGATTTCGGTGCTGTGCACTCAGTTACTACCAGTTCTGTTACATTACATGAAATGTTTTGTACTTAACAGCACATGTAAATCTTCAATTAAATTTTTTCGAATATTTTAGAGACTTGTGTCATACTGCTATTGTAAACTGGTGTCAGGCCACTGATCTCCAAAACCTGTAAGTACGAAGGAAACTGTCGAGGCCCAGCATGTGAGTTCCCCTTTGTATTCAGAAAATGAATGCAGCTCATGAATTATGTTGTGTAACACTGGACATAGACCAACTGAATGAGACATGCTTGGCAACACCTCTAAATCAACCATTGACGTGATTATTGCTTGTTGACTGCCAGAATTAATCTTACATCATAGATACAGAATGTTTATTATTGTATGTTTCATTTTGTAAAGATGGAGTAAAATAAGTAGATGAAGCCTTTCAAGCTTCTTAAAGAAACTTCTCCACAGCTAAAAAATGTAGAAGTAGATATCTGCAAAACAAATGAAAAGAAACAGTTGTACTGGTAAAGGAGGTGGCCAACAAATACAGTTAGGCGTGTACAAGAAGATAACTCAGTAATATGTTCATTTTCACAGTGTACATTAGGAGTTGAGATATATGTTACTTGAATTGTTGTAGGTTCTTCTGTGGTGCTGAGCTACATACAGAGAGAATAAAGTTCTTGATTGTAACAAATATTCTTGAATGCTGATACACTTATTTAAGTCTCTGACACACAGTAATGTTTAGTAGTGTCATGCTAAGTTGACATATTGTCCTCACTGCAGTCTTTTGTACTAATGTTGATAAGTCTGTCAATGCACTAAACCTCAGTGTGAAATGCTGAGCGTGGTTGCTTAAAAAGATGGCCAATCAGTGTTGCATGCAGTTAGATCACATCAGCTCTGGTGGCAGTATGCTTGGCGCCACCCAATGGAGAAGAGCAAGTGACGGATAGTGAGCTTGCTCTGACGGCAGGTTTAAAAGTGCTCTCTCTCTTGCATAGCTGAGAGCAGCTCATGGTACACCAGGTGTGGTCAATGAAGATGCCAATCAATACTGCAGAAACTGTATAATTCTCAGCACTAAGGTTCTTGGACATGGAGTGCTGGCCATCACTGTGGCCCTTAATGCTAGGAAAAAGCATGTTTCATTGTCCGGTGGTATAGTTTCAAAACAGAGTTGTCATTGTTATCTTTGTAACCAATATTCTAGAGACTATATCGTTTCACAGTTGATAATTTTTGGCTGCCTACCATTTTCCATTAGGAGGCACATCCAGCTGCACTGTGAACACAAACTGTAGATGACTGTGGCATCGTGTTATACTTTCAGCATTTGCTGAACGTGCTTTTTAATACTTAGGAGGTATTAAAGCCATTGTTACTCATTGCTAAAGAAATTATTAACACAGAGAGCACATTTATGTTGTTTGCTGCCTACTAAAAGGTTGGTCTTACAACTACAGTGGTTCATTGATATGATAATTGCCTTTCTCAGGCATTTCATATCCAGCTATTTGGGGACCAACAGTTTAATATGTACAATGATGAAGTGCGTTGCAGCTTGCTGTTTTGCAGATTAACCAGCATTTTCAGAGGTGTGTGTGTGTGTGGGGGGGGGGGGGGGGGGGAATCCTGGGTCTGACCTACATTCACCCACTGCTGTACCATTGGCACTTTAGTTCAGCATGTAATCACTAAGCTTCCAAGACAACTTCATTCCATAATTGGCCTGTAAACATGACCTTAATAATTGTCTTACACGTTCATACTATTTCTGTTCATTAATTGATGTGCACTTGCCACAGCAGATTAAGCACTTGTTCAATAGATTAAAAGTTAATACGACATGTGTAGTTACTGCTGTTCAAGCCTAGAGTCATTTTTGTAACAGATGTTCAGTCATTATTGAATGTAGTCGATCTCCATAAACTTAACTGTTTGCTGCAAATAGTTTGAATTTCCCAGTCATACTTTCCATTAAGAATTGTTATTGGAGCAATTAACTGTAGTCATTATCTACATCACCATTATTCTCTTGGACATAACTTTATAAATCCAAAAAATCATTTCTAACATCTTCAGTGTGGGAGTGTTAACAGCACTTTATTTTATATTTACCTTTAGCTTGTACTTGAGTTAAACAAAATCTATTCTTTTATAGTTTCACTAGATTGTTACATAATGACTGCAACTGAACTTGATTCAGTTTGCAAAATGTTGCTAGTTACTGTTGATCCTAGTTTACAGTGAAGCAATCACCGAGTAATGTTTATGCGATGCAGAATTCCAAGGCAAGCTAGATCAAAGTTCTTTTTTGTGCATGTCTAGAATCAACTGCTTTGTACAGTCAGCTCTTAATGTTCCAAGCCAATAGCTTATTTTGGGTTTTAATTTTGTGATTGTATTTACAACAGTGATCTGAATCGTCTTTGTGTGTTGTTTTGGGCTCCCCAAAACCAAAACGCACAGATGCGTGACTTGTTGTATTGATGGTTTTACCTTGTTACTTATCACCTGCAGCAGTTACATCTGTTGGGGACATTGTCAGCATGTTTAATTGCTTTAGGAACACTTTGCCGTGATGATACTGAAATAACTTCATAGGTTGTGGGCTCCAAAGTTGACTACACAGGTGCATCTATAATGTGGTGCAGGTGCTGCTGAACACTGACACCAACATGTCATAGAGACGTGATCTATGGATGGCAGTTTTGGTCCACCCAAGATATTTTTTTTCTCTGATACCCTCCATACCTGATCAATATTTCTCCATCTTCTATCTGGGGACGTGCCTGATGGCAGAATGGCAACTCCACACAGGTGTTGTTGTGATTATTGTTATTATTATTGTTATTATTATTATTATTTATTATTACAGATGTTCTTCATCCTTCTTTCAGGAGCTCAAGGATGAAGCTAAGTTGACACATAATCACAGTGCAGCAGAAAGGTATTGTACAGTTTTTTGTATTGTAAATTTTTGATTTTGTGTACTGTGTTTGCAGCTTAACATTATAAACAGCACAGCTGAGAATATGGCAATACGCACATATGCACATGATTTGATGAATACTGTTGATCAGTATTTGTGATTTCCACATGCTTTTCTGCTGCGACACACTCAGCCATAAGCTGCTATTCAACCAACAGCAAGCATTCCTGCAATTGAGTAATGTCTACATTTATTTTTCTTTCCGTTTGTACCCCAGTTGTACAAAGTTTGTGATATGACAACATTTTCCAGCTTCAATATAATTAATATTTCTTTTCTGCAAAGTTGGGGAGAAGGCACACTTTAAAATAGCTCACATTAAGCTTTGATAAAATTGTTCGTCTGTTGAGACAAGAGAAAACATAAGTAAACTTGGACTGCACTAAATTGATATCCTCTAATCACCTTGCCTGATGAATAGAGTTTTGCAGTATTTAAATGTCATGTCTTGATATGGGTAGCCCACATAATTCCTGTCCACCTGGCAAACAGTGGACACTCATTGACGAATACATTCATCATGACATAATAAGAAACGAATGTTTGCCCACCCGTGAAAAAGTATCATTTGGCATACACTTTTTATAACATTGACATTTCTCATGAGGGATCAAGTGTGCTCACATCTCTTATAAACTGTCCTCAATTGTTAATCTCTGCAACACGACACACTTATTTGGAAAGTGAAGAAAAAGGAAGTAGAATATGTGTATCAGATAACTTGATATAATATCCTTCAGCATGGTCGGTTGGTGGGTTTGGAGTATAAAGAGACCAAACAACAATCCTCCAGCATGACTGTGAGTATTTAGAAGTGACTTTATTGTTTGTGAAGCACAAGCTGTTGACAATTGCAGGTATAGGCATATCCCAACACCTACTATTCTTCAGCTGTAACTGCTACTTGCAACCTTACAGTGCTGACATTGTCACATGAATTTTTTTTTTTTTTAACTTTGAAAAAAAAAAGATCAATAATGAGATACTTAGAAAACTGGGCTATGCATAGCTCTGTTTAAAAAGAATGGCTCAATAAATTCGCAGGGGTGACCGTTTAGATCTTCTGTCATACCCGGCACCTAACCTTGCTACAAATAATAACATGTACCTGTGATCTTGCTGTCAAATTGTGAATGCATCAGTCAGAAGTATGAATTAATAAAATAATCAGAAATATTAAATAAAAGATAATAAATAATTAGTAAAATGGTTTTATTCTAATGTCTGAAATTTTTGAAGATGACACCAGAGAATTACATTAAATAATGTTTATTCCAGTAACTAATCTCAAATAAATGGTAAGTGGTCCTACAATTACAAGTTATACAACAGTCAGAAAGATAACCTTATTAAAATGCTATGAAGGTAATTGGGTTACAAGAATGGTATCAGAATCCTCAAGGTAAATAGTCATCCAAGAAATGCATAAAACTTCAGTTCGTTTTGTGATCACAGTAAATGAAATAGTCATTAGCTCAAAATAATTCACGATTCTGTGTGACGGTTTATGCATAAACACACAAGACATAAGGAATAGATATTCATACCACATCTAGTTTTAATTCCATAATACAGGGAGTGCAGTAGCCACCAGAAAGATTGCGGGAGGTGCACATCGGCATGGCGCGTCACGGACAGTAGTTGCTGCAAGTAAAGTCCCGTCCACCAGAGGGCACGCGAGAATTCGGCCGCACCCCCTGCCGGCGGAACAACAACAACTCAGGCAGCACGGGCCATGCCCAGTCAGTTCACACGGGCATGCCTAGCAGACAGTTCCCGGTCTACACTATGTGAAGTGTGACGAAAAACGTGAATCGTGTTACTACACAATTGGCAATGAATAGGGTAGTTCTTTCGCATGTTGCGTCATTGTTCCGGTTTCGCAGCTTATCCACGGCATGGAGGTTTTAGTGCGAGTTTTGGTTGAGCAGCAGACGGAGCTCTTGGCAACCATGAAACAAGTGCTTCTGGCGTTGCTCTCCACGCAGTCTGCTCCAGTGCCGTTCCCTCCTCCCTTTCCCCCGTATGACGAGACGGCGGAGGATTGGGATGCGTATGACCATCGCCTTCGGCAGCATTTCCAGGCGTTTCATGTTGCCGATGCGGAGGTATGTCGTGCTCTTTTCTTGTCTTGGATATCTCAAGATTTGCGGCAGCTAGTGCCGTTGCAGGAACCCTCGTCCTTGTCTTTTGACCCATTGTGTTCCTTACTGTCTTCATATTATCGCTGCCGCATGCATGTTGTGGCGGCTAGGGTCAAGTTTTATCAATGCAAGAAACAGCCCCATCAGTCTTACTGGGCATGGGCCGCTACCCTGCACGGTCTTAGTCGCAAGTGTCATTTTGTCACGGAGCAGTCGCGAGAGTCATATGCCCACGTTATGGTGCGCGACGTCATTGTTCGTTCGACCCCTGATAGGGAGGTCTGGCATTGGGCCCTGCAGTTGGAAGACCCTTCCCTTGAGGAAGTCATGTCCATTGCTCAATCGTATGAAGTCTCTCACACCACAGGTCAACAGTTGGAAGCGTGGTGCGACATCGCAGCAGTTGAGGGCAGCGTCGCCGCGTCCACTACGTCCGGGGTGGACGACGTGCAAGCGGTACAATCCGGCCGTTACAGCCGCTCCCGAACGGTGCGTAAACAGAGTTCCGGCCACCAGCCCCGTTACCTTCCTGTGCGTCGTGCTATATACATCATGATCGGACAGAGTGCCCCCAGTGTTGGGCCGTTTGTCGCAAATGTAATAAAAAGGGACACATTGCTAAAGTTTGCCACCCAGCCTCAAAAGAATCGAAGGAAGCAGGTACAGAGGACATGGACGTTGACATTCAGGAAGTTTCTTCAGGCCGGGCTCCCTACGCATTGGCACACAAACTCTTTATCGAGGTGTCGGTTCGGTCGTGCCGATTAAAACTGCAAGTAGATACAGGCATGAGGAAGGTGTCAGTGCTAGGAAAACGGGATGCTAGTGTGTAAACAATGCCCATGTCGTGTTCGCAGCTGGCGGGAAGACTAGCAAGTAAAACTTACACCGATCTTGGGTCGCCCCCATTGGCGCCAGTTTACCGGTGTCTACGCGGTAATGGTAAACAGTTCATTCTCCTACTGGGGCAATTCACTACCAACGTTACTTACAAATCAGTCACTCAGCCTCTTACTTTTATTGTTGTCAGTGACGTGAGCTCTGCTAATCTTTTTGGATTGGATGCCTTTCGAGCTTTCGGTTTTTCTATCACAGACACCGTACAGTTGGTCTCCGAAGACGTTCCCTATCAATCATTGAAATCTTTGATCTCTGACTTTAAGGATATCTTTGAGGAGGGCCTGGGGCGTGTTTCAGACTTTGAAGCTCACTTAACGTTGAAGGTGTCGGCTCGCGCGCGTTTTCTACGCACGAGGCAGATCCCCTTGGCTCTCCACCCTCAGGTAAAAGCACAGCTAGACCGGCTGACAGCCCTAGGGGTCGTACTTCCCATTTCTTCTAGTGAGTGGGCTTTGCCCCTCGTTATTGTCAGGAAACCCTCAGGAAAATTACGTCTTTGTGGCAATTTCAAGGCCACCATTAATTCCCAATTGATGGTGGACACCTGTCCCTTGCCTCGTTCTGAAGAATTGTTCTCCGCCATGGCGGGAGGCCAATATTTTTCGAAAATCAATCTTTTGGAGGCTTATCATCAGATATCACTTGAGGACTCCAAACGGCTGGCGGTCGTCAACACCCCATTTGGCCTTTACCAATACCAGCGCTTGGCCTTCAGAATATCCAGTGCCCCGGCGATATTCCAGCGTTATCTTGAGCACGTCATGTCGACAATCCCTCATTGTATTAATTACCTGGATGACATAATTGTCACAGGCCGCAGCACGAAGGAACACTTGCACAACCTTCGAACCCTCTTTCTCAAATTCAGGTCCATGGGTCTGCGTTTCAAACTGTGTAAATCGAACTTCTTCCAACTGTCCATTGATTATGTGGGCTACACCATCTCTTGGCATGGTGTCCAGCTGCTAGGAAGTTTGGTCCAAGGTATCGTTGACCTTCCGCAGCCCGATTCGCTGAAGGAGCTACAAGCTTTTTTAGGCAAGATTGTCTATTACCACTGGTTCATTCCCAGGGCTTCCACCATAACCCGCCCCCTTTACTGATTTCTGCGCATGGGTGTTCCTTTTGATTGGTCGCCTGCATGCAAGTGAGCGTTCACCTCGTTGAAGGGCCTCCTCACGTAAGCGCCTTTTTTGGCTACTTTTGACCCCAATAAGCTGTTGGTCCTGGCTACAGATGCTTTGCAGTATGGGGTGGGGGTGGTCATGGCCCATCGCAATGCGGATGGCTCTGAGCAGCCACTGGCGTTTGCATCTAAAACTCTTAATCCCATGTAGGTCCATTACTCCCAGGTGGAAAAGAGGCTTCGGCAATTGTCTACGCTGTTACCAAGTTTCACCCTTTCTCGTATGGCACGAAGTTTCAGTTAATCACCGATCATAAGCCATTAATATCGTTATTTTGCCCCGCCTCTCAGATTCCAGATAGAGCGGCTCACAGACTGCAGTGCTGGGCCTTGTTCCTCTCTAAGTACCAGTATGACATTCATTTTCGCTCTACCGGACAGCATGCCAACATCGACGCTCTTTCCCGTCTTCTGGTGGGCCCAGATCCTAAGTTCGATCGGGAGGAGATTATGTGTTTTCTTTTGGATGTGGCGTCCCGCCAGGTGGTTGATGGCTTCCTGATCACTAGTTCTAGTGTTGCCAGGGAAATGGCAGCTGACCTGGTTCTCCGGCAAGTAGTTCGCCTCGTTCAGCAGGGGTGGTCATACCGACCTCCAGGCCAGGCCTTGGAGCCTTTTCATAATTATTTTGTTCTACAAGACCGCCTCAGTCTTGGAAGGAGTTCTCCTTCTGGCTACCAATGATACAGCTCCTCATGTGGTTGTTCCTGCAAGTTTGCGAAGGGAGGTCCTCACGTTATTACATAAGGGGCACTGGGGTGTTTCCCGTACTAAAACCTTGGCTCGCATACATGTGTACTGGCCCGGTATTGACAGAGAAATTGAGCACTTGGTGGCGGCCTGTTCCCAGTGTGTGAGCCAACAGGCGTCTCCCAGGTCAGCATTCTCTTCATGGCCGCCTGTAACCCAGGCATTGGAACGTCTTCACATAGATTTTGCGGACCCGTTTCTCAATGGCTTTTGGCTCATTGTCATTGATGCTTATTCCCCATTCCTATATGTGGTTTGCTGCTCTTCAACCACTTCAGAAGTTGCAATCCACGCACTAGCAAAAATATTTTCTGTGGAAGGTCTGCCAGTCACCCTGGTATCGGACAATCGACCTCAGTTTATTTCGCAGACCTTCCAGGATCTTTGTAGGCGCTTTGGTATTCGGCACGTTTGCTCTCCTCCCTTTCATCCGCAATTGAATGGGGAAGCTGAGCTCATGGTGCACACATTTAAGACACAGATGAAAAAGTATGTGCACGAATTTCCTGCGGAGGAGGCATTGACGTTTTTCCTGACGGCATACTTGACCACACCGATGGGAGAACACAGCTCCGTAGAGCTCCTCCATGGGTGCCAACCTAGGACTCTGCTGCACCTCCTCCTGCCTGGTCCTCAGTAGTCTTCACAAAACGGGGTACCTGGCTTTCCACCGGGTATGTCAGTCCAGGCACGTGGGTTCGGTCGCAATCCACGTCGGATACCAGTGGTGGTCCTGCGCCGCAATGGCCGCCGGCTCTATACCTTGCAGGCGGGGGACTGGGAGGTGCATCGTCACCAAAATCAGCTACGTCCACGTTTGGGCACCCACCCTTCGATCCCTCAGGCGCCAGCTTCCCCTTTGCCGGCACCTGTGTTGTTTTCTCAGGGGACGCTACCAACCCTTCCCCCTGTGACTCCCATGCTTCAATGGTTCTCAGTCTTGGTGGCCTCCAGTAGCTCCAGCACCAGCATCGCCAGCATTAGACATGCCCCGGCGAGAGCTGGCCCCCCTCGCAGGCCCGGTTTGTCAGGAGGCTGGTTCACCTGTGATTGTCCCTTCACCATCGTCCCCGCCACTGGGTCTTGCCACTCCCGAGGTGGCCCGGGATCTGGAGTTCGACGGTTTGTCGCCCGTTCTGTCCCAAGCTCCGGTGATGGGATGACGGGGGCCTCTTAGTGTGGGTCACTTCCAACCATATTCGAAGGTTCCAGCTCGAGGGTTGGCAGATCCCACCGACTCCAGCCTTCCGATGGACGTGGAGGTCATCGCTACTGCACGACGCTCCACTTTCCGATGCAGTGGATCACAGTGGCTTCACCCCCCCCCCCCCCCCTCCCCAAAGGAGGAGGAGTGCAGTAGCCACCAGAAAGATTGCAGGAGGCGCACATCAGCACGGCGCATCACGGACAGTAGTTGCTGCAAGTAAAGTCCCGTCCACCAGAGGGCACGCGAGAATTCGGCCGCGCCCTCTGCTGGCGGAACAACAACAACTCAGGCAGCACCGGCCGTGCCCAGTCAGTTCACATGGGCATGCCTAGCAGACAGTTCCCGGTGTACACTATGTGAAGTGCGACGGAAAATGTGAATCGTGTTACTGCAGGGAGAAAAAGTCAGAGTTCTGAACTGGGGCATCTTCTGGCTTTATGAAAGTTAAAGTTCCATTGCAAGTTAAAGCAGTCTAGCAGACATTTATAGCCCATAATTTATCAACTACACAAAAGTATCTTATGGTACCTCAGGCAGGTCAGCCTTCTTCCACATTTCAATGTAAAAGTCCTTAATCGCTCCCTTGAGATCACCACTCAAAAAGAGCCCATCTTCACTTGATTCCAGTACTGTACCGCCACTAGCTAACTCTCATTGGCTGAAAGCCACATTCACCAAAAATACATTATTCTTGTGTTCTCTAGGCGTGACTAAACTTGACCACTTTCAGCTCTAAAATAATAAATTGTAACAATTTTTAATAACAAGAATGTCACAAATATTTGGCCACAATCAGACCATTTAAAATAAGTACAAATAATAGTTCATTCATAAATGAACAAGCTGGAATTCTTGCACATGTGTGTTCACATTAAACAGTTCCTTAGGCCATCTTGACAGAAGCATCTTCTGGCACTCTTTTCAAGTATGGTGTCAGCCAATACATGCAAGTGATCACTTTTAAGTTACAGTGGTTTTTAGTATCAACTATCATCAAAATTTAAATTAAGTTACTGGCAAAAGTAGTAAAATACTTATTAAATAACTACACAAATATGACAAAACATTTGCCATTCATGCTGCATTCAATTGCTGTGTTATTGTGCAGAACACAATGTTCTGACAGACGTTTTCACAATGAAAAAGATATAAAAACATAATACATCAATAAATAAAATAAATACAGATGTTAAGCTTTCAGGGATGATAGCTGTTGTGTACATAGTTCCGCGTAGTCAGCGCATACACAACTTTCGCAATAGAGCGCACCCTGCTAAGCACAACAGCGCAGGCGCAGCGCTCGTCCATCTCCGCACTATGGGATGGCACTGTCTTAGAGACAGACCAAATTCTGCTTCCGCCGATCCGCGTATTAATATGTAATGCAGCCAATGAGATTGCTGCTAATGTAGAACCTTTTCTCCTCGTGGATCACACTCGTGCAGTGATACCTGAACGTTCAAGGTATTATAACAAGTGTACAGACTTCTGATTAGTCAGTCTGCATTAGTCTATAATCAAGTTTCAGTCTGTGCCTAATAAGATTATCATATTCCTGTACATAGCCATGAAGATAAATGAATAGACACTTTGTCAAGTATCAGAGATATGTGAGAATAAGATTAACGTACCAAGACCAAAGGAACTTCAGATTGTCAATTGCAAACAGCATCCAGAATCAAGTTACGTAATATCTATGCTTTTTATTATTTTAATAAATGTGTGTGAAAATTAATCAAGTTCTGTTTAAAGTTGGTCACCGTCAGTCTGCTACTCTAAGCGTGCAAGTGGCATTTCTATCATCTGACCTAACGGCAGAAGATAAACATGCCACGATAAGACCACGAGATATATTGCTGACACTCGCATAGAGCGACAAGTCAAATAATCTGATAGTGTGTGTACCGAAGGTCTTACAGTACGCACACCACAATAGCTAAAGTGCTATGCTACAATCAGATACACTGTTGAAATCACACAAATCATTTAAAAGTGGTTAGTTTTGAGTTTCATTGTGTAGATATTTGGTAACTATAAATTATTCACTTTTGTAGGTTTTAAAATATGTTATTGTTTCATTGGGTGTGCTTCACTTTTGTGAGACTGCATGTGTACTCAGATGTGCCTGACTATGGAACTGTGATTTATTATTGAATTTCTGTGAGTTGTAAGTAGCCATATTTCTGACTGCCTTAAACACCACCGTTACTGGTACATCTTCTGCACTCCAGCAATACAAGCAATCGCTGTCCAAATTTTCCATATCTGAGCACTCACTGACTGCCTTTTTACCTGAGCTCACCTGGAGCAGCTGAGTGGCCTCCTCACACTGCTGACTTGCACTCAGCCAAATAAGCTTACTCACATCTCCTCAGTGCCAACCCTAGACAGATGAATAGTGTGTCTGAATGAGTAACATTACAGTGGGGACGGATGTTAACCAGTAGCTCAACTTGCAGTAGCAGATGTTAAACACACCAACAGCACATGAAGCATTGTGATATGGGCCATGGTTCAGAATAATAAGTTATATACAGTAAGTAAGAAAATTTGTGTGTAGCCGAGTACAATTTCTTGAATTTTCTCCTTGTGGTCAATATGTGAGATGTATGTGGTGGATGGGGGGGGGGGGGGCGGTAAGGTGGGGGGGGGCGTGGGCAAGGGAAGTAATTTGTTGCCTGACTCCTCCTGAAAAGTGCTGTCCCGAAATTTCTATTGTAAATCTCTCCATGATGCACAATGCCTCTCTTTTAACATCTGCCAGTGGAGTTTGTGTAGTTCTCTCACCAGCTAAACAATCCCGTGATGAAACGCACCTCTCCTCGTTTGATCTTCTCTATCTGCTCTACCAGTCCAATCTGATAGGAATCACGGATAGATGAACAATATTCAAGAATCGGGCAAACAAGTGCCTTATAAGCCACTTTTTTCATAGATGAGTTACATTTCCTTAAGATTCTTCTGATGAATCTGAGCCTGGTCTCTGTTTTTCCCACTATCTTTTTTATGTGGCCAATCCACTTAAGATCACTCTGGATAGTTACGCATGGATATTTTATGGCAGTCGCTGTCTGCAGCTATTTGTCATCAATAGTTTAGCTGTACAGTAGCGGGTTTTTTCCTATGTATGCACAATATGTTATATTTATTTATGTTGAGGATCGACTGCCAGAGCCTGCACAATTCATCAATTCTCTGCAGGTCATTCTGAAAATTCTTATTAACTTGTGGCGTTGCTACTTTGCTATAGACAATTGCGTCATCTGCGAATATCCTTAAAAAACAACCGACACTTTCTACTAGATCATTTATATATTTGGTAAACAGCAATGGTCCTTTTGCACTTACCTGTGGTACTCCAGATATTACCTTTATATCTGTCGATTTTGTTCCATTAAGAGCGACGTGTTAAGTTCTATCTGCAAGAAAGTCTTGAATCCAATCAAATGTCTGCTCTGATACTCCGTAACCTTGTATTTTTTTCATTAAACGGCAATGTGGGACGGTTTCAAATGCCTTACTGAAATCAAATAACATGGTATCAGCCTGAGCGCCATTGTCCACTGCGCTATGGATCTCATGGAGGAACAGAGCAAGCTGAGTTTCACAGGATCTCTGTTTGTGGAATCCATGTTGATTTTTGTACAGAAGACGTTAATTTTCCAAAAACGTCATAATTATTGAGCATAAAACATGTTCCATAATTCTACAACAGATTGATGTCAACAATATAGATCTATCATTGGGTGGATTTGCCTTACGGCATTTATTAAAAGTAATATGTCCTGCAATTTTTTCCAATTGTTAGGTACTTTTCCTTGCTTTATCTACAATAAATTACCGTTAGAAGGGGAGCAAGTTCTTTCACATAATCTTTATAGAAACTTATAGGTATTTCATCTGGTCCTGACACTATTCTGCTACTAAGCAATTGCAGCTGCTTTTCAATTCTGCAATTGGTTATCTCAATATCTGCCATCTGCCATTTCAACATTCGTACAATGATTGAAAGGGGGGACAGTGTTACGATCTTCCACAGTGAAACAACTTCGGAAGACTGAATCCAGTATTTTGGCCTTCTTTCTGTTACCTTCCATTTTGGTGCCAGTGTGGTCGCTGAGAGAATCAATAGATGATTTTGACCCACTTACTGATTTCACATATGAACAAAATCTCGTAGGGTTTTTATTCAGGTCAGTTGACAACATCTTACATTCAAAATCATTGAACGCTTCTCTCATTGCTCTCCTTAGGCTCATTTTTGCTTCATTCAGCTTTTGTTTGTCAGCTAGGTTTTTACTCCTCTTGAATCTGAAATGAAATGCTCTTTGTTTACATAGCACCTTTCTAACATGGCTATTAAAACCCATGGTGGATCTTTCCCATCCCTTAAAACCTTACTTGGAACATACTTGTCTAGGACATATTGAACGATGCCTTTGAATTTTTTCCACTTGTTCTTCACATCTTCGTCCTCACCACCAAACATTTGATGTTAACTGCTGAGATATTCTGAAATTTGTATCCTGTCACCCTTGCTGAGCAAATATAGGGTGAGTCAGGAGGAAAGGTACATGCTTTGAGGGGTGATAATATTAGTGATTCTGAACAAAAAACTGTGTGGATGTATGCCTATTCCAAATGGTTTCCGAGATAGAACACATTTAATATCACTCTTGTACGTTTTTCTTGAATAACTCGAAAACCGCACCCTCCAGCGAAAAAGTGTCACAGTACAAAATTAAACTATTTTATATTTCCTATAAAAAAAGGTCCTATTCATTTTTTTCTCAATAACAAATTGTTTGTACGAAGAGCGTGCGGGAATGTTGAAAAACTCACTCAACGTGCATGCGCTGTAGCTTACGTAGATTTTGTAGGCCAACTTGAGGTAGCATATTGACGTAGCAACTTGAGACAAACAGGACACTTGTGCTCTACCAAGTCGGGAAACTTTTTAAGAGACAGTCTCCATTCCTTCTGATCTGATCCCGTAAGCGTAGAAAAGATGTGGAATGATTTCAAAGAGATAGTATCAACGGCAGTTGAGAGATATATACCACTTAAATTAATAAGTGATTTTACTGATCCCCCATGGTTCACAGAACGGGTCAGATTGCTGTTGCAGAAGCAACAAAAAAAAAGCATACCAAATTTAAAACAACACAAAATCCCCAAGATCGGCAAAGTTGTTTTAAATTTGGTACTAATCCCCCATGGTTCACAGAATGGGTCAGATTGCTGTTGCAGAAGCAACAAAAAAAGCATGCCAAATTTAAAACAATGCAAAATCCCCAAGATTGGCGAAGTTTTGCAGAAGTTTGAAATATAGCGTGTGCTTCAATGCGAGATGTATTTAATAATTTCCACAACAAAACTCTGCCTCAGAATCTGGCAGAAAACCCAAAGAGATTCTGGTTATATATAAAGCACACCAGTGGCAAGACGCAATCAATACCTTCACTGCGCGATAACAGTGGTGAATTCACTGATGATAGTGACACTAGAGTAGAGTTATTAAACACAGTTTTCTAAAACTCCTTCACCAATGAAGACACAGTAAATATTCCCAGAGTCCAATCAATAACAACTGCCAAGATGTGGAACATAGAAGTAGATATCCTCAGTGTAGCAAAGCAGCTTAAATTACGTAATAAAGGTAAGGCTTCTGGTCCAGATTGTATGCCAGTCACATTCCTTTCAGAGTATGCTGATGCAATAGGTCCATATTTAGCAATTACATACAACCGCTCGCCACAGAAAGTTCCATACCTAAAGACTGGAAAATTGCTCAAGTCACACCAATACCGAACCAGGGAAATAAGAGTGACTGCTGAATTGCTGGCCCATATCGCTAACATCTATTTGCAGCAGGGTTTTGGAACATATACTGTGTTCGAACATTATGAATTAGCTAGAGGAAAACGATTTATTGACACATAGTCAGCATGGATTCAGGAAACATTGTTCTTGTGAAACACAAGTAGCTCTTTATATTCATGAAGTAATGAGTGCTATCGACAGGGGATGTCAAATTGATTCCATATTTTTAGATTTCCAGAAGGCTTTTGATACCGCTCCTCACCAGCACCTTCTAACCAAACTGTGTGCCTATGGAATGTTGCCTCAGCTGTGTCAGAAAGGTCACAGTTCATAGTAATAGGCAGAAAGTCATCAAGTAAAACAGAAGTAGTATCCGGCATTCCCCAAGGAAGTGTTATAAGCCCTCTGTTGTTCCTGATCTATATTAACAACACAGGAGACAATCTGAGTAGCCCTCTTACATTATTTGCAGATGATGCTGTCATTTACCGTCTTGTAAAGTCACCAGATGACCAAAACAAACTGCAAAATGATTTAGATAAGATATCTGTGTGGTGCGAAAAGTGGAAATTGACCCTGAATAAAGAAAAGTGTGAAGTTATTCACATGAGTACTAAAAGAAATCCACTAAATTTCGGTTATGCAACATCTCACACAAATGTGAAAGCTGTAAATTCAACTAAATACTTAAGAATTACAATTACAAATAACCTAAATTGGAACAATCACATGCTGTGGGTAGAGCATATCGAAGACTGTGATGCATTGGCAGAATACTTAAAGTTGCAACAGATCTACTAAAGAGACTACTTGCACTACACTTGTCCACCCTATCCTGGAGTATTGCTGTGCGGTGTGAGATCTACATCAGGTGGGACTGAGGGATGATGTTGAAAAAGTTCAGGGAATGGTGACTTGTTTTGTATTGTCGTGAAATAGGGAAGATGATACCACAGACATGATACGTGAATTGGAGTGGCAATCATTAAAACCAAGGCATTTTCTCCTCCAATTTTGAAAACATTATGTTGGCACTCACCTACATAGAGAGAAATGATCATCACGATAAAATAAGAGAAATCAGGGCTTGCACAGAAAAATTTAAGTGCTCGTTTTTGCCGCATGCCATTAGAGAGTGGGACAATACAGAGACAGCTTGACAGTGGTTCATTGAACACTCTGCCAGGCACTTATTTGTGAATAACAGAGTAATCATGTAGATGTAGATGTAGAACAAAGAGGAATTGTGGCTACTCCTGGAATTGCAGTGTCCCCTTGTTTTCTACCTGCATGTTACAAAATTGTGTCCTTGTGACTGGTTTGGCCTCTCACATTTTCTTACAGTTCATTTTGACCTTCCCCCTGAGGATAGCATTTCATCTCATGGGGGAGTCATGCTTGTCGTCTGGGATGACTTTCATAGTCAAACCATCTCAGTGAACACCTGGCTGCTGCAAGCTGTTGTAGTCCACATTTTCCTTCCTTGCTCCACCTTTTCTCTTTGTACTGTCTGCACCTGTCCATGATTCGGTGTCACAAAGGAGGACTTCCTCCAGCTAATTGGTCAACTCCTTCACCCCTTCCTGCTGCTCAGTGACTTTAATTCACACCATCCACTCTGCGGCTCTTCCAGAACCTGTCCAAAAAATGTCCTCTTGGCTGACTATCTCAATCAGTTCAACCTCATCTGCCGTAACGCTGGAGCACCCATGTTTCTTTCAGACTTCATGCAAACATGTTTCCATTTGAACCTGTCATTCTGCACTGCCAGCTTGCTTGTTGTCTCGATTTGTCTGTTGTCTCTGACATGTACTCAAGCAACCATTTCCTGTGTGCTATCCATTTGCTGACTCCTGCCCCACCTATGTGTAAACCCAACTGGCAGCTTTCTAAGGCTGAATGGAGGCTGTACTCCTCTCTGGCCATCTTCACCAAACAGGATTTCCCCAGTTGTGATGACCAGGTAGAATACCTTTTAAACATTATTCTTACAACCACAGAATGTTCCATTCCTTGCACTTCATCTTTACCGTGCCGTGCCCCGGTCCCTTTGTGGCCTAAGGCATGCCACAACGCAATTTGCATGCAAAGACATGCTCTCCACATTTTTAATCTTCATCCTACAATTGTGGACTATTCATTATAAACAGTTGCATGCACAGTATCACCGCATTCTTCAGGACAGTAAAAAAGCTTGCTGGATTTCATTTCTTTTAACAGTTCAACTCCCTCTTCCGTCATGTGGGCCTACCTACTCCTACTGTGGCTATTTAAGTCCAAGGTCCATTCCTCAATTTACAGGCTGACTAGCAGATGGTGTCATAGTAGACTGCATTACTGTCTCTAACATCTTAGGCTGCTGTTCTGCAGAGATTTTGACCTCTACCCACTATCACTCTGCCTTCTTCCATTGGAAATGAATGGAGGAGGCTCGGGTGATACCCTTCTCCTCTCAGTGGGAGTATGTGTATCTGATCGCTGTATTGGTTGCTGAGCCTCATAGTGTTATGTTAAAGATAAGAACAGTTGTAACGTATGTGAAGTGTTGGATTCTGAGAGCCCAGAATTTTAATTTTCTGTCTCACTGTCTCATCTTACATTAGGATTATGTAGCATAAGTCGGTGAAGTGGCAAAATGTTTGTCGTGCTCGTTGTATACAGGCTCTGAGGTGAGGCAAGAGTTTGTTTGGTTCTTATGCAGCATTATCTCCTGATACTTCCTAAAGTCACACACTCTATGATGGCATAACATGCAATATTCCATTCTTTCTCATTAACTAGTCATGCGCATTGGTACAAAATAGGGATAGGAAAACTCTGGCGAGCGAACAGATGACGACAATAATAATAGTATCAGTAACAAACTGACAGTGAAGGAAGTTTCTTGCATTACAAAAGAATGTTGAGAATTAAAAATAAAAACAGGCTGATGTTCAGCTGGCATTATACAAAGGTTTTTGTAACATTTAGTTAGTGAATTCTGTTGTGGCTGTTTCCAGAGAAGAAAAATGAAGTGTTACACATTGGTAATCCAGTGAGATCTGAACCAGAAACTACCCTTGCATAGCATCATGGGATGAGAATGATGCCATGGAGCAAACATGACACTGGTTTAGCTCTCTGCCATTGCTCGCATGATAATCAGTGCAGACAGCTCACAACATGAAATACACAACCAGGTGAAATTTAAGTGTGGAATTACCTTCCTAGGGTTGAAAAATTGAACTTACAATGTCGATCTCATACGTATGTGATGACTATTCAGATTACTTCATCAGTATGAAAACAGACTGTTATGAGGATTTAGCATAATCGCTTTGCACGGATCCCGAAAATGAGTGAACAGTCATGAGGTGCCAAACATCATCAGCAATAGTGCCAACTCTCATCTGTACTAGCAATATGAAGATCTTCACGGATTGCCCACAATGTCCTCACTGCTATCCACAGCTTACTTCAGCCAGCCTTCAGTGGAGCTGCAGTTCGAGACATCAATCTAAGGGACAACTTCCAACTGATATAAGGTTACACCACTAAAACATACAAATGAGTTGCAGTCTTTAACCAATTCGGCTTGTGGTGAAAGCATAT
The DNA here is from genome assembly GCF_023898315.1 of Schistocerca nitens. Lineage (NCBI taxonomy): Eukaryota > Metazoa > Arthropoda > Insecta > Orthoptera > Acrididae > Schistocerca > Schistocerca nitens. Next base: position 138,540,573 of record NC_064618.1, read on the forward strand.
TTTAACAGAACTAAAAAGGTGTGCAAAACAACCCTGTCGAAAATGTCAGTAAATAGTAAGCTACTATGCACTATTTACCTCAGATGGACTGTATCTAGTTCCTATCTAGTGTCCTGCACAACTGGAATATTGGGAATACTGCCAAAATGTAGAGATGTTATGGATAATAGACTAAAACATAGATGACACACAGTAATAAATCAAATTGTGGATTCACAGGAAAAATTGAACATGTGACTACGGAAGTAGAAACAAAACAGCTTAATGTGCATTTGTGCACTTTCATATGTTTTTCATCTCTAGATCTACCGTAAGTAACACATACTTGCAAGCTTGTTCATAGATTCTATGGTTTGTCCCATCTTGCTTGATACTGAGATGATGAACAAAACACAGATTCGTGTCACTAACGGTTGCTTCGAATCTGTCCAAGAGATTTTCTCCTGTTTTGTTGGTGATCTAAAGAGGTTCCTGCGACATAGATGAGGTTGCCAGGAGACAATGTGAGAATGAGTGTTAACATTCATGACATCGGTTGTGACAGTTAGCGGGTCAGTTAATGTAGTAGTAACAGGAAGTGATAAGACAAAGTTTTTGCCACAAAAAAATGAGAATAATTTTGAAAGCTGCCACTGTTTTAGAAAGGGAGCACTTTACAGTTACACGGACAAGGCATTGCTGTAGTGAACACACTTTCATTGCCATAATCGTAGCTGACGTAGATAGCTCGCAATGTGAAAGATGAAAGTAGCGGTATCTTGTGCATGAAACGTCCATTTTGGAATCAAAGAATTTTGAAAAGTACAATATCTTAAGTGGGAATTATTCAGAATATTAAGGAAAAGCCAAGGAAATTTAGCAGGATCAATCAGTCCCTCACTCACAAATCGCTGTTATGATGACAGCATTACCAGACAATTCCTATGGCATTGAAAAGTCTTGACTATGCTAGCGGGAATGATGCAAGAATGGATCTCGACAATGTCTAGCTCGAGGCACTGTGCTCTCAGATATTTTTTAATTTTGAATCACTGTAGGGAGCAACTAGCATCTTAAACAATTTGGTGATATACAAAAAACAAAGGACTTTCTGTGTTAAGTTCTGATAGACAAATTAACAGTTTCCAAAATCAATTAGGCAGGCCGAAATAAGAGAAGTTTGTAATTCATTCAGTAGCCATCAAGATGCAGGGTAAGATAAAGATTAGTCAGAAACTGAGTAGGATAAGTGAAATATAAGATACTGCTAAAATAGGATATATTTTTGAAGTAGATTTAGAATATCCAAAAGAATTACATGATCTACATAAAGATTTATCATTAGCCCATGAAAATGATATTGTACCAGGAACTAAAGTAAGCAAGTCTTTGAAAACTCTGAATCATATAAAAATATGTAGTTCACTATAGAAATCCTAAACAATATTTAGCATTATGGATGAAATTAACAAAAATACATAGAGTTTTAAAATTAAAAAATCAGATTGGTTAAAGTAGTATATAGATTTAAATACAGAAATGAGAACTAAAGCCAAAAATGATTTTCAAAAATATTTCTATAAATTGTTGAATAATTCAGTATTTGGTAAGACAGTGAAAAATATTAGAAATAGATTTGATATAAAATTAGTATCAGATGGAGATAAGTGTGATAAAATTATAGCTAAACCAAACTTTAAAGGAAGAACTATATTTAATGAAAATCTTTTTGCTATTCATATCAGTAAAACAAAAATTACATTTAATAAACCAATCTGTGTTGGAATGAGTATAACTGAGTAATCTAAAGAACTTGTGAATGATTTTCACTACAGAATAATGAAACCAAAATATGGAGAAAATATTGAGTTGTGTTATCCAGATACAGACAGCTATATCTACAATATAAAAACTGAAGATTCCTGTGAAGACATGAAAATGATGACTGAGAAATTTGATACTAGTGAGTATCCTGAAAATAATAATTATGGTATTCCACAAGTAACCAAGAAAGATTTAGGAAAAATGAAAAATGAATGCAATGGAGAAAATAATGGAAGAATTTTGTGGCTTGAGAGCAAAAATGTATGGTTATAAAGTTGGTAATAAAATAGAGAAAAAAATGAAAAGGAGTTAAAAAATGTATTGTTAAACTTAGAATAAGCTTAGAAGATTATAATGATTATTTGTTTAACAATAGGCAACAGCACAGAAAAATTTATACGATTCAAAGTGAAAAACACGAAATATACACAGTTGAAATAAACAAGAAAGCATTCAGTCCTCATGATGACAAAAGATATGTTTTGGAAAATAAAATAGATACATTTCCATACAGACATTACAAATAATAAAAAATCTAATAAGAATTTTTCTATATAAATGGAGACTAATCAAGAGGCTCAGCAACACAAGTGTCTCAAAAGAGATTTAAAAATTAAGTGAGTTAGAGGTAAATGTGTTACACAGTATTACTGGATAAGAATATTTAAATACTAGATATGGAAAAAAATTGTATGGAGCTTAATAATGAGTTTGAGATTATTTTACATGATACATATTATATTTTGATTATTGATTTGGATTTACAAGTAAGTGAAAAAGAACAGATGAAACTGAAATATTAAGGAATGAAGAAACTTAAAAATAGAAATAATGAATTTCATGATCTGGAATTCACTCTGTGAAAACTTTTTTAAAATTTTATATTTTACTATTAAATTTTATATCCTTTAAATGGACAGTAGCAAACAGCTAAAACAGTGTGGTGACTGTCTAGAGAAAAAGAATGTTCATGAATTTTATAAAGATAAATATTGAATAGATGGATATTTTTGGTTTTTTAAAGAATTTGAAAAATATTATCTGAAAATTAAAGTTACTTGTGAATGTGGTAGATCTGTAAGTAATTAGGTAAGGAATAGATTTCTTACATTGACCATTATTCATTTTATTTATTTTCTTACATTCGCCTTTGATTTAAAAAATAATGAATTTATAATAAGTGAACATGATAATAAAAAATATTTTTATTAATATTCTAAGTAATTTAATATAAAATAGATGTTTTTTAAATGAAAATACGCGAATTTTGACCTAAAATTGGGAGTATAGTAGGATAAAAGTACCGGTCCTGGGTAACTTGGATAAGTTCTACTAATATTTACAAATAACAGTTACTTGATTCACACTATAACAAATGTACTTTCTGTACGTATCACTTTGCTGACGTCACGAGTAATTTCCGCATTGGCACCTCATCCCGCTGGTGGCTCTGAGAGCATCAGATGGCCACCTGTATCTGCAAGCCAGTGTGGGACCCTACCACTCATTCCTTACTCCATTCCTACTGCACCACTGGTACATTCACTTCACGTATGTGAAATAACAAAACTGGAAATAAAGTATAATGCGCTCTTCTCTGAAAGTAGGAAGTACCTTACAAATGCTGTACACTCACCATTTGCTGATTTCTGCTGCATCAGCCACCTCGGTTGCCTGGTAAAGGGAACTCTCCAAGACTGTGATCAAGCCGCACTATCCCGCCATTAGATGTATCACTAAGTTATGTTGTGACATGACTCTTGTCCCTGAAAACACCGTTATACGTAAGCAGGGTGATAATGGAGTGTTATCACAGGGCAACCCAGTTGCTGGGAAGTTTGAGCACTTTATGCTAAAGCTATCATTGGCCCTACTCTCTGAATGCCAAGAAAGAGATCCCAGGAAAGCTCTTAGTAGGGTCCTGTATATGGATGCTCATGTGCATGTGTTTGATTCGATGCATGTGGGATCTTCCCACATTCCTCTCCCAAGGGTACAGCTGGTAAAAAAAGGCGTTATTAATTTCCAAAACTACGATGGCATTTCATGTTTTGTATGGTCTGTGGTCACTTATGGCTTGTGAGAGAAAAATTAAACAAAATCCTGAGCATACCAGTAAATGCCATGTGGATATTTGTAGGTATTATAAACATGATGGTATTGAATGTCCCATAAGCCCTCAGGATATCTGTAAATTTAAGATGCCGACTTCCAATGTATCTATTATTCTACATGTCTTGCAGCAATGTAAGTCACATGATGGTGATGTTATTTTTAAGTGTTTGAATTTTTACTTCATCAAAATCGCTGGTCAGTGTGCATAACATCTCTAAGGATCAGAAGGAGCACTACTTCTGGATCAAAAAACATGTACTGCCTTATATGGGAATGCAGGCTTTCTTGGAAGTCTTGATGATGAAGTTTTCTCACATTATCAGCTGAGTCAGCAGTCATTTCTGTGGCAAATTTCTGACAAATTTCTGCAGAATGATTCCTTGACTCAGCTGATAGCCCAAGAAAACGTTATCATCAATGGACTACTTTCTTTGCCCTCGGTTCAGTAAACTCAGTCATGAATGGCATTTTTGCTGTAGGATCCTGAACTGGTTTACTACAAGCAAGCAAATAGAGCATTTGGTGGATTGCTCTACACAGGACCAGATACTTGTAGAAATACCCATTGAGGCATATAAAGTCCTCAAGTTTAAGGATTCTCTCTACAAGGAGAAAGTACCCTTTGTTGTATATGCTGATTCGAGTGCATTCTCGCTACTGTGGCAGGCTTTGAGGGTGACCCCACTGCTCCAAAAATAACATTTACTTCTTGTGGTAGTGTATTAAACTGTATGTGCATCTGATTCGAATTGTAATGGTTTTCTGTCATACATTGGGGATGATCTTGCAATGTGGTTGGTCTCTGAGCTTGAAAACCTTGCAAAATGGTAGATCACAGTACAAGTATACAGTTGATTGCTACAATACACATATACTGTTGATTGCTATACTTGTGGGCAGCCATTAGCTAATAAAGCTGAAACACTGTGAAGGGATCATTGCAATGTAACTGGCAAATAACATGTTACTGCCCACAATTCATGCAGCTTGAATTACCATTTCCCATGACACATACCTGTTTTCATCAATAATTTAAGTGGGTATAATGTTTACTTCCTTGTGGAGCCCTTGACTTATTTCAGTCTGTACCATGATCAGTTTAGTATCCTGCTAGACAGCACAGAGAAATATGTTTAGTTTTTGAAGAGAATCACCAAGATGATTTTGCTGCACTTTCTAGGCTCACTAAGATGGAATAGTGTGTCATGGGGATTTACATCTCACTCAGGCTCCATTCCCAATAAAGCTAAATTTCAGCCCATAATGAAGAAACAAATACATCCACATGAATATCTGCATTTTGTGGAGAAGTTTAACGAAACGACACTGACCAACATAACCGAATTCTCCAGCGAACTTTCAGGTACTGCCGTGTCAGATGCAGAGTATGAGCATGTGGTGAGTGATATGTGGAGACTAGCCATGACTTGATTGAAATACAACATGCAGACAAGAATTTTCAGGATTGAATCATCACAGGTGATGATGGTCAGTGTTATCTATGCAAATGTATCACAAAATAACTAAATACTGAAATTCACAAGGAGGATCAACACTTTGATGACATAGCCAACTTTCAGAGCAGTGTGAAGTGCAAGTTGAACAACATCCCAAAGAAAGACTTTTCTAACAGTCTCACATATGTTATGAATGTTCTGTGGATTGCACTCAATTGGGGGAAACTAAATAGACTATCTGAACCATTTAAACCACCATCTTAACTTTTCTCACTTGTTCATTAATTGAGTCTTGAAATATTTGGTCTGATGTGGTGCATACAGATTAAATTAAAATAGTTGCCTCTCATTGACAGTCATTTTGTGAGCTCTCCAGATATTAGAAGTTCAGCATAACATTAAACATTAATTAAAATGTAAATCATATTTTTCATAACACAAATGAAGTATGCTAATTTAGTAAACAAAGGTGGCCAGCTTTCTCCACCATCTATAAATATGTGCTTTCATATTATGGAGAGTTTTACTATTTCAGATTTATTCATGATATTATTAATGACCATTTGAATAATTGAGAAACCAACTAATAGCTTAAATTTTAAATAGTTGTCATGGGAAATATATCAGGTTAATTCATGTTCTCTGGGAGACTGAATACTGGGCCATTGTGGTAGTCATACTGTAATTAAATCAGCTGTAATTTTTGATATGGCTAAAATAATTAAAGTTTGGTTTCATTATGGTGATAGATGAGATTTCCATCTTTCAACTCATTTCTAATATATGTTATTGTGATTTAAAAGTGTATGTGGAATTTCAGTTTCACTTTTTCTATAGTAAAATTCTTAACTGTAACTGCTATACAGTTATGAACTGCTTCATTCTGTGATGTCTCAGCCTCACAATATCCATGGTGAGTTTTATGGTATCATGATGATAGGCTGTGGAACATAATTTTACTGAAATTACTGTAGCCATATTGGAATCGGTACACAGTGCCTGCTTTTGAAGTCCCTTTATCTTCATTTACATTGCCCCCAATGGTTTCTTTCCCATCCACAAGGTGAGACATGACCCTTGTGTCAAGCTGTTTCTTGTAGCTGCTCGCTTTCTTGGCTGCAAGCCATTGCTGGCCCAGTGGCTCTTGCTGTCAAAATAAACTCCATACCTCCCACCACCCCCACCGCTCCTTTGTCTTTGCAAGACATCAGTTCATAATGCAAGTGTGTAGAAGAATGTGAAGTGTATAAAAAGTGTCAAAATCTTTAGGGATTTATTCTTGACATCAAAACACTCAGCATGCCCATATGATTATGGACCTAAAAATCTTTTGATAGGAAGGTATGTAAGAAATTCCCTGTATTGACACACAATAGTGTAATTTGCCTCAGATGTGCATTTTCGCTCATATTCATGTTTACAGTTGTTCATGGTATCTGTGTATTTTGTCTGTATGTCGTTTGTTCTATTTTAAAGTACTTTTCATCAGAATGTTGTATTCAGTGTTTGTAATGTAGGATACACATTGCATGTACAGCCTAGCAGATGGGGATGTGGAGGCAGTACATTAAATTTGAGCTCATTTTTACCATGAGAGGCAGTTATCTCTCACAAGAACTTTAGTACTACTCTACCAAGATTTGTGAGAGGCAGTCTTATATGAAAAGAGAATTGCAAATGGCGGGAGACCATGTGCTATGTGAATGCCTGAGCATGAAGAACAAATTCTTCATACTGTGGATGAAACTCCATTAACAAGTATGGGGAGAGTTGCGAGAAGAGAAGGCAGTAATTCCGTGACAGTTGGAGCATTCTGCACGAAAATCTTTTATACACACATCATCTTCAAGGGATTCAAGGTTTAAATTATTCAGTCTTTCAGCTAAGAACTTTCTGTCTACACATAATAGGGCAGTGTGTAGTGTTTCTTCAGCTCTTGGCACATAGATTATTCACTGATGAGGCTAGCTTTCCAAGTGATGGGTTCTTCAGCTGTCATAAGAACTACATCTGGGTGTATGAAAACCCTCATGAAATGTGACAAGATGGACATTGACATGTTGGGTGGGATCATTCTTGACTGATTCTTTGTTCACTACTACTTTCAGCAATGCCTTACAGCACAAATATATCTGCATTTTCTCAGACATGAATTGCTTAATTCACTTAATGATAAACCTCTAGATGTCATCCAATGAATGTTGTTTGTATATGATGATGCTCAATCTCACTTTACATGTATACTTTGCCAGTATCTCAGTAAACAGTTTCGAAAGAGGTGCATTGGTCACAGGGAACCTATTGCATTGCCAACCAATTGCGAGGTTCAAATACAGTGGATCTTTTGCTCTGCAGGTATTAAGAACCACTAGTATATTCAACATGTCTTGAGGGAGTGCATCGAAAATAGATTCAACCAAATAACAAAGACAGCAGGAGTTTTCCACAAAGTGTGGAATAGAGGCTCAAAGGAAGCATGAAAGCAAGAGGTGAGCATTTTGAGCAATTTCTGTGAATTTAAATGTGTTGGGTAAATGTATCAATCTTCAGCCATGAATAACAAAATACTTTCATAGCTTCCTAGTGAAAGATTTTTGGACTCATGTTCATATGAAGATTTTATAGGTTTTGGTGTCAAGAATAAATCCCTATGTTTTATATACACTTTGCAGTTAACCAAGGAGGGGATAGATATGTATATAGCAAAACTGTTTGTGAAGGAATGAACCCTCCATACTCTACAATTTTTTAAAGAAACTGCTAAGGAAAGAGTGACTGCTGCATAACAGGTACAAACAGAGGGAGGGTTATAGATAGAGAGATGTGGAATTAAATGTGTTTGATTGTCTGAAGGGCAATGAGTGAATCCTCAGCTGTGACCCATAACACACCCTTTTAGGGAGTCTGCTCACAAAGGCCAAAGCCATTCTGCTCCTTTTTAAGACAGTGGTAACAAATTTACTGTCCAGACACTTACTGATGACACAAGAATCAAAGAATGACAAGAGCAGAAATGCTGAAATCGATTTTCAAATGTTCCTTTAAAGTGGAAAATTTCGGCGCACTGCAAGAGAATATTACTTGCACCACTGCAAGAATAGTGATAATAGTTTCAGTTAGATTAAAACTGAAGAAACTGCAAAAAGGTGGGAATTTAAAGAGATGGGACCTGGATAAACTGAAAGAACCAGAGGTTGTACAGATTTTCAGGGAGAGCATAAGGGAAAAATTGACAGGAATGGGGGAAAGAAATACAGTAGAAGAAGAATGGGTAGCTTTGAGGGATGAAGTAGTGAAGGCAGCAGAGGATCAAGTAGGTAAAAAGACGAGGGCTAATAGAAATCCTTGGGTAACAGAAGAAATATTGAATTTAATTGATGAAAGGAGAAAATATAAAAATGCAGTAAATGAAGCAGGCAAAAAGGAATACAAACGCCTCAAAAATGAGATCGACAGGAAGTGCAAAATGGCTAAGCAGGGATGGCTAGAGGACAAATGTAAGGATGTAGAGGCTTATCTCACTAGGGGTAAGATAGATACTGCCTACAGGAAAATTAAAGAGACCTTTGGAGATAAGAGAACCACTTGTATGAACATCAAGAGCTCAGATGGAAACCCAGTTCTAAGCAAAGAAGGGAAAGCAGAAAGGTGGAAGGAGTATATAGAGGGTCTATACAAGGGCGATGTACTTGAGGACAATATTATGGAAATGGAAGAGGATGTAGATGAAGATGAAATGGGAGATAAGATACTGCGTGAAGAGTTTGACAGAGCACTGAAAGACCTGAGTCGAAACAAGGCCCCCGGAGTAGACAACATTCCATTGGAACTACTGACGGCCTTGGGAGAGCCAGTCCTGATAAAACTCTACCATCTGGTGAGCAAGATGTATGAAACAGGCGAAATACCCTCAGACTTCAAGAAGAATATAATAATTCCAATCCCAAAGAAAGCAGGTGTTGACAGATGTGAGAATTACCGAACAATCAGTTTAATAAGCCACAGCTGCAAAATAATAACACGAATTCTTTACAGATGAATGGAAAAACTAGTAGAAGCCGACCTCGGGGAAGATCAGTTTGGATTCCGTAGAAATACTGGAACACGTGAGGCAATACTGACCTTACGACTTATCTTAGAAGAAAGATTAAGGAAAGGCAAACCTATGTTTCTAGCATTTGTAGACTTAGAGAAAGCTTTTGACAATGTTGACTGGAATACTCTCTTTCAAATTCTAAAGGTGGCAGGGGTAAAATACAGGGAGCGAAAGGCTATTTACAATTTGTACAGAAACCAGATGGCAGTTATAAGAGTCGAGGGATATGAAAGGGAAGCAGTGGTTGGGAAGGGAGTAAGACAGGGTTGTAGCCTCTCCCCGATGTTATTCAATCTGTATATTGAGCAAGCAGTAAAGGAAACAAAAGAAAAATTCGGAGTAGGTATTAAAATCCATGGAGAAGAAATAAAAACTTTGAGGTTCGCCGATGACATTGTAATTCTGTCAGAGACAGCAAAGGACTTGGAAGAGCAGTTGAATGGAATGGATGGTGTCTTGAAGGGAGGATATAAGATGAACATCAACAAAAGCAAAACAAGGATAATGGAATGTAGTCAAATTAAATCAGGTGATGCTGAGGGGATTAGATTAGGAAATGAGACACTTAAAGTAGTAAAGGAGTTTTGCTATTTGGGGAGCAAAATAACTGATGATGGTCGAAGTAGAGAGGATATAAAATGTAGACTGGCAATGGCAAGGAAAGCGTTTCTGAAGAAGAGAAATTTGTTAACATCGAGTATAGATTTAAGTGTCAGGAAGTCGTTTCTGAAAGTATTTGTATGGAGTGTAGCCATGTATGGAAGTGAAACATGGACGATAACTAGTTTGGACAAGAAGAGAATAGAAGCTTTCGAAATGTGGTGCTACAGAAGGATGCTGAAGATTAGAGGGGTAGATCACATAACTAATGAGGAGGTACTGAACAGGATTGGGGAGAGGAGGAGTTTGTGGCACAACTTGACCAGAAGAAGGGATCGGTTGGTAGGACATGTTCTGAGGCATCAAGGGATCACCAATTTAGTATTGGAGGGCAGCGTGGAGGGTAAAAATCGTAGGGGGAGACCAAGAGATGCATACACTAAGCAGATTCAGAAGGATGTAGGTTGCAGTAGGTACTGGGAGATGAAGAAGCTTGCACAGGATAGAGTAGCATGGAGAGCTGCATCAAACCAGTCTCAGGACTGAAGACCACAACAACAACAATGTAGAGAACAGCTGAAACCATAAAAGTTTATCAATGCCCTAGGAACTCATGAAATTTCTGTAAGATTGTATGCAGATTTTACAGCTGATTTACCCTTTACTATATGAACAAGTTTCACAAATATACACACGTGAACTCAAATAAAATGAGATACATAAAAGACAGTGATTTTATCCATGCCATCACTCTCACAATTCATCTTGAAAGCTATAGTAAACTATAACCAGGGGGTTGTAGTATTAATTAATTACTGAAAATCATGTGATTCTATACCACAGTACCACTTACTAATGAAAGAAAGATCTTATCGGCCAATAAATGAAAATTGTGTCTGGACTGAATATTTTTTAATAGATTGGACACAGCATGTTGTCTTGGATGGAGATTCAGTGGCAGGAATAGAAGCAAATTCAGGCAGACCTCAGAGAAGTGTATTGGAACACTTATTGTTGATGTTGTATATTAATAACCTGAAAGACAATATTGAAAGTGACAATACACTTTGCAGCTGACGAAGTTATTTATTTATGTGGAAGTACTGTCTCGAAAAGGCTACACAAACAATCATTCTGTCATTGATAAGATTTAGAACTGTTGCAAAGGTTGGCAACTTGCTTCAAATGTAAAACTGCGCATTCCTCAATATGCAGAAAAAAGCACAATGTCAACGAGTCTTAGCTGAAATCAGTCAACTCATTCAAATATGTGGGTGTAATAATTGGTGGGAGCAGGGAATGGAGTGATTACATAGGCTCATCCATAGGTAATGCAGGTGACACTTGAATATGCTGTATGAGGGAGTGTGTTCATTGAAGTTGACAAAAATATTGAGTTCGAACTTGAGTGTGACAGTTGTTATCAGGTTACATGTAACATGTCTAGGTGGAACCAAACTAATTGCTGGATGTTATTACAGGCCTCCAAATTCTGCTGTGACAGTTCTAGGGTCATTCAAAGAAAGTCTATGTTTAGTAGCACATAAATACCCAGATCGTACCATACTGGTTGTAGATGACTTTAACCTACTGAGTGTAGACTGGGATGTCTATGGATTCACTGCAGGTGGTACAGTCAGTCAGTCTTGCAATGTACTACTGATCATGTTTCCCAAAAACTTCCTTGATCAACTAGTTAGACAACCCACACACATTGGAAATATTTTAGACTGTGTTGGTACAAACAGGCCTGATGAAGTCTTCATAGTGACAATGGTTACTAATGTTAATAAATCTCTCAAAAAGGAGCGGAGATTGTTTATGCTACAAAAAGCAGATAAGCAGTTGTTAACATTGCACTTGGATAATGAGTGGACTTCATTTAGCTCCAGTTTGACAGATATAGAGGGATTATGGGCAAAGTTTAAACTAATTATAAATCACTCTTTGGAAATTTCTGTGCCAAATAAATGAATTAAGGATGGAAATGACATTCTGTGGTTTAATAATCAAATTTGAAAGATGCTGAGGAAATAGAGCTGTTGCACTGTCAGTTCAAAAAATAATGCACAAATTGTTGACAGGTGAAAGTTAGTAGAAATTCCTGCATCTGTAAGAAGGGCAATGCACAAAGCACACATCAACTTCCACCATCATACAGTACCTGAACGAAAGATATTGCCAAGAACCCGAGAAAATTCTGGTCATGTGTAAAATCACTATGCGGGTCGAAGGCTTCTGTCCATTCCAAAGACTGCAGAAGGAAAGCTGAAGTTTTAAATTTCACATTTAAGAAATAATTCATGCAAGAGGATCGTACTGCTGTACAGACTCTTGCATGAAACACATACAAAATGACATCTGTGGCACGGAGAAACAACTGAAAAATTTGAAATCTAATAAGTAACCATGCTCAGCTGGAACCCCACTTCGGATTTACAGACTACTCTGCAGTATTGGCGTCTTACTTAGTCTGCATTTATTGCTAATCTCTCACCCAGGAAAATGTCCCAAGTGAATGGAAAAAAGTGCGGGTGACAACTCTTTTAAATAAGAAAGGTAAAAGAACTGACCGATATAATTAATTATTAACATTGGTTTGCTGCAGAATTCCTGAACATATTCCAAGATCAAATATAATAAATTTCCTTGAGACAGAAAAGCTTCTGTTCACAGATCAGCACAGATTTAGAAAGCATCACTTATGTGAAACTCAGTTTGCCCTTTTCTCATGTGGATGGAGGACAACAGGCAGATTAGATATTTTTTTTTTTTTTTTTTTTTTTTTTTTTTTTTTTTTTTTTTTTTTTTTTTTTTAACCGTTTGATGAAGGTCCGAGCACACAGTTCACGTTCCCAGATATGTGAGTGGCTTGAAGACTTCTTAAGTAAAAGAACCCAGTACGTGGTCCTAGAAGAAGGCTATTGTGAGGACTGCCCCAGGGAAGCGCGACCTGACAGACAGTGTGAACAGCAATTTACAGCTGTTTGCCGAGGACACTGTGGTGTATGGGAAGAGGGCATCATTGACTGACTGTAGGAATATACAAAATGATGTACACAGAATTTCTCGTTTATGTGATGAATGGTAGCTTGCTCTAAATGTAGAAAAATGTAAGTTAAAGCGGATGAATAGGAAAAAGAAGTCCTGTAACGTTGGAATACAGCATTAATAGGCTGCAGGTTGAGGCAGTCACTTTGATTAAATATTCAAGCGTAATGTTGCAAAGATGTATCAGTGGAATCAGCATATCAGATTGACAGTAGGGAAGGCGAATGCTTGACTTCGTTTTATTGAGAGAATTTTGGGAAAGTGTAGCTCATTCCTAAAGGAGACGACATATAGTGCGCTATTGCGACACATTCTTGAGTACTGTATGAGTGTTGGGATCTACAACAGGTCGGGTTAAAGACGGATATTGTAGCAATTCAGAGGCAGGCTGCTAGTTTCGTTACTGGTAGGTTTGACCAACATGTGAGTTTTTCAGAAATACTTAGTGAACTTGAATGAGAGACCCTAGAGGGCGAATGACACTCTCTCCATGAGGCAGTATTGCGCAAATCTAGAGAACTGGCATTTGAGGCTGATTGCAGAATGATTCTATCGCCACAACATACATTTCACCTAAGGACCATGAAGATAAGATGCGAGAAATTAGGGGTCGTATGGAGACTTTTAGACAACCATTTTTCCCTTGCTCTATTTGCAAGTGGAACAGGATTGGAAATGACTGGTAGTGGTGCAAGGTACTCTCTGCCATGCACCGTACAGTGTTTTCCGGAGTATGTATGTAGACGTAGATGCAGATAAATACCAAATTTCCATTGACAGCCTACTTACAATATTTCAAAAGCCAGTATTAACTGAAGAATCTCTGTAGATATTTTTAAGCTCTCTTTATATCACTCTCATACCTCTGTGAAGACAAGATTATACCAATCACTGCACGCACAGAGACATTTTAGTGATCATTTGTACCATGCACGACATGTGGATGGAACAAGAATAAACACTAATAGGTGATAGAAATACAGTTGGAAGTGTCCTCTTCTTTGCGCTTCATTGTGATTTGCCGAGTATGGTTGGTCATGTAAGTTATATGTAAAATATTCAAAATAAAATGGATTCCCAGTGAGTGGGACTTTTACCAGAGCAGCAAGATGTTTATATATTTGGACTCAGAAATGAAATTTGAGATCAGTGGAACCATCTTTGTGTGATATCGTGTGTTTCCCTATATTCAGCTCTTGCAAATGATCCAACACAACTATGTCAGACTTGCAAAAGATTGATATGTTTGGATGAATTGAATGTTGCATACTGCTGGAGTACTCTTAAGTATGAGTAAGTTACATTACAAACACATGAAGCCTGCATATTTTATTCCATGTTATCACAGTAGCTGCGTGTTATGTTCTGCATAATTTGCATGTGGCCCACATAACTTACCTTTCTTGCAGGTCCTTTAATCTCTTTTTGGGGCAGTTGTTTGACTATGCAAATGGTGTTTTTACAGACAGCTGTGTTTGTTTTTGCATATAACCATAAAACAAATTTACACTTCTTCAACCCTGTATCTTTTTCATTGTAAAGTTTCGTTGTTTGAGCATAAAATGTTTGTCCACATTATGAAACAATAATTTTTAATGCAAGCATTCAATCGCTACCTTTTATAAACCGCAATAGCAATGAAATTATAAACAAAATTTAAAAATAATTACCATAATCCAACATATTGATGAGTAAAGCTGGCCGAAGTAGCCGTGTGGTTCTCGGCACTGCAGTCTGGAACTGCGAGACCGCTACGGTCGCAGGTTCGAATCCTGCCTCGGGCATGGATGTGTGTGATGTCCTTAGGTTAGTTAGGTTTAAATAGTTCTAAGTTGTAGGGGACTAATGACCTCAGAAGTTGAGTCCCATAGTGCTCAGAGCCATTTGAACCATTTTTTTGGTGTGCAAAACAATAAATTTATTACAGGGTGATTATAATTAAAGTTAAACTTTCAAAATGCTGTAAAAATAGCACCACTGGTCACAATGACGTCCAATTGCAACGGAATATTATTGGAGAAGGGGGAAATATATGGCAAAAGAAAAAAAGTGTGAAAATTGATCAATAGATGGTGCTGTATGTGTCAGAACATGTAAATGAAACCACCTGTCGTGCATACGACCTATTGAAGTTGGTATAAACACGCCGAGTACACAGCTTTTGCTCCTTTCGCATCTGTAATGTTTACCAAGACTGTCCCAAGGCAGGATCGCCCTCTGCTTGTAAAGCTGTATTACAAGAATGATGACTGCACCAGTCACTCTGCAAAAGTTCTGGACACTAAAGGGTTTGAAAAAAGTCATTAGTCTGATGACTGCTGTGGGTCTGGAGAAAATGATTGAGAAATTCGAAAAGACGGGTTCTTTTGGTGTGCCACCTGGTAGAGGGAGGAAATGAATTGATTTGACGCCAGTGGGAGCAGTGGCCATGGCAATGCAGGAGGAGACAAGTGGTGGTGTGCAAACGTGTAATGCACAGAGAATTGCCTGAACATTCGACACACCCGTGAGCAATGTGAAATCCTATGAAACAGCCTTCTTTGCTATCCATTCAAAATTACCCATGTGCAGGAGTTGCTTCCTGTTGACCTGCCATCAAGAGAGACCTTTGCTTTAGAATTTGTTGCTCACATGGTAGTGGACAATGATTGGCCGTGGAAGATTTTGTGGACAGACAAAGCCCACATCCATCTGACAGCATATGTCAATACACAGAATTGCCAAATATGGGCAACGGGAAATCCTCACACAAATCAACCAGCACCACTTCATCCTGAAAAGGTCACTGTGTGGTATGGGTTTATGGCATCATTTATCATAGGGCCATATTTTTTTGAAAAGACAGGTGCTTCCGGTCCCGTTACCTGTACCATCACTGGTAAGCGCTATGAGTGTCTTTGGCACAACCAAGTCATTCCGGCTCTCCAACAGCATGGATGGGATCATTTTTATGCAATATGACACACCTCCGCACATTGCAAATCCAGTTAAGCAGCTGCTGAAGCACCATTTCCCTACAGCCTTGCCATCCCGATCAACTGATCTTAATCCGTGTGACTTCTGGCTGTGGGGCTATCTGAAAGATGTTGTGTTCAGTGTTTTAATTGCAAACTTAGCTGCATTGAAGGCATGCATTGCACAACACAATCTGAATGTGAAACAGGTAACACTTCGATTAGTTGTGGAACATGCTGTGTCTTGATTTTAGCTTGTTGCAGAAAATGGTGGACAGCATATTAAACATGTTTTACACCAATCACACAGAAATTAATAATCTTATTTGATTTTGATTGATGCTTTTTTTGCCATTTTTGGCCTGAGGACAATTAAAAACCTATGTGACTGATGCATTTTATGCGGTTTTTGGCCTCAGGACAGTTAAAAACCAATGTAATTGATGCTTTTTATGCATTTTTTGGCCTCATGACAGTTAGAAGGCCGGCCGGGGTGGCCGAGCGGTTCTAGGCGCTACAGTCTGGAACCGCGCGACCGCTACGGTCGCAGGTTCGAATCCTGCCTCGGGCATGGATGTGTGTGATGTCCTTAGGTTAGTTAGGTTTAAGTAGTTCTAAGTTCTAGGGGACTGATGACCTCAGAAGTTACGTCTCATAGTGCTCAGAGCCATTTTTTGACAGTTAGAAACTGAAGTGAGCGATGTTTTTGTGTTGTTTTTGGTCTCAGGAGAGTTAAAAACTGATTTTTCACATTCTATGTGATATTACCTTGCCATGGTGGATGGGCTTACATAACTAACAGTATCACACCTGTACACTCATGCACACTGAGGAATACACTTTGTTTAATGTCAAATGTGCACCTTAGGCATTGCTGTATGATTCATTTGTCATTTGTAGTCTACCACTATTAAATTATGGTGCTTAAAGCACCATCTATTGCTACACTTTGTAACTATTTATTTTTCTTCTGCCATACATATTTCTCCTTCTCCAATAATATTCCATTGCAATTCGACGTCATTCTGAACAATGGTGTTATTTCTACAGTGGTTTGAATGTTTAACTTTAATTATAATCACCCTTCATATCATACAAACAAAAAATACTCTTATTTGTTCATGGCACATTTGATGATATATTACTTTGTTATAAAATATATTATTATTACAATACACTAAGCATTTCATTAACACACAAAGACAATTTGCAAATATTATGACTGAGCCCTTAGCTTTGATTTATCAAGGTAGCTTATCCTTTACAGTTACTATTTTTTCATATTGTATTTATCTTTGAGTCTAGTAATTTTTTAGTGTATGATACTGTGTAAAACATTTCTCTCTGTGAAGTGGAACTGCACAAAATTTGAGAATATGTCTTCTTCCATTTTATTTTTATTTTTATTATTTTTTTTCTTCTGCAGGCAGCTCAAACTCTACAGCCTTTGGTAGGAAATTTCTGTCTTCCATTGTCTGAAATGAAGACAGCTTCATGCTACTTCTTGCACCCGACTGCCTGCCAGGTAGATCTTCATGTAGTGCTCTCGCTGCTCCACTAGGGGATGCACTGGGCAAATCTCTGTCTCTGTCTGGAGAGCCTTCACTATAATCATCAGTAACCCAGTATTTCGCCACCGAAATGACAAACTCGCTGTATTTCTTTTTTTATCTGGTTCAGAGCATTGTAAATTCCAAAAGAATTGAGAAGTCCACACTCTACTAGATAAAGGACAATTTTTTGTTCATTTCATCGATTTCCATAAAACAGGTTAGTAAGAAAAGTACTGATCTGCACATTCAGCTCATTTCATGTGAGCATTGTATTGATTTACACACACAAGCTTCAATAAATACTCTCCAGTTTTCCTATTTTTCTTTCATGTGTTTGACACAGAAGTGTCATGAATTATTTATATCATTCTGACATCTTACTTGTCTTTCCATACAAGGAAAAGAATGTTGCCTCTTCTAAAGAAATCTATGTCATCTTTCTTCATTCTTGTTACTTTGGCTTTCAAAGTTTGTCGGAACTTCTGTTAACCCTAATAGTACCACAGACTCTTGTTTGGTTTTTAAATAGTAAATCTGCAGTAGAGGTACTATTATATTAATTATCCTGGTTGATATGGTGCGACACACCAAGATAACAGCTAAGAATAGAGAGAACAGTGTCTTCCAATTTCTTCCCTTCACCAGTGTAAAACTCTAGATTGCAAATGTAGCTTGTGTCACTCGCACACACCATCCTAACAAGTAAACCATAGTTTGTAATCTTTGCAGGGTCGTGCATTCGAAATCTCAGATGTCTGCTTTACCAAATCATCTCCCTGTCCAGAATTTGTGGCTTTGCTTTCTTAAGTGTCCCAAATTTCCCGAGGAAATAATCCAGCACAGGTTGAATTTTAAAAAGTCTTCCAGAGCTGTTACTCAGTTTCATGTTGCCAGAATGACCGAATCTGTTCAAATTTATTTCAATTCACAGACTGTGAAAACGTCAGGGTAGCAATTTTTCCTCCAAGATCCCATCAGTCGCTAAATGTCAATGACCGTGAACATCAAAAATGTTTTATTTGCAACATTTAGCTTTATTTCATTTTTTAGCTTTCATTTTTAGCTTCATGGTTGCCTTTCTGACTTAGACATTTGTCACAGTGTAGTAGCAACTTTCCAATACCCTCATCATAGAAAGCAGCTACATGTGCTTGCCAATTTTCTACACTGGTCAGGAACTCTTTGACTGTGCTGAAGTAGTCTTCTCATAGACAGCATTTCATGTGAGCAAAGATTTGAAAATCAGGGAAATCCAAGTACAGGTTGTATGGTGGCTGATCAAACACTTCCCACAAAAAATGCTGCAGAACCATCTTTGTTGCAGCTGTAGTGTGTGGCCGAACGTTTTCAGAAACAAGGACAATGCCTGATGACAACATTCCTCTTCACTTGTTCTGAATTGTTCTTTGTTGACGGATTTCTCAAATAGCCTAATCCACTCGCTGAATAAGATCATAATCCATCCCTAACCACCTGCATCATAAACATCTATATGTTCTCCTTCAAAGTCGTGAAACATTGCCACATTTTGCTGTCATGCATGACATATGTATTGTGGGCTACATGGAAACCAGGCGAAACCCCTCAGCATGCATTTCATACTTGGTGGGAGATTTGGTTGTTCTAGGGTTCCCTGACAGAAACATCTGCATGGCTCTCCTGTACACACTCTTCTGTACACACTTAAATTTTTGAGCAACGACATTCCACAACTATTCACTTAAACTTGAGCTACATTCTTCTACATGCTCCTGTTTATAGGTAAATGTTTGGAGTTCATCCTAGTCCCCCTTTCTGCTACAAACACCTTATGTGGTTCAGTTCTTGCTTCAATGTACATGATCAACTGTATGTTAGTAGGACTGTAACTTTGTCTTACCCCTTGTCAACCCACCTATCTCACTCCTGCATGCTTATTATTATTAGGATTTCAAACACTGTTTCACTACCTTGTTGGATATCTATCTTCGTGACAATCAAATGTGTTGCAGACTTGTACCACCACTACAGGAATGTGGTAGGAAGATACCTAGCAATAGTCATATGTCAGGAGAAACTGCAAGAAACTGTACCAGAAAACATAGCTCTTAGACCTTTTGTTTCATGAAAATATATATACCGTGACGGTTTCAGGTATTATTTATCAAAATTCTTGAAGTTTTGTTCTAGAACATTAAAGCCACACATGGGATTACTTATGATTTAATTTACAACATAAGCTGCACTTGTCATTGATTGTCTTAAGCTGTCATTACAGTGGGAACTATAAGACACTTGCTGAGACAGATGCATTGCAGGTCAGTGGGTGTAGAGTAACATTATGTAAATACTATTACTCTGCTATGTGGTTTACAGTGTTGCATTCTAATGTAGTGCAAAACATGCTTGTAGACTTGAAATAGTATTGAGATGGGAGTAGCATAGCTGTAAACAGCTGATGGAATGTGCTTGTGGTTTAGACATCCCCTTGCTGGTCACAGTCAGTAGGGTAACGATATAGGGGGATGCAGACTAGAAATAGCATGCATTGCCAGAGCGAGGTCTCATAGAGCTTTTCTGGAACCAGTTGTGCATGCTGCTCCAATATATCTGATGCTGCATCTGCTATGTTGATTTCAGATTTGTAGTTATTCTTCCTATATTATGAGCCCCAGGAACTATGTATGTTGGCAGAACACTAGATATGGTACCTCTATAAGCTTCTAGCATGTTTGTGAGATTTGCCTCATATTTTGTCCTCATCAAGTATTTTCTGATATCATGGATTATTAATGAGAACAGACGAACTGACAGTTGTAGGATCAAGTGTGTGAATGACTGGTGATCTGAAATAACACTGCTGAGAAGAAGTCGACAGTAGTCAGCTCTTGTAACAAACTGTGTTCTATTAGTGAAATGTTTTTCAAGTAAAGTCTTTTGAGTGCTTCAGATGGGATGGTTCACAATGTATGCTGCTCAAATGTATTTGATTTTCACTCAAACGTCCTAAATGCTGAATTAGCGAGCATATCTGCATGCTAGATTTGATATGTGCTGCTGATGCTCAGATGTATCAGGAACTGTATTGTCTGCATCATGGAGCTGTTGAACTAAGGGTGAAATAAAAGAAAATAATTAAAAACATATACAGACACATACAAACATAATGAATAATAAACTTTGTGTGAGAGAGGAATGGTTTCACATTTACATTCAACTGTGCATGTCAGTTTCTTGTGTGTGGAGGTGGTAGAAGGCAGATGGTGCCTCGTGATCAGGTAAGGTGGTAGATGGCTTCCATGCTTCAGGAATTGGAGCAACTATTTTGGACTGTGCTCAGAGTCACAGGTCACCAATCTTGGTCTCTGACATCTTCAAAGATGTCATGATTTTAAACTTAGAACCAGGCACATTTGTACTTGTAGGGCAATGTCATAGAAATACTGTTACTGTGCTTGGTGGTTTACTGTGTTGGAATGTCACATGTGACTAACTTGCTAGAAATTCATAGCAGATACTTCTTCTGGAGTGTTCTGATGGTTGAGCTGTATAAGATTTGTCCAGAAAATTTGTGAAATCTGTACAGGTAAGGATAATACTTGCTGGATGGTGTTGCTAATATGCAAGTGTACTCCATGGTATTCTTGTTGTTGATATATGTTTACACGGTTGTTTGGTGTGTTTCGTCTACATCAATATCAGATTTTCAATATACCAAGGTGTACCTACAGTAAAAATCATTGTCAATTAAAAATAACACTCTCATCCTTCAAAATAGTGTGGGGATCGATGTACTTCTGGCTGGGAATCCTTGGCAGCTATTTGGGAACCTATTGCAATCTCAATTTGCCATGAGACCTACTATGTGAATCTACTACTACTACTACAACTACTACTACTACAATTGCTAGTTCTATACCAACTAAGCAACAGAAATCCACATGCCTATACGAACTACTACAATTCACCAGAAATGAGGTGTGTGGTGTGTGTGGGCAGTGTGCGATTATAGTATGTGTGCTATGTGTTGAGTGTATGATGTGCACTTTCTGGTGTGTGTAGTATAGTGTCTGTGGTGTGTCATATGGTGTGGTCTGTTGTGCTGTTTTGTGTGTTCAGTAGTGAGGTATGGTGTGGCAAGTGGTGTGTAATTGCATATTGTGTATGGTGTCTGAGATGTCTTGTGTGGTATGTGTAGTGTGTGGTGTGTATTGTCTGTATTAGGTGTTGTGTGCTATGTGAGTTCTGTTTGGTGTGTGATGTGTGGTTTGGGTGCTGTGTGTGGTTCATCATCTGTTGTGTTATGTGGAGTGTGATGTGTTGCTTGTACTGGACTGTGGTGTTTGGTTAATGGTGTGGTGCATGTGTATTGTGCGTGGTGTGGTATCATGTGTGGTGTGGCTTATAGTGTGTGGTGAGGTGTAATGTGTGTAGTAAGTGTGTGTGGTGTTAAAGAATTTAATCCTGCTTCTGGTAAGTGTCACACATTGGGAAACTGACTATGCATACTCTGCAAATGTTCATACAATGTATTGTGGTGTTTATCTTATATCACTGCTAGTTATTTGCTTTCCTATTCAACATGCAAATAGAATGATGATGTGTCTCCATACAAACTGCTCTTCATTTATGTTGTCATCATGTGGTGGAAGGTATAGTTCATTCCTGACTTCCGGTTAGTGTTAAAAGTAATCCTGAAATGTCACCGCATGAGCAAAATACAGAATGTCATGCTGGACTTATGATTGGATTGAAGAGTGCAGCAGTATTCGTTAAAATGTGTGTCGAACTTGCAGTTTCCCAGTTGTTGTATTTTTGGATTTGCACCTTAAATTGGAACACCGATAATTCAGTGGATAGTACTGCCACGTGTTGTTCAACATACGTGCAATGATATTCAGCATGCATGTCAGCTATCTCCATTTACAATTCCTGTGGGGGCTTCTAATATCATGAGTGCAGCATGGAGATGTAGATTGTGTAAAAAAGTTTTGCAGCGTGTCCACTTGGTTGTGTTGTTGTTGTGGTCTTCAGTCCTGAGACTGGTTTGATGCAGCTTTCCATGCTACTCTATCCTGTGCAAGTTTCTTCATCTCCCAGTACCTACTGCAACCTACATCCTTCTGAATCTGCTTAGTGTACTCATCTCTCGGTCTCCCTCTACGATTTTTACCCTCCACGCTGCCCTCCAATGCTAAATTTGTGATCCCTTGATGCCTCAAAACATGTCCTACCAACCGATCCCTTCTTCTAGTCAAGTTGTGCCACAAACTTCTCTTCTCCCCAATCCTATTCAATACCACCTCATTAGTTACGTGATCTACCCACCTTATCTTCAGCATTCTTCTGTAGCACCACATTTCGAAAGCTTCTATTCTCTTCTTGTCCAAACTGGTTATTGTCCATGTTTCACTTCCATACATGGCTACACTCCATACAAATACTTTCAGAAACGCCTTCCTGACACTTAAATCTATACTCAATGTAAACAAATTTCTCTTCTTCAGAAACGATTTCCTTGCCATTGCCAGTCTACATTTTATATCCTCTCTACTTCGACCATCATCAGTTATTTTACTCCCTAAATAGCAAAACTCCTTTACTACTTTAAGTGTCTCATTTCCTAATCTAATCCCCTCAGCATCACCCGATTTAATTTGACTACATTCCATTATCCTCGTTTTGCTTTTGTTGATGTTCATCTTATATCCTCCTTTCAAGACACTGTCCATTCCGTTCAACTGCTCTTCCAAGTCCTTTGCTGTCTCTGACAGAATTACAATGTCATCGGTGAACCTCAAAGTTTTTACCTCTTCTCCATGAATTTTAATACCTACTCCGAATTTTTCTTTTGTTTCCTTTACTGCTTGCTCAATATACAGATTGAATAACATCGGGGAGAGACTACAACCCTGTCTCACTCCTTTCCCAACCACTGCTTCCCTTTCATGCCCCTCGACTCTTATAACTGCCATCTGGTTTCTGTACAGATTGTAAATAGCCTTTGGCTCCCTGTATTTTACCCCTGTTGACTTCAGAATTTGAAAGAGAGTATTCCAGTTAACGTTGTCAAAAGCTTTCTCTAAGTCTACAAATGCTAGAAACGTAGTTTTACCTTTTCTTAATCTTTCTTCTAAGATAAGTTGTAAGGTCAGTTTTGCCTCACGTGTTCCAACATTTCTACAGAATCCAAACCGATCTTCCCCGAGGTTGGCTTCTACCAGTTTTTCCATTCGTCTGTAAAGAATTCCCGTTAGTATTTTGCAGCTGTGACTTATTAAACTGATAGTTCAGTAATTTTCACATCTGTCAACACCTGCTTTCTTTGGGATTGGAATTATTATATTCTTCTTGAAGTCTGTGGGTATTTCGCCTGTCTCATACATCTTGCTCACCAGATGGTAGAGTTTTGTCATGACTGGCTCTCCCAAGGCCATCAGTAGTTCTAATGGAATGTTGTCTACTCCCGGGGCCTTGTTTCGACTCAGGTCTTTCAGTGCGCTGTCAAACTCTTCACGCAGTATCTTATCTCCCATTTCATCTTCATCTACATCCTCTTCCATTTCCATAATATTGTCGTCAAGTACATCGCCCTTGTATAAACCCTCTATATACTCCTTCCACCTTTCTGCCTTCCCTTCTTTGCTTAGAACTGGGTTTCCATCTGAGCTCTTGATGTTCATACAAGTGGTTATCTTCTCTCCAAAGGTCTCTTTAATTTTCCTGTAGGCAATATCTATCTTACCCCTAGTGAGACAAGCCTCTACATCCTTACATTTGTCCTCTAGCCATGCCTGCTTAGCCATTTTGCACTTCCTGTCGATCTCATTTTTGAGACGTTTGTATTCCTTTTTGCCTGCTTCATTTACTGCATTTTTATATTTTCTCCTTTCATCATTTAAATTCAATATTTCTTCTGTTACCCAAGAATTTCTACTAGCCCTCGTCTTTTTACCTACTTGATCCTCTGCTGCCTTCACTACTTCATCCCTCAGAGCTACCCATTCTTCTTCTACTGTATTTCTTTCCCCCATTCCTGTCAATTGTTCCCTAATGCTCTCCCTGAAACTCTCTACAACCTCTGGTTCTTTCAGTTTATCCAGGTCCCATCTCCTTAAATTCCCACCTTTTTGAAGTTTCTTCAGTTTCAATCTGCAGTTCATAACCAATAGATTGTGGTCAGAATCCACATCTGCCCCTGGAAATGTCTTACAATTTAAAACCTGGTTCCTAAATCTCTGTCTTACCATTATATAATCTATCTGATACATTTTAGTATCTCCAGGATTCTTCCAGGTATACAACCTTCTTTCATGATTCTTGAACCAAGTGTTAGCTATGATTAAGTTATGCTCTGTGCAAAATTCTACAAGGCGGCTTCCTCTTTCATTTCTTCCCCCCAATCCATATTTTCCTACTATGTTTCCTTCTCTCCCTTTTCCTACTGACGAATTCCAGTCACCCATGACTATCAAATTTTCATCTCCCTTCACTACCTGATAATTTCTTTTATCTCGTCATACATTTCATCAATTTCTTCATCATCTGCAGAGCTAGTTGGCATATAAACTTGTACTACTATAGTAGGCATGGGCTTTGTGTCTATCTTGGCCACAATAATGTTTTCACTATGCTGTTTGTAGTAGCTAACCCGCACTCCTATTTTTTTTATTCATTATTAAACCTACTCCTGCATTACCCCTATTTGATTTTGTATTTATAACCCTGTAATCACCTGACCAAAAGTCTTGTTCCTCCTGCCACTGAACTTCACTAACTCCCACTATATCTAACTTTAACCTATCCATTTCCCTTTTTAAATTTTCTAACCTACCTGCCCGATTAAGTGATCTGACATTCCACGCTCCGATCTGTAGAACGCCAGTTTTCTTTCTCCTGATAACGACGTCCTCTTGAGTAGTCCCCGCCCGGAGATCCGAATGGGGGACTATTTTACCTCCAGAATATTTTACCCAAGAGGATGCCATCATCATTTAATCATACAGTAAAGCTGCATGTCCTCGGGAAAAATTACGGCCGTAGTTTCCCCTTGCTTTCAGCCGTTCGCAGTACCAGCACAGCAAGGCCGTTTTGGTTAATGTTACAAGGCCAGATCAGTCAATCATCCAGACTGTTACCCCTGCAACTACTGAAAAGGCTGCTGCCCCTCTTCAGGAACCACATGTTTGTCTGGCCTCTCAACAGATACCCCTCCGTTGTGGTTGCACCTACGGTATGGCCATCTGTATTGCTAGGGCACGCAAGCCTCCCCACCAACGGCAAGGTCCATGGTTCATGGGGGGGGGGGGGGGGGGGGGGGCACTGGGTTGTAAGGAGGCCATATTGTGCATTTGTAAGCTGGGAAGCTGTTTGTGGAGTTTTTCAAACTGGTGGAGTAACTGCATTTAATAATATTTCATTTGCTATAGTGGTTAAATTACATTCTGTCTGCATGAAACTTGATTTCACAGACTCCAAAAGTACTTACAATTCTGTAGTCAACTTATGAAATTATAAAGTGCCTGACTGAAGAAGGAGATGGCATAAGGTATGATTTATAACTACAGTGTTAACGCCAACAGACTAGTAAGAAATGGTAAGTGACAGATACAAATCCTATGACTGATTGACAAAGGAACAAATACTTAGACTTTCCACTTTCCAATCAATAGAGTGGTTAAAGCTGAGTCATTCTTTGGTCTCACAAAGCACAGGAGAAATGGATGGAAGACAGATTTCTGTATGCAGGTTAGCTGACTCCATTTACAAATCCTGTGGGGATGTGTGCATAGTGGAACATGTGAAGTGGGAACCTTTAGATGTGTAATTCAGTTACAAAAGATCATACTTACCCACCATCTTTGATGGGTGCAATTCTACATGTAAATAATGTAATCACGTTTGGTGGTTGGTCATGTTACTACCAATGAAATAATCACTGTCCATTGACACATGTTTTAGTGAATTTTACAAGCACAGTACCTGAACTATTTTTTTATTTTTATTTTACTATTTATTTATTTATTTATTTATTTATTTTTTTTGGGTGGGTGGGTGGGGGGTGGCTTCAGAGCCATCCCATAAGTATCCACCACCAAGAGGATGAATGTGCATCTCTAGTTTTTCAATTTCCATGCAGAACATATGTATGGGTCCATGCACATTATTTTCAGCTTATGTGAATTTTGACTCCCTGTTAGTCAGGTTAAAGTGCAAGTGTGGTTTCTGCATTTTCCATCTTTCCCATCATTTTAATTCAAGTCACACAGGCTCTTATTGCAGTGCTGTCACAACAGCATAGTAACATTGGGAATCAGAACTTCTATACAACATTTTGTGTTAGGTTATTGAATCAGTAGTATGTGTGTGGTTTTTCTCTTTACAGAGGTGTCAGAAGTGCACGGTGGCACGACTCTAGGGCATCTTTGCTCTTAGTATGGGTACTACAGATGGGGTCATGGCAGTCTTGTCGACGGATCTGATGATCATGAACTTTGTGGCCATGTAATAGGGAGCTCTCCCTGTTAAGGTACTTGTTTAAACGAAGACATAATTGTTCCTACTATGCAGCACAAAGGTTGCACTTTAACTTAGTGCAGTAAGTCAGGATGCCAGTGTGGGGGTGTGTGCAGAAGGTTCTGTCACTCCTGGTATTTGTTTAAATAAAGATGCAGGTGGAGAGACCTGATCTTACAGTTAGGAGAAGCAGTAGGCAGTGACCATACACCACTGAGGGAATACTAGCTTGGGGGAAAAACATGTCAAATAGGTCAGCAGACAGGCCTGGACCTGCACAAACATCCTCCGTTCCTGGCATCATAGTGCCAGTATTCCAGAACTTGGATTCTGATGCCTTAGAGCCTGTTCCAGTATGCCCACAACTGTGCTCGTTTATTTGAATTCTACACTTTTATAAATAGCCCAACAAGTGGGAGCTGGATTGCAACATTTCAGAGTGTCCTCATTTTCCACCTCTGGAACAGTGTACCACAACTCTACACCTTTATACATAGCCCACCAGCTCTGAGGTGGATTGTGATGTGATGGAGTCGAGACCAGTATTCCAGCTCTGGGACAGCATACCAGAATTCTATGCAGTTATACACTGAAGAGGCAAAGAAACTGGTACCCCTGCCGAATATTGTGTAGGGACCCCGCGAGCATGCAGAAGTTGTGCAACACTAGGTGACATTGACTCAACTAATATCTGAAGTAGTGCTTGAAGGAATTGACACCATGAATCCTACAGGGCTGTCCATAAATCTGAAGGAGTACAAGGGAGTGGAGATCTCTTCCGAACAGCACGCTGCAAGGCATCCCAGATATGCTCAGTAATGTCCGTGTCTGGGGAGTTTGGTGGGCAGTGGAAGTGTTTAAAATCAAAAAAGTGTTCCTGGAGCCACTGTGTAGCAATTCTGGTCATGTGGGGTGTCACATTGTCCTGCTGGAATTCCATTGGAATGCACAATGGACATGAATGCATGCAGGTGATCAGACAGGATCTTGCGTACATGTCACCTGTCAGAGTCATATCTAGACATATCAGGAGTCCCATTTCACTCCTGCTGCACATGCCCCACACCATTACAGATCCTCCACCAGTTTGAAAATTCCCCTGCTGATATGTAAGGTCCATGGATTCATGAGGTCATCTCCATTCTCATACATATGCATCTGCTCGATAGAATTTGAAACGAGATTCGTCCAACCAGGCAACATGTTTCCAGTCATCAACAGTCCAATATCAGTGCCGACGGGCTCAGGCGAGGCGTAAAGTTTTGCGTCATGCAGTCATCAACAGACACGAGTGGGCTTTTGGTTCCAAAAGCCCATATCGATGATGTTTCATTGAATGGTTCTCACACTGACACTTGTTGATGGGCCAGCATTGAAATCTGCAGCAATTTGCAGAAGGTTTGCACTTCTGTCACATTGAGTGATTATTTTCAGTCATGTTGGTCCCTTTCTTGCAGGATATTTTTCTGGTCACAGCGATGATGGAGATTTGATGTTTTACTGGATTCCTGATATTCACGGTACACTTGTGAAATGGTTGTACAGGAAAATCCCCACTTCATTGCTACATCGGAGATGCTGTGTCCCATCGCGCATGTACTGTCAATAATATCACATTCAAATGCACTTAAATCTTCATAACCATCCATTGTAGCATCAGTAACTGATCTAACAACTGTGCCAGAAGCATGTTGTCTTATATTGGTGTTACTGACCGCAGCATTGTATTCTGTCTGTTTATGTATCTCTGTAATTGAATACATGTGCCTACACCAGTTTCTTTGGCGCTTCAGGATAAATAGCCTGACGGGTCTGAGCTGGGTTGCGACACTATTGTTAGACTGGTGCTCGTATCACAAGTCTGGGTTAGTGAGCTGTGGTCGCCATCTTTAATTCTGAGCTTAGGACAATAGCCGCAAGCATCATAGGAGAGAACAGTAGCACAATTGGACCATTTTTCTTTAATTTCCCACAAAAAATCATGTTTACCACCATTTTATACATAGAGCAATTGGTGTTTGTCAGTGGGGCGGGGGGGACCATATAACTCATCGATGACATGCTTTGGTGCCTGAACTGTCCTTGCTCATCTGTTTGTAATGACCCCAGGATGACATTCAAAATGGTAGCAAGCGTGCGCGACTGTCAGTTTCTCACCAGCCATTTTATCATAGGACAAAATGAATAATTCACAAGAACAGAATCACCTTCATTGTTATTGTCACAATGACTTGAAAACATTGCCACCATACTCTTCTTTATGGGTCTAATTATGACACTATCAATGGACTCATCCTCAGAAAGAAGATACCATGAAAATACAAAATACTCAAAAAGTACATGTAGGCAATCAGTTTGATACATTGACAGCTGATGTAAACACCTAATAAGCAGAAGTAGTAAAAATATACCACAGCAAACAGCATCTACATTCATTGTGTTGTAAACATTATGTGACAGTAGTAATTCCAGTTTTGTAATTTTGGTATTGGGCTATTATGTATGAAATAATGTATCAATCAGTCAACAGATGAAACAGGTAATTAAGCTCTACATGGTGCAAAAAATGTCTTATTAAATTTTTTTATTTACTGTGGAGTACTGACCTGAATGCTGGTGTACCTGAAGACTGTATTTTGAAGACAAATATCTGTATACATTTTCAAGAAAACGTGATGGACTTTTTAGTAGCCTCACATTGATATTTAGATATTTCATACCTAATATTGATGTGTTCTACCCAGGCCTTTCTGAGTACAATATTTGTTCTGCGGTCCATCAGTGTGTAAAATATTTTATCGAATCCTCCACAAATGATGTGTCATTTATAGTACCAGTCCAAACAAGGTAAGCTCATATGTTTCTGTGACTAGCAGTGTAGCCACGAAGAAAGTGTCCTCACATCTCACATGTTGCGACATGTAGGTGAACTTCCAACAACATGTTTTAGTTGTACTGGTCTCCAGTTGACAATGAACACTGTTTTTACTCCAACTCTGTATGCAGCTCTTTCCTATGCTAGTCTCTACATATCTGCATAACCACAGCAAATTACATAATTTCAACCTCAGTTTTAGGTCCCAGGTCTATACTTTACCTCCCACACATACCTCCATTACCAAACCATGATTCATTGATACCTCAGCACATGTCCTAACAGCCAACTACATATTTTAGGTACATTGTGCCATAACACTCTGTTCATCCAGTTCAGCTTAGTATATCACACTTAGTTATTTCATTTACCATCTAAGTGACAATGTTCATCTATTCCATTACATTTGAGTTCATATCTTCATATCTGAAGCTCTGATTTGTTTCCCTCACTGCTTCCTCAGTGTACAGATTGAGTAACATTGGGGATACACACCAGTCACCAGTCTTATCCCATTCCCTTCTAAACTGCTGCCTCCTTGTCATGTTTTCGACTCTTAAAACTGCAGTCTTCTGTTTGTAGAGGTTGTATATTACCTTTTGCTCATAGTATTTTATCCTTGCTGGCCTCAGAATTTCAAAGGTTCTACTCCGGTCAACAGTGTCAAATCTTTTTCCGTATCTACAAATGCTATAAATGTAAATTTTCCCTTTCTCACCCTGTCTTCTAAGATTAGTCAGATTGAGTAGTATTGCATCATGTGTTTCTACATTTCTGTGGAACACAAATTGATATTCGCAGATTTCAGATCCTACCAGTTTTCCTGCAAATAATACATGTTAGCATTTTGTGACCATGACTTAAAAATCTGATAGTTTGGAAGTATTAACACCTGTCACCATCTGCCCTTTTTGGAACTGGTATTATGACACTCTTCGTGAATATGAGGGGTATTTCGCCTATCAGATAGATGCTGCATACCAGGTGGAATAATGTTGCCATGATTGGCTCTTCCATGGATCTGAATGATTGTGAGGGAATAGCATCTACTTCAGGGGCCTTGTTTCAACTTTACATTTTTAGTACTCACTCAAATTCTTCTCACAGTATTACACATCCCATCTCAGCTTCATGTACTTCATCTTCCCTGTACCTAATATTGTCATTAGCTTTGTTTAATTGTGTCACCTACTATAAATTCCTTCCAGCTTTCAGGCTTTCCTTGTATGCATATATTGTCATACCATCAGAGCTCTTGATATTCACTCACCTGCTTCTCTTTCCTCAATGGCTTCCTTAATTTTCCTGTATGTTGCATCTGCCTTCCTGATGTTAATGCAGTCTCCTACAGCTTTGCATTTCTCCTCTAACCATTTTTGTTTTGTCCTTTTGCAATTTGTCTTCTACATATTTATATGTATGTATAAACCTTCTTGCCTGCTTAATTTTCTGCAGTTCTATATTTTCTCCTTTCATCAGCTAAATTCAGTATTTTGTTTGTTGTTTGATGATTTTCATTTATTTATTCTCCCCTGCATTGAAGCTTATTGCGTCTCATATCTATGCAGAATCTTCTATTGTTATCGTGTCCTGTGTTGCAATCAGTAGTTCGGTAAAGCTTTCCAAAACTGCAAGTGCTCAAAAATTTACGGAAGTTTCATTTCTTTAATTTTGTTTCAAGTTCTTTCAGTTTATGCAAACCCCTCTTCCTTGATTTCATGCCTGTCTGTAATTTGTTAATTTTTAATATGCAGTTCATAAGCAATAAATTTTGGATTGCACATACACTCATGGAAATATTTTCCTGTAGAACATCTGGTCCCAAGACTCTGTCATGTAACTGTGTAATATGTTTGAAACTTTCTAGTGTCTCTATGTATCTCCCAGGTATAAAACCTACTTCCATGATTCTTAAAGAAAACGTCTTTAATGATTAAATTCTGCTCTATGCAAAACTCCCCAGTCATTCTGTTCGCTCAGCCAATGCCTTCCTAATGTTTTTCTGTCTCTTCCTTTCCCTGTAATCCATTTCTGCACCCTCTTACTCCAGTCACCAGTACAATTAAATCTTGTGAAGAGCTGAATAATTTGCTTTGTATCATCATATTTTTATCAATCTTATCATCTGTGTAGATAGTAGGCTTATGCAGTGGCATTACTGTTGTGGTTGTTAGCTAAGATAAGGCTGTCACTAATCTATTCATAACTGGTCACCTACATTTCTATTTTCTTGTTCATTATTAATCCTCATCATGCATTACTTATATTAAAATATGTGTTGATTCCTCATTCTTTAACCCCCTATTTTACTTCTGAAATATTTATCCAAGAGGATGCCATACCCATTAATCCTTACACTGAATCTTGTCCTGGGTGTGTATAAACAGCTTTAATTTCCATTTCATTACACCTGCTTACAGTAATAATATAGCATAGCCATACTGACTAACATTACAAGGTCCAACAGTCAGTCATCCAGACTGATCCCGCAGCAACCACTGAAAAGGCTGGTGTCCCTCTTCAACACTGTATATTAATCTAATCTAACCACACACACCCCTCTGATGAGTCTTCACCTGTCTGTATCATTGACACACAGAAGCAACCCCACTGTGGCAAGATTCATAGCTGGGAAAGAGGGAGGGTAAATTCCTAAATACATCTTCATGTGGTATGCATTAGATTTCCATAGGACCTATCAGCTAATTTCTCACACCTGGTATTTCACTTTGCAGTGACATGTTATCAGTAAATCTGGTTGCATTTATCTCTTCTCAGTGCTCTCTGACAAATTTGGAAACTTCTATGATCTGAAGCCATACAGCATATGAACTATAAAGTATGTATTGGTTCGACCAAGCTTAAATATTGCATGAAGTTAAGACAGCATGATCGTCATTTATAACTTAGTGTGCCAAATTTCTTGTACAGTACATTCACAGGAATCTCATGAGAAATTTTATGCTCCATTAGTAAATGTAACTGTAATGTTATGAAAAATCTTTCTGACAATTTTTTTTCACTTTTCTGCAGCACTGTTGTTGTTGGTGTGGAGGACAACAGTGGTACTGATGGCAACAATGGTCTGATTACTAAACACAGATTTGCCTTTGGGAACAAAAATGGTACCAAACATCTGGTGCACAGGTGCACCATCTGTGAAAAGGCATTTGGAAAGTTGGAGGACCTGAAGGAGCACACACATGAGGAGAGTCCTGAATCTCTGCATTCCTGCAGTGTATGTGACAGAATATTCAGAAGGTCTGACCATTTTAAGAAACAATTAGATTAGCACACTGGTAAATGCCCCATTTGCTGTGACGTTTGCAACAAGACATTTACAAAGATTAGCAACCTAAACAGGCATTTGAAGGTCCACACTGATGAACGCCCTTACAGATTTGAAGTTTGCAAAGAGACATTGAAGCAAAAATTCCACCAGGTTTCACATTTGAGGATGCACTCTGGCAACTGTCCCTACAGCTGTGGCGTTTGCAACAAGACATTCACGTTTAGGAGCTATGTGAAGATACATTAATGCCTCCACAGTGGCGAAAGGCCATACAGCTGCAATATTTGCAACAAAACATACATAACAAGTAGCTGCCTGAAAAAGCATTCACAGCTGCACACTGGTGACCGCACATACAGCTGTGGTGTTTGCAATAAGACAGTCACAACAAGTAGCTCTCTGAAGATACATTCACTTCTCCAAACTGGTAAAAATGCATACAGATGTATCATATGTAACAAGACATTCACAAAAAGTTCTTACTTGAAGCAGCAACCATAGCAACATACTGGTGAATGACCATACAGCTGTGGAGTTTTCAGCAAAACATTCACACAAAGTTGGCACTTACAGCACTGGTTGCAGCTGCACACTGGTGAACGCCCATACAACTGTGGGGTTTGCAATCAGACATTTGCACAAAGTACTATACTGAAATCACATTTGAGTGTGCATAATGGTGAATGCCAGTAAAGCTGTGATGTGTGTCTAAAGGCATTAATGGAAAGCAGTGGCCTCAGAAAAGAATGTCTACTTCACTTGGGAAACATCATGCAGTTGTAAATTTTGTCAACATAAATTCTTTAATAAGAGTAATATGAAGAAGCACTTTCGTGAACACATATG
Organism: Schistocerca nitens; assembly: GCF_023898315.1. Taxonomy (NCBI): domain Eukaryota; kingdom Metazoa; phylum Arthropoda; class Insecta; order Orthoptera; family Acrididae; genus Schistocerca; species Schistocerca nitens. The sequence continues at coordinate 138,574,710 of NC_064618.1, forward strand.
TGAACAATTACATGGCTGTGGATTGGGTCATAAAAGATCCAATAGCAACAGCAAGCTGATGGATCACTTGTTTCCACAGATGCCACCGACCACGCACTTGTGACATACATCACTTGTAGCATTTATGAAAATAAATTCTCCTATACTACTGGTCTGAGGAATGGAATTTATGTAGACAAATGCACCTGTTGCTGCGACATGTGCCACAAAAGGATGAACTTGTGTATCAGCCTCGAAATGGTTTCAAAACCTCTTGTTTCAGATGATTTATATGACTGTTATTGCTGTGAGACTTCTAAATCTGTTTAATGAGTTTTGCAGCCAGGTTTGGTGTCTCACTTATGCCTGGATAATGTATTAACCACTACATCAGTGTAATCATGATTATTTTAAGACAGGGCAATTGGATGTGTCACAGGTATTCCTGAAGTGTTGAAGTAATAAAAATGCTTGTGAAACAAAAATGACTATTTTTAAGTGGATTCAGTCCAGGTGACCTAACTGTTTGGAATGTCTGTGACTGTATAGGAGAGAGATTATGTTACACATGTAGTATGGAAGGAATAGTTTGTCAAAAGTAATACTTTGAATTCTTTTCTGTATATAACTCAGTACCTGTAGTTGCATCATCAGTGGTATAATGAGGCCCAAAATTTGGAGAAAGTAATATTTAACTGCAACTGCATTGGTGTGTGAGGCATACATTTTGACAGTAACTCAATCTGTGATGATGTTTTTCTGTTTTTCCCTCGGTCAGATACATCATAAACCTCTCTGGTTAGATATTTCATGGAACAGACAGATTGTCATGAGCAATAACCAATCTTTTACTGAAACAAATTCACTTACTTTCATATATTACCTTGGATTATATAACACTTGTGTTTAATGTAGCTACTAGCTTCAGCTTGTAACAATGCGACTTGACATTGCACATGTGCATCGTGTTACTAAAGAGCCATTGTGTTAAGACAGCGGCAATATGAACTGTGGGAGAAAGTGTCCTTTCAAACAGATTTTCAGTCTCTTGCTTTAATTAAATCTGTGAAGGAACATTGTGCTGTTGCTGCCACATTAGATGTGACATTATTTTCTGTGGATAGTTAAAGCAAATATATGTAACACAAGAATTAACTCTCCAAAAAATTGTAACATAGCATAAACAACAATAACAAGACAGTTTCACTACAATTAGAGTACTGAATATGAAAGAACATTACAGCAAGAGTGGTCCATAATTTTGTGACAATTTTTGACTGGTGACATCTGTCAAAGTACATGAATTATAATCTAACTGTTACCATGACCACTTAAGTTACTATTGTTGTGGAGGTAGCTAGCATAACAACCTTCTAACAGGCAATTCCTATTCCTCTTGAGGGAACATACTCTCTACTGACATTGCTACTTTGTACAGTTCTTGCCATTCACAGTGACCTTTTGACAATTCTATGGTTTGTTATTTTCCTCAAATAAAATGATGGATTACTGTGGCTGATAGGCAAATGCACTATTGCACAAGACAAACAAAACACTTTATAAAACACGCTTTTATACTGTTTGGATTTCTGTGCTAATGACAGTTCTTTCTTCCTTGTTGGTAGATAGCACGACATTTTAAAAATTACGCAAGACTCAGTATGACTTTAGCACTAAAACATTGTACAGTACTCTGTGCCTGACCATACACACACATGTATACTGTACATGTGCAGTTGTTAAAAGTTCCTCATCTCAATTACTATGTGTGATTGCCAGGGGCAGTTATACCAACTGAATCCCTCTGCAACTGCTTTGAATTTATCTTTGTATACTTCTGTGTTAATTTGTAGGTGATCAGGCCACAATCTGACTCCAGACTGTTTATGTTACACTGTGTTTCAGGTTAATTTCTTACCATTGTGACATCTTTTTGTTGACATGAGATCTTTCCCTGAGTCTTTGGTGCCTTTCTTCAGTCTTGCATTCAAATTATTATACTCATATAAGTTTCCATTTGGAGGCTGCAGTGACTACACCATTACTTCTGATGTGAGATTCTGCCAGAGTATTTACTAATCCTGTAGATACACCATCACAGTACAATGCCTCTCTGCTAATTAACAATTTGCCAGTAATTGCAGTTCAGCTTGTATGTGGATTTATTGACCCTGTGGCTGCTACAGACATGCTCACTGCATTCCATGGAAAGTGCAGCTTTTTGTGGCCTTATACTGCTTACAGCACTGGGAGACAGAGTACAGACAGCTACTTGTGAACTGGTTTTGCCATATGGCCCACCTCCCCTGTACACCTCCCCAATACACAATAAATACAGTTACTCTAACAAATTAAGTTGTTCTCTTTAAACCTCCTCTTGAAATGAATCACTGCATAGACAAACAAATGTGTTGTTATAGTTTCATGCCTAAGAATTACAACTATCCTGGAAATTTTAGTAGGGTGTTAGAAGGCCGTGAGTAAATAAAAGTGTCACTTTCAATTCATCTCAGTAACTTAGTGTTGTTTCATAGCTACTCTTCCATAAACCTGCTATCCAACATCTATTCATGATTGCAATAACTGGAGGAGAGGATGAATCTACAAGTGATATCACTGTAAAACATCAGCAGTCATAATACTACTGCTAAATGTTTATTGAGTCCATTCATTAACTGTCAGCAAAGTGTTTGAGAAGATGTGGGCCACTGGTGAAATAATTATTATCCAATTTTAACTCAGCTGTTTGACAAAAATTTTGGTTCTTTCACATCTTACACCATGATATCTTCACTTGATAAAGAACCAAATTGCTATTGGTTATTTGTTTTTACTGTGCTGCATACAGTTCAATAAAACATTGAAGGATTTTTTTTTTATTTTTCCAGAGGTGAAAACACATTGTGTAAGACATTTATTGCAGCATATGAAATATAGGTAACATTTCCAAACTGTTCTTAGAGCTGATACCACACTGACATGTATCACTGATCTGAAGATATTGGTTGTTATACCTATGGGAGAGTTACACGAATTGTCAATAACAGGCTTGAGTGGACATGTTAACCATTATGAAATACATTAACATCTGATTTTAAGCAAACTCTCTGGTGAAAAATTTTATTCTTTCATTTCTTACAGTATGATATCTTCACCTAAGAAATAACTGATTTTCCTTTCATTATTCGTCGTAGTTACTGTGCCGCATTCAGTGGAGTAAAGCATTGTACAATATTTTAACATTTTTGCAATGGTAAAAATACATTGTGTAGACTTTGAGTATGGTTCATTTTATGTCATTGATAGCAGCATGTGAAATGTACCAAACATCCTGAAATTATATTTAGAGCTGAAAGCAGAGTGATAATTATGTCACCGTTCTCAAGATACTGATTTTTGCATCCACAAGAGGGTTGCGAGTATTGTGCCCAGTGTTCTGTCCATGGACAATGTGAATGATGTGGTCGTACCACACATCGTATTTCATAAACAATTCAAGATATTGAAATGTGGTTTTTTGCAAATGATACCACGCAAAGAGGTGTGAATTTTGCAGTATGATTAATACTTGAATCTTTTCCCTATTCTGCCAATGTGCTATAAGTGCTAAAGCAGTGAAATTTTTACTTAATGTACATAACATATATTCCTGCATTCACAAGTAAAATGAACAAAATACCTCTTATGGATTTGAAGAAATTTTTTTATTCTTTCACTAATAAAATTTCACTTTTTTGATACATTAATTGTTATAAAACAGTTTATGTTCAGTTAGTGGTTCTCAATTTACTTGTAATAACTTATTACCATCCTGAGTACAGATTGACCAAATTTCATATTTCTAATTCAATTAGTTTAGAAAATAATGGTACCTGAAAGTAAAAAAAAATTTGGTTTTTAGAAAAATCATTTTAAAATTTAGTATAGCAATTGTAGACTAGTTATTGACGAGGATTACTTACCATTAATATTTTCCTGCACCATACTGAACATCATCTGAATCATACTGACTTTTTATTCTCCTGGTGCCTCTTCTTTTCTGTATAGCTTCTTTTGTGCATTTTAAATTAACAATTTCTGCTTTGTGGATTCTCTCTTTATCAATTTGCATAAAGGGTTTTGCAGTATTTCCACTAGATTTTATGCCCAATATTTCCAAATCATCCAGTTTTCTTATTACACCATCACTGAAGCATAAAATAGCGTCATAAACACCAAATTTGAGGGTTGTAATCTGAACAAATACAGTTTTCGGCAAGTGGGTCCAAATGATGGATTTCATACATTCACATAAATTTTGCATATTCCTATGAAGACATTTATTCAACAAAGTATCATTACTTATAGCTTTAATTTCATTCACTACTGACGCAGGAAAAAAATGTTTGTGGTCATATGTTGCACTTCCCATGTACTTGCACCAAGTGTCAGTATCATTTGGGCAGAGATAGTACTGAGGATTTTCATTTGTGGAAAGCTTATGGAAAAAGATAGTCCATACAGTTTTTTTTTTCAGGTTTTCTAAATTCCCAACATTTCTTCTTATCGCCAAGTGACAATAATTCTGTAATCTATCTATTTCAACATTTGTTGGGCGGCCTTTGTCGCACATCTTATTACCATCTTCCAGTACTATTTTTTATTTTCTCTTAATAATCTTCTCAACCTGGACCCCATTCTCTTCTGGACATGCCAAATGCATTCTAATTTAGAAATTAAGACATTAGGACCATAGGATTGTTCTGCACATATCCAGTCATAAGCCTTACTGTCACCATCCCCTAAATATTGTGTGTACCTGACACCTCCGTTTGCCACTGAATGATTAAAAATTCTGAGAATTCCTGCTACTTCCATTCCACCACATGGACTAGTATAATCCATGTGACAGTTACATTCATCCTCTTTCTCACTTTCACTGCCACAAGTTTTACAGTACTAGCGTACAATCTCTATATCAATTACCTTGCCTGTGTATCAAATGATGTAGCTGTCAAAGCACCATTTAGTGAAGTGTGGCCACATTTCTGTCAACTGCTATAAAAACATGCACAAACATCCCCACTTGCACTGTCATCACTTTCTTTGAGTGCTTCTTCAGCTGCTTCCTTCATTGAGTTGCTACAAACTTCAGCAACAGCAGTTCCAATAATTTTATTGTACATCATAAATTTTACAGGTGGATTTGGAATGTCAAGTAATGCACATAAAAGTTTGCCTGCCTCCATCCCTTTACCAATAAATTTGAGACCAAAAACTAGCCTTACGTTATTCTTGTACAAATTATTTGCCATTTCTGATGTTGTTGTAGCAACTGCACCACATTTGGTACAATTCAACATCAGGTTTGGCATAATCCCTGTGTGAAGACACTGATTCTCTCCCAAGGATAACTCATCACTGCATATTCTGCACACAGTATTTTTTGAAATGAAATTGCAGAGCATGCTAAGATTCACCACTGTATTTTCAAAAGCGTGTTCACCTCCACAAGCTGACTAGGAGGAAATTCCATCAAACACTGCACTTTATTTTTGAGGTTGTGATTATATTCTTGGTTCCTTTGACCCACTACCACTAACCTCATTTAGCTTTATGTATTTATTTCCTCTGAATTTTAATTTAGGCGAGAATTTCTTTATTTGTGGCATTTTTATGAAAATGTACGAAACCAGAGAAAATGTAAATCAACACTTACTTCACTCGCAACAGACTTCACAAAGTACAACCAATAGCACTCAAAAACATATGCCTTTATTTCTATAAATGTCACGAAAGGTACTCTGGCTGCGCTGCTCTCAGTGACATCCTTTGGCATCAATAAATGTCTCTGTTGTCAAGGTATCATTCTGACTGCAGCTGCCATTCTAGCAGACGAGTAAACAAAACTTCACTGTTATGTACATCATGTCAAAAGATTATCCTCTGTAGTTCACATGGTGGGTCGACACGTGACATCATGTGAGCATCACGTCAAGGTTTCCTGGGAAGAAATTTCGACAGGTAATAGTGTAGCCTACTTGGTGAGCATCTGTCACATTAAGTACACAGTGTGAACTAATACGAATGTATTCCCCACTGATTGCTTTCACGAAAAAGTCTTAATATGTACTGGAAGACAGTACTAAATTAAGAGTATTTTATTTTAAATCCTGAAGGAATAAATCACAAAATGAATGATATGTATCTCTTTCAGTGAGCTTTACTCAGGATTTTTCCAGTGGAATAGTGAAAAGAAAAACCAGGAGTGAAACTGATGCGGCATGCAGAAGTTTAAAACAAGCTTTGTAATAAATTAATGACGAACAGCAGGTAACAGAAATGTATGCAAACATAGTCCATCTAGACATACCGTAGGCAAACCATTAGCTTCTGTCGAGGTGATACTGGATGCCTAAATCTTGAATTTCATTTAGTAATTTTCATATGTATCTTGCTTAACAGGTGAAAAAACTGTTTTTCAGACATTCTGAAGTATTTATAGAACAATAACACCTCCTCTTCCAGCTCCTTGTAAAGAGTGTGGAACTCTCCTTCACAGTCTCAAGTTTTTAATATTTTCCTAACCCAGGCTCTTTTTGCTCTCTGTTCTTCATCATCAAGTGCAACAGCAATCATCGCAAACTGCTTTACACTAAATTTTGGCATTTTATGATGATCTACCACGAACCATGAAATATGACCTCTAGTGAGTATTTTATTAACCAGCTGTAATGACACAGCATTTTTTTGACGTTGACGTGCCATATAATGTGACTGCTCAGGAATTCCTCTGTCGTCAATGTTAAAAAATGTGACTGTTACATGGCAGTGACATTCTGACAAGTGTGAATCCACCTTTAATGCAAAAACTATTTGTATGTTCGGCTGGTCCACTCACTGCAAATTTGGAAAGTATTACTGTCATTCCTTTCTTTGAAAATGACAACCTGCACACTTTATACTCGTTATTTACATAGCGGTATTAGTACGGAATTGTGAAGTTGAAAAATAAATGTTTTGCAGTTGGGAGGACTCAATCAAAAATTCCTTCATCGTAAAATTTACCTCCTCATTCACTACTCACCCACCACACCAGAGTGACCAAGAGTGTTACTGAGCTTTGCTGTCAGTCATATGTCTCCAGAAATCCTTAAACGTCAATAATACGTTATGTAATGTTTAATGTCAATAAACCTTTCTGAGAGATTCTCAATGTACAAACATTTTGGAATGGCATTTATTTCTAGGCTATAAGTTATAATACAAAACACACCAAATACGAGCTTGACAAAATCCAATATGGCCTTACACAGGTGCTTCAACCAAAGTATATCTATGAAATGCGCACAGACTCAGTACCTCTTGTAACATATATGCAAATAAAGGTATGTTTGAAAACAATAACAAACACAATCGAAATGGTGAATATCGATAGTAGATATAGCGTAAGAAACCTTGACATGATAAAACAATAGAAGCAGGATATAATGTACAAGGAATAAAAGAAACCTGTGCATTATCTCTGCATGGTGAAAAAAGAAAGCAAGGCATTTAAATGCCAGATCACACAGATCTACATCCGCATGATTACTCCTCAGTTCACAATCAAGTGCCTGGCAGAGGGTTTGTCAAACCACAGTCATACTGTTTCTCTACCATTCCACTTCCAAACAGCGTGTGGGAGGACGGAACACTTAAATCTATCCATATGAGCTCTCATTTCTGTCATTTTATTATGATCATCATTCCTCGCTATGTAGGTGGGTGCCAAGAAAATATTTTCACACTCTAAGGACAATGTTTGTGATTGAAATTTCTAAGAAGGTCCTGCCGCAGTGAAAAACACCTTTGGTCTGATGATTGCCACCCCAATTTGCATGGCATATCTGTGTTGCCCTCTTCCTATATTGTCATACTACAAAATGAGGTGCCCTTTGCATTCCTATGTGATGTGGATCCCTCAACACAGTACAGTACTCCAGAAGATGGGTGACAAGCACAATCTAAGCATTCTCTTTAGTGGATATGTTGTATTTTCTGAGTTTTCTGGCAATAAATTGCAGTCTTTTATTTCATTGTCCGTTCCAGTTTCAGTCTTTCTTAACTGTAATCCCAAAGTATTTAGTTGAATTTAAAGCATTTAGATTTGTGTGTGTTATCCTGTAACCAAAATTTATCAAATTTCTTTTGGTACACATGTGGATTACGGTACTTCATACTTTTTAATTAGATACAGGGTGATTTTTGCTACCACGTGCAAGCTCTAGGAATTGATTAATGAGAGGATACAGAATAAGAAATGTCTAATGAACTTATGTCCAGAAATGCATGATTTCGAACTAGACATCATTTATTCAATCATACATTGTCACAGAGATTGTGGTGTTATACACGCAGTACCATGCTGCAACAGTTACAGTATGCATGGTTTCCTCCTAGTCGGTGGCACAGTTACAGTACGTGTTGAAAATGGTTTCCATGTGCCTCAGCACATGCGGGTGTGCACTGTACTGTGATTTGTCTCACATGTTCACATCAGCCAGGCATCCAAACAGCATCAATGGCAGCATGAATACACTGCTCCATTGTTTCCACGTCTAGAATGGGCTTTGCACACACAATACTTTTGAGATGGCCCCCTAACCAGAAATCGCACAGATTGAGAACTGGTGAAAGCGCAAGCCATGCAACTGGACCTTCTCATGCGATCCATTGATCTGGGAAGACATGATTGACATGCCTCTAGACATTAATGATGAAATGGGCTGGAGCACCAACATGTAGCAACCACATAACCCTTCGAATCATCAGTGTCACTTGTTCCAACAGCAGGTGTAAAGTCATCTGCAAGAAACACCGATTGTTCTGGCCTGTTAGGCAATGTGGAAGGAGATTGGTCCCAAAATATTGTCACTAATTATCCCAGCCCATATATTCCAACTGCAATTATGTCATCAAACCATGGGGTCTCTGCATACTATCCCACAGAAAACTGTTATGAAAGTTGAAGATACTACTCTGCATAAAGGTGGCCTCATCTGTGAATATGATGGATGACACAAATCCCAGAATTGTGGTTGCCTGGTGAAGAAACCTGTGACAAAACTGCCACCGAAGTGGAAAGTCTGTCACTAGTAAGCCCTGCAAATGCTGTAAGTGATGAGGATAGTAACAGTTGTCATGGAGAGTGTTCCACACGGTCGTCTGGCATACTGGCGGGCCATCTGCCAGGTATTGATGCAGCAGTTGCCTTCCGCAGTGCTAATCACATTTTCCTGCAAGTCTGGCATCTGAACATTTCAGGTACGTCCTTCATGATATCCTGCTTCCTGAAAATGACCTTGTGTCAGGTGAACAGTGAAACACTGTTGCAGACAGTGAATGCTGTGGTTGTTATTGGCGGAGATAGGTTTCCTGATACTACATTGCTGCCCGCCACCCCTTGTCATTTGCCTTTCCATAAGTAAACATCATGTCTGCAAGCTATCAATTCATATATGGAACCATTGTGTACAATGCTGTATCACACCCACTACAAGGTGAGTCAGCAAGAAAAGTAAATCAGGCACAACATCACCAATTACTGCGGCTTGAGAGGGCACTGGGGCATGATGATTGAGGAACTGTAGCACCTTCTAGGAGGAAACCATGCATACTGTAACTGCATGGTACAGCGTGTATTAGACTGCAGTCTCTGTAACAAAGCATGATTGAACAAATGTTCTATAGCATGGAAAACATGCATATCTGGACCATTTTTTATTCCAAATCCTCTCATCAATCAGTCTCTGGAGTTAGTACACAATTGGAGGGGGGGGGGGGGGGGGGGGGTAAACTCTGTATAGTCAATTGGCACATTTTGTACCAAATAGATACCTTGTCTAAATTGTTCTGCAATTGGTTTTGATCATCTGATGACTTTACAAGATGGTAAATGACAGCTTCATCTGCAAACAATCTAAGAGAGCCATTCAGATTGTTTCCTAAATCTGGAATGGAGATCAAGCACTGCTGAGGACCTATAACAATTTCTTGGGGAATGCCAGTCACACAACTGAAGGATTCTCCATAGGCGCACAATTAGATGAGAAGTCTCTTGTGAGGAATGGTGTCGGAAGCCTTCTGGAAATCTAAAAATATAGAATCAGTTCGACAACCTGTCAGTATGATTCATTCCTCATGAGAATAAAGAGCTAGTTGTGTTTCACGACAATGATCTTCTCTGAATATGTATTGGCTGTTTCTCAATAAAATGTTTTCTTTGAAGTAACTTGTCATGTTCAGACTCAGTATATGTTCCAAAAACCTACTACAAATCGACATTAGTGATGTGGGTCTGTATTTCAGTGGATTACTCCTATTTCCTTTCATGGATATTGGTATGACTTGCACAACTTTCCAGTCTTTAGGTACAGATCGTTCTGCGAGTGAATCTTTGTACGTGATTCCTAACTATGGAGCTATTGTATCAGCATACTCTAAAAGAAGTCTGAATAGTATACAGTCTCGACCAGAGGGCTTGCCTTTATTAAGCGATTTAAGCTGCTTCGTTATACCAAGGATATCTACTTCTAAGTCACTCATTTGGCAGTTGTTATAGATTTGGATTCTGGAATATTTACTTCATTTTATTTGGTGAAGGAATTTCAGAAAACTATATGTAATAACTCTGCTTTAGTGACACTGTCATCCATGACATCACCATTATCACACAGTGTCTTTCTGCTGGTGTGTTTGCATATGACCAAAATATCTTTGGATTTTCTGCCAGATTTCAAGACAGAATTTCGTAGTGGAAAATATTAACAGCTTCTTGCTTCTTGCTTTGAATTTTGTGCTAAATTTTGAGCTTCTCCAAAACTTCGCCAATCTTGGGGGTTTTTGCATTCTTTGAAATTTGGCATAATTATTTCCTGTTTTCATTGCTTCTGTGATGGAGGAGAAAAATCATCCTGTATAAAAACTGAGTTTGAACTCTAGGGGTAGAGCGATGAGAGGATACAGAACAAAAAAAGGTTTAATGAACCTATGTCTGGAAATGCATAGTTTCCGTGCTAGAGAAATTTATTCAGTCACACTTTGTTACGGAGGCTGCGACCTAATAAGCGCTGTACTATGAAGCAATAGTTGCAGTTTCATGGTTTCCTCCTAGCGGGTGGTACTTTTCTTCATACATCATGCCCTAGCGCCCTCTCCAGCCATAGTAATTGGTAATGTAGTGTCAGATTCACTTCTCTTGCTGACTAACTTCGTAATGGATGTGATACAGCCTTGTACAAAATGGTTCTGTATTCATATCATGAGCATGCTGACAAGGTGTTTACTTACACAAAGGCAAATGGAAACGGGCGGCAGGCAGCGATGTATCAGGAGACCTATCTCTGCCACCAACAACCACAGCATTGAATGTTTGCAACAGTGTTTTGCCAGAATGTGTGGGCTGGGGTTAATTGGCGACTATATTTTGGGACCAGTTTCCTGCCACATCACCTAACAGGCCAGAACTATCGGCGTTTCTTGTGGGTGACTTTGCCTCCCCTGCTGGAAGAAGTGACATTGATGAGTGGAAGGGTTATATGGTTGCTGCATGATGGTGAAGCAGCCCACTTCACCATTGATGTTTGGATGCATCCCAGTCGTGTCTTCCCTGATCGATGGATCAGATGAGGGGAGCAGCATATTCATGTTGCTCTTGACTGTTCAGATGTTACTGTGGCTGCATGGTACAGCACTTATTAGACTGCAGTCTCTATAGCAATGTGTGATTGAATAAATGGTCTCTAGCATGAAAACCAAGCATTTCTGGACATAAATTCATCAGACCTTCTTTGTTCTGCAATCTTTCATCGATCATTGCCTAGGGAAAAATTCACTGTGTGTGTGTGTGTGTGTGTGTGTGTGTGTGTGTGTGTGTGTGTGTGTCTGTGTGTGTGTGTGTGTGTAGACGTCTGGAAATGCATTCAGGAGGTCATTGACAGCACCAATGTTCCAACACTTCAGTGGGACCATGCAGAATACAACTGTTTGCCTGCACCCCATCATCACCAATCATGGGAGTCATATCGAACTTGTCATAACCTAAATCTGAATATCTGTAGTGACGTTTACATGTTGAACAAAGTGTGTGCATGGCACAGTTTATAACTAATTTATGTTTTTTCGTGTAGTTCAATAATGGCCCTGGCCCTTAATGTATGGAAAGAGATGCAAGTCTTCAAAAACAATTTATCATAATGTCTCCTGGCTGATTCCCACCTGTTGCATAGCTTGTCTGATCAATTTCCTGGGTCTGGTTTGAAACACAGCATGTGTCTTCTCTATGTTTTCAGGTGTTGTCACCGCATTCCCACCACTGTCATCATGAACACCAATGTTCTGTCAAACTTGTGAATCAAATTCTTGATTGTTAGTACACTTGGTCTGGTTGTCTTCAGCTTGAACTCAGTTGCAAACTTCCTTTGAGCTGCAGTTGGACTGTTATTGCTCACGTAGTAGGCCTTCAGGAGGACTGAATGCTTAGGCACACTGTAGCATGACATTTTCATGTGCAAATGGTTGGCAGCAACAAGGTGCGTGCACATGCTCATACTAATTCCCATCATGCCCTGCGGCCAACCATGCAGTTCAAATGACCTAATGCAAACCATTCAGAAGTTATGTCGATTTTATTTCATATAGTTCAATAACTATCATCCAGTATAAATGTTGCTGTCGATAATATCTCTTTGAGTTTAAACCGCATCTGATATACACTTGCATAGTCAAACTGGAAGGATTGGAGACTGTGCCTTAGGAAAGCTTTAGGTGAATTTTTAACTGCTTTTTTTTTAAGTAGACGTATTTTGCGTTTGCTTTTGGTGGGTTTTGATGTTACAGTATCTTGTCTAGCTACAACAACCCTGTGGTAACTAATCACTGTATCCATCATGATGCTCCCTGTTTGCACAGAAGTATTTGTTAAAGAGACATAAGTATGTTTTTGCAAACATTTACACTTCGAGTGGACTTATGAACTAATTGTTCAAAATAATTTTTTGAGAATGCATTCAGAACGATTTCGGAAGATATTTTATGCCTACCACCGCCTTTAAACAAGTATTTTCACTAACATATCAAAGGTAGATTGAAATCTATGAATGGGGTACCTATTTGAAATGAGACTCTAGTTTTCCTAGAACTGTGGAGCAACTGTATGATATGAGTCCAGGGACCAGTAAAAAGAGCCAATTATTAGTTTACCAAGCAAGGTGGCACAGTGGTTAGCACACTGGACTGGCATTCGGGAGGACTACGGGTCAATCCTGCGTCCGGTCATCGTGATTTAGGTTTTCCGTGATTTCCCTAAATCTCTTCAAGCAAATGCCAGGATGGTTCCTTTGAAAAGGGCATGGCCGACTTCCTTACCCATCCTTCCCAAATCCAATGAGACTGATGACCTCGCAGTTTGGTCTCGTCCCCCAAAAGAACCAACTAACCAATTAATAGTTTATTTGGGTAGTCAGATATAATGTCTACCCACCCTAACTCATAGACATTATCTACTTCAGCTTCACTTCTTGGTAAACTACTTCTGACAGCAATAAACATTCCACTACCAACTGTATTTAATCTGCCCTTTCTGAACATGGTTAGGTCCTTTGTAAAAATTTCAGCTGAATTTATTTCTGGCTTTAGCCAGCTTTCTATAACTGTAATGCTTTGATCTTCAGTGCTCTCTATTAGTGAATGGAGCCCTGGTTCTTTTCCAACACAGCTACAACAATTTACAACTACAATACCATGGCCTACCTTCCTGTGTTTGTCCTGCACCCTTTTAGACTGACACTCTTTTTACAGTTTCACGAGACCCTCTAACCTGAAATATCTCCCAGTCCCTTCGACACTGCCCCCATTACCCAAGTAGCTGCTTCCTGTGTGCAGTGGACTGCTGACCCCTCAAGCAGAACCTGGAAAGCCACCATCCTATGGCACAAGTCAAGGAATCCGCAGCCTACAGAGTCACAGAACTGTCAGAGCATCTGATTCTGACCTTCCTCTTGGCTCTGTACTAAGGGACCACAGTTGGTTTTGTCAATGATACTATAGACACCAAGTTCTTCCTTCCATCTCACAAGCCCCACTGGGGCTAGGCGGCTGAAACCAGAGAAAATCTCTTCCAGTCCAAAATTACACACATTGTTAGTTCTGACATGAGCCACCACCTTCAGCTGGCTGCACCCTGTGCTCTTCAGAACCTCCAGAAGCAGCCTTTCCACATCTGGAAAGGCTTCCCCTCCTGGGCAGCCATATCTGTGAGGGGCCCCATTACACACCTAATGTTAGAGCTCCCAACTGGTAGTAATTCCACCCTTTGTGAATCCCCATACCTTGTGGGCTGAGAGACTTCCTCTAGAACAGATCGAGTGACTGCATCCGGCCCAAGAACTATGTCAGCCAGAGATAGCATCCAAAACCTGTTCATCAGATGATCCAGGGAGGTCCTCCTGGAAAGTCTTTCACTGCTTGCCACACATTGGAGTGACCTCCCACTCGACCACAGCTGAAGGGTCAACTTCACTGTGAGCAGTACGCAGAATGGCTACAGTACTGAACCAGTTAGGAGACATGTGGGATGCCCTGGACGCCCCATTGATCCCCATGTCTGGCCACCTCAATGACTCCCATTGTCAACAGCCTCAAGCTGTTTTACCAAAGACAACACCACCTGGCACTGTGCGCAAAGGGTCTCCAAGTCAGCTCACATCTGACACGGTAGTCACAGTCCCTATCCATACCAATGACAGCAAAACTATACACTACACAGTTATTAATGCCTAGTAAACACCAAAATATGCAAGAATTTAAACAGAAACTAAACTAGTATCCACATCAAAGCTTGTAAATATAATTCACAACAAATGTGTACTTGCCTTATCTGCAGCAGCAACGGAATGTCCTGGCTCACTGACCGTTCGACTGATATTGAAAGTGTTATGCATTATAGGTACGTGTAATGACATCAGTTTGCCAACTAGTCTCTCCGAACACTATTGCAATGGCCTTTATGTGCATGCGTCTGAAACTCTACATCTGTTTCTTTTATCCTGTGATGCCAAGTACCATATGTAATTGCCTGTCACCACCTTCATGATTTCTTCTTCTGTGCAGCCACAATGGTGTGCTATTTTCTCAGTTAAAAGGAAGATGAAGACAGCAACACAAATAAGATCACAGCAGCAATGCACACAGGTTGAACAATGGAATTCTGCTGTGCACTCAGGGCAGAAATGTGGATATTTGGCTGCTCTGCGTGGCCACTAAGTGCTTCGCACATTAACCCATCCAGAGCACACAGAGACCTGAGCAGCTGGCTGTGTGAACACTTTGGAAGCACAAAGGTGGTGGCAAAGGGGTGCACGTATATACATCTAAGACACCTGAGGGAAGCATCAATGGTACATGTAAACACATCCAGAGCATCCAAGAACGGTAGGAGTGTCACGCACTGACATGTCCAGAACAGTCAGAGGTTTAATGCATGTTGTTGTGATGAAGGCAGCTCATCTCAATTTATGGGGCTTTAAAAATATGACAAGAGGAGAAAGTGATTGTTCTTATGGAAACATCACTACACTGAAAAAGTAGAATGTTCATTGGCTTCCAGCTGTTTCAAGTGGTTAAAAAGACATGAGCTTTTGCTGAAGTACTCCTCGACATTGTCACTGGAATAAAAGACATGAGCTTTTGCTGAAGTACTCCTCGACATTGTCAGTGGAATAAAAGACATGAGCTTTTGCTGAAGTACTCCTCGACATTGTCAGTGGTATAACTGCTGGTGAGCTAATCATACTTCGTTACATACTCCAGCTGCTGGCTGTGACATCACAGATGCCTGCAGGTAGGCATATTGGGGTATATATTGACTCCTGATTTGATGCGCCTGCTTGAACCTCATGACCGCTGGATCCCATGCCATGCTGAGCTGTAGATAGCCATCTCTATTAAACTGTTGTCAGTGATTAGTATTTAATTTGCTGCTTTAACTACACTGTCTCATAAGATTTTAAGTGCTAGTCAGGCTTCATAAAATTTTATTCGGTTACTATTTGCGAGACCATGTTCAGTCACAGCAAATTTCTAGGGGTAACATGAGTGAGAAAACCTCTCATACTCCTTCCTGCATTATTGTACACTGTTTATCCAATATAAGCTCTTGCAGGATATTTTGTACATCATTGGTGTCCTAAAAAATAGTCACATTTTTGTGGGAGAGCTTGAGAACAAGTTGATGCTCTCACCTTTAATCAGCCAGCATAGCTTACCTGACAATGATCCACAGAGCATCAAAAATATAAATTTAATGCGAGTCTTACTTGAGATCACATCATTTATTGAATTATTGTTGTCTGCATTGTTTGTGACTACTCCACACAGGTGGTTCATCTTGTGGCACAAGTTATCATCATGTCATGTTTTTCTTGTATTATGTAGCAGTGTGTGTAACAGTACGGTGTTATCCACAGCTCATGGTCTAGTGGCTTGCATTGCTGCCTCTGGATCACGGGGCCCGGGTTCAGTTCCCGGCTGGGTTGGGGAATTTCTCTGCTCGGAGACTGGGTGTTTGTGTTGTCCTCATCATTTCATCATCATCATCATCATTTATGGCAGTGAATAGATTGGGTGTGAAAAATTTGGACTGTGTAAAACTTGGGACTTTGTACGGGTGCTGATGACAGCACCGTTGAGTGCCCCACAAACCAAATATCAACATCGTCTCCAGTATGGTGCTGTGCCGGAGGATACTTCATGGCAGGCAGTTATAGCTTAGTGTGCATTGGTTTCTTGCAGACACTGTGGCTGAGCAGCCATTGCATCTGTGATGGTTAGGAACATTGACAACGGGCAAGCTATTGTCTTTTTCAAGTTCCGTGATGAACTGGATGTTATTGCTAATGATATTGAGATGTTTCAGGAACTCGTAAAGTTTTTGATGTCTGTGGGGCCAGATTCAAATGTGTTGCCAAATATCAAGAGACATTTAGGCTTCAATTGGACTGTGTTCAAGGCAGGCCCCAGCCGTCAGCTGATACACCTCTCCTTAGTGACACGTTACATGTTTAACTTTTCCTGCATTTTACTAGCAGCATATTTCCTAAATTTTGTGCATGTTTTTCTGTTCAAGAGGTCAGTCTCATGTTTTGTAAGTTCAAATTCAGGCAGTCCGTCGCACAATTTTCATTTACTCTGAACAGCCAGCTACAAAGCTCATGAAGGCATCAGTGTCCATTGGTGATGCATCAGGAGGGAGGCTGGCTGTCTGGCCTCACTATTTGATCTGTGAGTGAACAGGTGGTCGTTCAACAAGGTCCAAGCAGGCACACATGGTGGGGGGAAGGGGTCTTTCTAGTTATCGAGAGCTCCAATGTTAGGTGCATTATGGAGTCCCATAGGAAGATAGCAGCATTCGGGGCTGGAAACAAAGCCAGTAGGCACTTGGTACGTCTGCTGAGGGGCCTCTTCTGAGATGGGGAGATGGCCTTGCCTGCTGCAGTTGTGTGGAAGTTGTGGCTCACATTAGCACAAATGATGCCTGTCACAAGCATTCTGAGACTGTCCTCAATTCGTACAGGCAACTGGCTAAGATGGTGAAGAATGCTGGCCTTGTACGTGAGGTGCAAGCAGAGCTCGAAATTTGCAGTATTGTTCCCAGAATTGATCGGGATCCTTTTGTTTGTAGCCAAGTGAAGCTCACAACCAAATGCTTTGCTGACTCTGTGTTTGTCTGGGATGCATATTTCTACACCTGCAGCATTGGCGGCAATTTGTAGGACTCTCGTTGATAGGTCAAGAGTGCACTACACAATGAAAGCAGCTACTCAGGTAGCAGAGTACTTGGGGAGGGCACGTTGTGGTTTCTTGGGCAAGATGGTAGTTTGATGTACTCTGACATACACTCGCCAGACGTTATGCAGAAAGGGAAGTCAGACTGTGTTCAAAGTAACGAAACTTGGACTGTCAGAATTACATCAGTAAATTGGCAAGTATTTGTAACAAATTTCCCTAATGTACTGCCCTCAAGGAAAGTTCTCGAGACTGGGAGCTGGCTGAAATCCAAAGAAGAAAGATCCAAGATATTTAAGAAGTCATGAATGTTTATTGCAGTTGACAAAATATTATCCCTGTTGAGGTGAAGTTGAGTGTGATAGTGAAGTTATTTGATTGTATGTAACAAGTCAAAGTGAAACGAAATTCATTTCTGGCTATTTTTACCAGCCACTCGACTCCTCTTTGACAGTTCTAGAGCCATTTCAAGAAAGTCAACAGTCAGTAGAGCATAAATGCCCTGATCTAGCAGCACTGGTTGGAGGCGACTATAACCTACCGAGTATAGACTGGGATGTCTATGGATTCACTGCAGGTGGTATGGACAGACAGTCTTGTGATGTACTTCTGAACAGTTTTCGAAAAACTGCTTTGAAAAACTAGTTAGACAACCCACACACATTGGAAATATTTGAGACTTTGTAGGTACAGACAGCTCAAACCTCATAGTAACAGTATAGAGAATTGTATTGGTGTCACTATAGTGACAATGGTTACTAAAGTTAACTTATCCATCAAGAAGGGCAGGAGAGTGTTTATGCTAGAAAAAGCAGATAATCAGTTGTTAGCATCCCACTTAGACAATAAATGGACAGCATTTAGGTGCAGGATGACTTGTAAAAGGATTATGGGCAGAGCTTGATCGGAATGTAAATTACTTACTGGAGATCTATGTGCCCAGTAAGTGTATTAAGGATGGAAATAAGCCTCTCTGGTTTAATAATCAAATTCGAAAAATACTGAGGTAACAGAGATTGTTGCACTATCAGTTCAAAGAAGAGCACACAAATTTCTGACAGGTGAAAGTTGGTAGAAATGTGTGCGTCCATAAGAAGGGCAGTGCACGAAGTGTACAACAACTTCCAACATCATACCGGAGCAAAAGACCTTGCCAAGAATCTGAGAAAATTCTGGTCCTATGTAAAATTGATAAGAGAGTCTAAGGCTTCCATCCACTCACAGATATGTGAGTGACTCAAAAACTTCTTAAGTAAAAGAACCCAGTATGTTGCCCTTGATGGTGAGTGTTCATCAGAAACAAGGATATTGGCAAGAGCGCCCCCTGGACAGTGTGAGAGGACAGCTATTATTTTCTGTATGCATAAATGATCTGGTGGACAGGGTGGGCAGCAATCTGTGGTTATTTGCTAATGATGTTGTACTCTGTGGGTGCATATCGAAGTTGAGTGACTGTTGGAGGACACAACACTTCTAATTGGTGTGATGAATGGCAGGTAGCCTAAATAAGAAAAATGTAAGTCAATGCTGATGAGTAGTTAAAATAAACCATAATGTTTGGGTGCAGCATTAGCAGTGTCCTGATTGACAGTCACACTGTTTAAATATCTGGGCATAACATTGCAAAGCGATATGAAATAAATAGAGTAAGCATGTAAGTATTGTAGTAGGGAAGTCAAACAGTCAACTTTGGTTTATTGGAAGAGTTTTAGGAAAGTGTGGTTCATTTGTGGAGAAGTCCAAATATAGGACACTAGTGCATTGTACATTTGAGTATTGCTCGAGTGTTTGCGATTCGTACCAAGTGTCTTGTTCCATATGTTTCAACCACTCTGCCATTCAGTTTGGTTGGCGAGTGCAGTGACTTGCCTAATTATCAAAGGAGAGGCCTCACGGTATTCTGTAAGCATTTTGGGAACAATGCCACACGGCTCTAGAGAACTGAAGTACTGTGGTTGGTTCTCCTCGTGCCAGCCAATCGAAAGCGAGCGGCTGCAGAACCGTGGATACGCAATGCAGTGTACAGAGCGCCACGAACCCAAAGCACCTAGCAACCAACACAGGCACACTATTCTTCAGAGTACCAAAAAATGTGTTTTAGAATACATACTGTTGCTCAAATATCATCGGAAATGTTGGAAGGTTCACATCCCAATGACACTGAAATGACGTTGAGGATTGATATTGTGTTTGTTGTTTATGGCTGCTTTATTTGAAGGAAAAAACCAGCAACTCAGGATGTGGTAAGTCACTTTATTCTTGATCAGTTGCAACCAGTATTTGTAGCCTTTGCTAAAAATTGTAGCCTTTAGGTCACAGCTGAGAGCCATAATTCGAGAATGGAATAGTAGAGAAATGGTCAGAAAGTGATTTGGTTTCTTCCTTTGTTCAGTCTTTTATTTTAGTTTGGTTAGCCTGAAGCTATGACATCAGTTAAACTCATTCCTGATAAAGCATGCTATTAGATGCAAATGTAAGCCAGATATACTGTTCCAATCCTGACAATAATAAAATGGCCTACTGCATAGTTGCTGGTGTTGTTTCAAATGTACCACACACAAAGAACAGAACTGTTAAGACAACATGAATAAAGTTTATATGTGTATGTTTGGTTTTGTAGGTAAGGTCCAAAAACAATAAGAGTATGTGAATCTCCATGGAGCAGCGGACAGTGATGCTAGACTTCATGATGAAACATGCAGCACTAGTGACTGGGAGATACACAGAACCAGATGGAGTCAGACACAAGCAGAAACTTTTGGACCAACTAGCAACAGAGCTCAACAGCCTGCCAAATGGAACGCCAAAAACAGCAGATAAATGGATGAAGGTATCATATGAATACTGTTATGCATTACTGATTACAGACTGTTTTCACTAACCTATGTTGCAGCCCATTTATTTATCTCTATTTTCGTCTCTTTTTGTATCAGTCCTGGCAAGACTAGAGAAGTGATGTAAAGGCCAAAGCTTCTCTAGTAAAGAAGGAACTGCAGAAAACAGGAGGAGAACTAAGTACAAAAGCTAAGCCCCTGACCCCTCTTGAGGAGCGGCTTCTTGACTTCTTGGGTCCATGCACTGTTTATGTACATGAAGATGTACCAGACTCCCTAAACATAGCGCATCAAGTATCAGTGTACTGTTTTTTCTCAAGATATGTGTATGTCATTGTCTCTGAGTCTTACTTCATAACTGTACAGTTACTACCTTCACTCATGTAAAGATTTCCTAAATTCAACTGATGTAACTCTGTATTGCAGGATTCAGGTCAGGTCACCCAAAATGACTCAGATAACAAAGATACAATAGAAATGGATGAATATGTTGTCCTTCCTGTGGAAGGAGTGACCATTATGTCTGCATCGGATATTTCATCAGACAATGTATTGCCTGCTCTGACTACAGCCCCATTGGCTTCACCCGAAGAAAGTACCCTGTCCTCTACATCAGGATTCATACCTGCTTCACACGTAACTGAATCTTCATGTGGTACAACAACTGAGAAGAAGGGCAAATGCAGTTCTGGTAAGTATCTCTATCATCTGAGGTTAACCTGCATCGGATATTCCATCAGACAATATATCACCTGCTCTGACTACAGCATCGTTGGCTTCACCCGAAGAAAGTGTACCCTCTACATCAGGTTTCACACCTGCTTCACACATAACTAAATCTTCACGTGCTACAACAACTGCGAAGAAGTGCAAACGTAGTTCTGGTAAGTATAATTACTGCCTGAAGTTAACCTGCAGAAGGTAATAACTTCTTAATATTTTGATCTTGTAATTTACATTGTTTTGGTACATCTAGGTGGTACATTAACAAAAGATGATGATCCTCTGGTGGATATCACCAGACAACAGGTGATGTGCATGCAGCAGCAAAACGCCATCAGACGTGAACAACTTCAGTTGGAAGAACGCAGAACTGTTGCCATTGAAAATGCAGCTGAGGCATTTGTAGGAGTCATAAATTTTATGTTTTGATTTTTTTGCATTTTAATTATTGTTTAACTGTTTTGTTTTCTTCCAGACTGGAGGAGTACCTGACGCATAGGAGAGACAGTGAGTAGTGCAAACTGTGAAATTTTGCTTGAATTATATTATATTCTAATCAGACATTGAACTTGAAGCAAGCACTGATGTATAATTAAAAGTTAAAAATTCACCTCAGAGGTACAAATCACATCATGTCCATATGTATTGATGTTTTGATACAAATATATTAAATCATGTTTCTACAAATGTTGACTCAAACTTTCATTACAGAACTAATGAAACAACACCTTCACTAAAATACTGAGGAAATAGTAACATGCTGATTTCCTTTGAAAAGATAATTTGTGTTGACTGAGCAATGAAATTCTTGTGTAATAAGTTGACGTCATTTTCATTACATAAAAATCAAAGATGGTTGTCTCACAGCATTTGTAGCTTTAATTTGTGACAAGATTGCCTCCATCTTGAAATAGACTGCATAACTGAAAGATAAATTGTAACAATACGAGAAAAGGAAAGTTGCTACTCACCATATAGCAGAGATGCTGAGCCGCGATAGGCACAATAAAAAGATTCATACAATCATAGCTTTCAGCCATTAAGGCCTTTGTCAGCAGTAGACACACATACACACACTCATGCAAGCGCAACTTGCACACACATGAGTGTGTGTGCATGTGTGTCTACAGCTGACAAAGGCCTTAATGGCCGAAAGCTATGATCGTGTGAGTCTTTTTTATTGTGCCTATCGCGGCTCAGCATCTCCGCTATATGGTGAGTAGCAACTTTCCTTCTCTCGTATTGTTACATTCCATCCTGGATTTTCCATTGTTTGAAAGATAAATTGGTTAGTGTGTTGAAAATAGTTTATGTGGGATGTGATTTTTATGCAAACTGGTGCATAGATATAAAATGGAGATTGCTATTATATATGATAAATTAGCTGCAAGAGGAAATTCACCAGGGTTCTCTAGTATTAAAAAAAATTCCATGTTATTCACCTCAGCCTAAAGCACTCACACATTTGTTGTGCAAAACTGCACATGCATTTGTAATGAAGCCAGCTTTCACTGTGTTGTACTCCAGTAATCCGTGTTTAAAAAAACACCTCAATCTGGTGTGTAAGTGTCGTATCCTACTCTCCACAACGCATCTATCTGTCATATGGGCTAGATTAAAACTGGCCTCTCTGCTGTTAGGTAGCCAATCAGTCACTGGTACATGGAGCCATGAGTCATAAGGATATCCAGAATCCCCTACTAAAAAACGAATATCATAAAAGTAAGATAAATATGTGTAAATAATTGTATTTTCTGCTAGCTTGTATTAAAGTCAAAAAATGATTGCATTTAATATTTCTTTGCAGTTACGTTATAACTAGCTTTCTTGTCCTCCTCTATACAACTTTCCCATTTTCACTCTGAGTGCAGTGTTGGCACACACAAAGAAGTCATTCAACAACCCAGAGTACCTAGCCAAGATATTTATGACTGTCATGTCCAAGTCACATGTCTGATAGCATAAATGACAAAGTAGTAAAATAGAAGTATTGCTGCAGTTTGTACATGCAGCAACTTAAGGTTTTAAATCTTATTACTTACTACTTGAACATATTGCTGTTAGTGTTTCATCCACAGTAATTTCAGTTGTGCTCTTAAATTCTTGTCTAACCACGCACACTCAGAAATCGCTATGTATTCGGAAGAAAGTGGTGAAGCTCACTTTGCTGTGGGGGTAAGCCGTAAATGGATGAAATTTTGAAAGGTTTCCACTATCAAGCTCCACAAAATTCCTTTCCATTGTTACTTAAAAGTTGTAAATGCACTTCAATAATTAATAACTAAACCATTTGCAGGAAAAAGTACAAAAGAGCCACTAGTAATTTCAGCTAACACTCATTTAATATATGTAAGCAGAGACGACGTCTTGCAAATTAATCATATTTAAGCTTTAACAGATATTTACTGCCAGAATATTGACCAAACACGATTTTTTGGCGTTATAATCATTTGTAACAATAGCAATACAAACCATATTTCTAACAAAGGAAAACTGTCTGTTATGAACTCACTTTCCACTCAGATGTGTCTGGGTGCTTCTTCAGTAAAACATAATCACTAAATCTGAAACTAAAACCACTTAGTATTTCTAAAATAACAAATTCTTGGTGTAAACAAACCAGACTGAACTGAATGAGTGGCCATACTAAAACCTAACCAACTCTCGATATAGTTGTTGAAGAATCAGTGGGTGGACCAATCGGTAATACACCTCAGAAACTTACAGAAGAATAACTTCAAGGCTAACCTAGTGTACCAATCAGTATGAATGGTACAAAATAGGGCTCCAGGCCCGATTAAAAGAAGTTATGGAAGCAATGAAGAGGCAGATTGCTAGACTTGTTACCAGTAGGTTCGGACTAGAGTCCTGCATGATCGAGTAAGCGAGCACAAAATACGAGATGGGGCGAGCATACCCTAACTGGATAGGCTGCCCGCACTAGTTCTAGTGACCGGGCACAGAAGCCGTGACCGAATACGTAGCACGAAAATTCAAACATTTGACGCGTGTCATTATCCATGTGAGTCTGTAGCCAGTACGGGCTTCTCATTTGTGGTGTGTGTCTCTCTGTAATCATGCAGCGCGACGATGCCAGTGCAGTAAGATGTAAGACTGAAACCAATGTTTACACATTGAAGGAACGGGAAGGTCCAAAAAGCCAAGTAAGGAGAACATTTCTGTGAGTTTACTGGGTACGTATCGTGCATAACCTGCTCCACATTATTGTGTTTCCTGCCGAGAACCACTCATTTAGCTGACCGTGGTGGTCTAGCGGCTCTAGGCACTCAGTCCGGAACCGCGCGACTGCTACGGTCACAGTTTCGAATCCTGCCTCGGGCATGGATGTGTGTGATGTCCTTAGGTTAGTTAGGTTTAAGTAGTTCTAAGTTCTAGGGGACTGATTACCACAGATGTTAAGTCCCATAATGCTCAGATCCATTTGAACCATTTTGAACCACTCATTTGAAGAAACACAGTTTCAAGAAACCTCACAAAGATACAGCTCCTTCAGAGATACCAGCAATAATAAAAAGTAGTATTACAGAAAAGTGTGTTGCAATGTATGCTAAAGATATTAGACTTTTAATGCTGTTTCCAGTTAAGGTTTCAGAGAACTAGACCAATAAATTAATTCATTTAGGTGCGCATTATGGAGAAGTTAACGTGGCAGATGTCATGCCACGTCCCTCTACTATAAGCAGACATGTCAAAGAACAAGCTGATGCAATAGGAAACAGCATAATGCCTATCAATGAAAGGAAAAATATATCTTCTGTTTGGAAATGAGACTCGTCATCTATCAGTGATTGTATTGAAATATCATTTTACTTTCCAAGTGCTTTATGAATTTAGCTGTGTCACGTACCCGTTCTTGGCAACGTTACCTTTGTATTAAAAGAGAGAGAAAGAGAGAGAGAGAGAGAGAGAGAGAGAGGGGGGGGGGGCGTTAGATTTGTACAGTACAGTGCAGCGAGCCGGGGCGAGGCGAAGTGAGACATCAGCGGTGACCGGTCATGCTCGGTTATCCGCGTGTCCGGAATCCAGACAACAGACAGGGGGTGAGTACGTGACCGAGCCAAGTCGTGTGGGGCCAGACGTAAGCGGCTCGGTCCCCCCGTCAACAGGCGAGCTGTGACTGGTCAAACATTAAGCGTTGCAGCACTCTAGTTCAGACCACACATAAGTGTTATGGAGATGATGCAGGAACTCAAATTTGAATCCCTGGAGGGAAGACGATGTTCCTTTCAAGGAACACTATTGAAAAAATTTTGATAATAAGCATTTGGAGCTGACTGCAGACTGGTTCTACTGCTGCCAACATACAATTAACGTAAGGACCATGAAGGTAAGATATGAAGAATTAGGGCTCATATGGAGGCATATAGACAGTCATTTTCCCCCGCTCTGTTTGCAAGTGGAACAGGAAGGAAGATGACTGTTAGTGGTACAGGGTGCTCTCCACCATGCAGCGACTGTGGCTTGCAGAGTATGTATGTAGATGTAGATGTAAAGAGGTTTGTGAATGTTGGAGCTAATGGGGTTCCCATCATGATACGTCTATCTCATTATGATGCTGACTGTTGTATGAAAAAATAAGATAACATAAAAGTGTACCCAAATAACTCTACCACATCATTTTCAACAAACTGGGATACTAGATCACATCAAACCAAATCAGATCAAAATTCTTATTATTCATAACAAGCCTCACTTAATCAAAGATTGTGACAGAGGTGACTTGTCAATTGTAAAATTACATACAGAGTAATAAAGTTACAACACATTTGTTGTTACTTCATAAGATAGGCGTTATTTTACATGGTTATGATTTTAAAAAATCCATGGTTATAATATGTGTGGTGTTACTTTTTCACACAGATACAATATTACATCATTCAAGAAATCTTCTATGCTATAACAGCAATTAATTTTCAAATATTTTTCCAGATCTCATGTAGCATTTTGTAGATTAAAGCCGCACTTCCCCTTCCAGAGTTTGTGTATTTTATGCCCATATAGTGGTGGAGTTTTCTCATACAGTTTTAGTCTGTGGGTAGTTAACATGTAACTTGCCCAATGTCTAGTCTCGTACTGAGGCAAGAAGCTCTTGCCCTAAAAAGTTGTGGCTTTTTCTGTGAACATGGGAATCTCATATGTTCACTGTTTAGAATGGAATTATATCTAGCTTTTCAAATAATGTTTTGCAGCATTGTTTCTATTTAGCTCCTCCCATGGCTTGGATGATGTCTTTGTAATCTAAAAACTCCGAGTAGATTAGTTTTCTCAGACCCCTAGAAAATTGTACTGCACATAACTAATGAATCAAAATCTGTATAATATACAATTTTTTTTACAACTAAATCAGTGATACTATATAAGAAGTTCATGACATACAAAAGACTTTTCAGCTGACTCAGTATGCTGTCCACATGATAACTCCACAACATATTTTTATTTACTAATACACCAAGGCATTTGACACAGTTTGCACTAGCCAAGTTTTTGTCCATTTAACTTATTTCACTTATACATTGTGATGGTAGTTTTGTAGTGAAATGAACAGTTTCTGTTTTGGCAATGTTTAATTTCAGAGTATCATTTTGGACCCAAGCCTTGACTTCCCTAAGTATGTGCTCAATATGGTGGATTAAGCATTGATTGGTTTTGCAGCACACTATCACTGCTCATTCATCTGAATCTGGCATGTGTATCATTGGTGTAATATAAAAATAGTAGTGACCCTAATATTTAATCTTGTGGAACACCTAATTTTGTGTGTTTCCAACTAGAAAGGAATATCTTGCCATTGTTACTAACAAATACCCTTTCTTTTCTGTTTACCAAGTATGTTGGAATCCAACTAAAAGACTTTCCTTGAGAATCATAACTAATCAGTTTGTGGAATAGCAGATCAAATTTACTGTATCAAAGGTCACTGGATCAAGGTCAAAGAATTTACCAGATACACATATTCTGTTATCGAGACAACTGCTGCCGTTTGTGAACAATTCATTTATTGCATGGGTTATGCTATGAAATCATTCTCATTGTTTAAAATAATATAATGGGATCAAGTATAATTTTCTATCTAATCACATGCAGCTCTTTCGAATATTGTTGAAAAAATTGATAACAACGAGGGAGGCCTGTTGTTTCCCATTTCATCTTGTGTACCCTTTTTATGAATTTGTCAAATTTTAGCATATTATAACAAATGTGGAAAGCATCCATCTTCAAAACTCTGATTATGAGAGGGAATCAGTCTGCTACACTGTGACGAACTGTTTTTATTAGTCTGTACCTGAGCCACTGGAACATGTCACTTCAAGATCACTCCCCAAGTGCCATAAAGTTGGCAGTATAACTGACAAACAAGTGAGAAATGCGAGGCACTGCATCCTCTAAACCAATAACAGGACTGAAAAAAACCAATTCCAGCGTCAGTGCTACCACATTGCTGGATTCTGTATAAACATTGTATGCTAGTGCGCGAGTGCCTGCATTTGTGTTGTGTTACTGCCATGACTACAGTTTCCCTTTATGAAACAATGTCACCAAAATGATGTCATTCACCAAGCAACAATCCATTGCACCATGGAGTGCCATTAAATACACAGGCTTTGGAATTGCTATGGAGGACACGTGAGTTTTACAAGCAAGAAAAACAATTTGTTTCTGTTCATGAGCATGCATCGATTCCCACCTATAAAGTTTTCAAGCATACTTCGGAAACTCTAGGACTCAGTCAAAGAACAGTTATAAGGAAAGGAGTGCTACTTCAAGACTTACAAAACACTGAAGTAAACAGTGTGGAAGAAAGCCCCATCAGAAAAATAGTGTGTTTTTAAGTACTCCTGGAAAGAAAAAAAAAGCAGCCTCATCCTGTTGCAGATATTGCTTCTTTCCAATTTGATGAAATTAGCCTGCACATATATGGATATTACAGAACGAAATAATACCCCACAATAGTGAAGTTGCCAATTTCTGTAAAGGAAAGTGAAATTTTCACAGGTGGGAAAACGTCACTTAAGATGGTGTTAAAAAGTATGGGCTTCCATTTTAAAATATTAGATGGACAAAAACTGTACTCAAAGGAACTTACATCATTGCAGCTCATACCATTTTCTTACACAGAATTGTAGGAAAGGACATACACTCAGTCATATGGTTAGACGAAACCTGGGTTAACGCAGGAGAATCAGTTCAGAAATGCTGGACAGATAATACTCTAAATAGCAGCAGCCATCAGACAACAGGAAGAGGATCCAGATTAATTATGGTCCATGCACGATCCTCAAACGGCTTTGTGCTTAAAGGACTTTTAGGGACAATGCACTGTACTATTCCATGATTTTAGACAAAACTCACACCACTACTGACCGTAAAGAAACTATGGTGCAGTGGTTGCAGGCGAGCGACACTGCTGCAGACATGAGCATGACAAAGTTATTCTTATACTTGCTCGTGAAACAAAATAAGCCTGTGATGCCTAGATACGTTGTGGATCAAATTGCAAGTTAACAGGGTCACTTGGTAATTAGGCTACCACCTTATCACTGCCATTTTAATGCAATTCAATTGGTTTGGAGTGCAGTCAAGGTGTACATTAGAAGTAACAAGAACACTTTTACTATAACAGAAATGGAAAGGCTTTACTATAACGAAAGTGGAAAGGCTATACATGAGCTGTCAAGTGACATGTTTTACCATGCCGGGTATAGTGGAAATCTTATCCCAACCTACTGGTATGAAGGTTTTTTGGGACATTATGATTTTCATGACATCAGAGCTTGAAACATAGGAAAACTTAAAACCTAAGCAATTTCTCTCTGCCATACTAGGGTTTGTACTTGGTGTGAGCAGTCACTTATTTATTACAATTAATGAAGAAGTTATGGATGGATCAGTAACATCTCTACTATTTTCATCATTTTAAAGTGACACTTTCGCTCCATTTCACTGCCAGCTTCACTTCTTATAACAGACCAAACAACTTTGGATTTGTTTTTACCATTTGAAATGAATCTATTGTTTGCAGTACACTGTGCTGTTTTATTTACACTGCTAAATGATTTTTTTTATATGTGCTTAATATCTAAGAAATTCAGAATTCTGATGTAACTTTTGTCTTCATATGCAGTTTCCTCTTCTTAATGCCAGCCACTGTGATTCCTTTTGTTACCCATGATCTGCTTTTATGAGACTCGGTGTGTAATGTTACAAAAGAGAAGCATTCATTGAAAATATCCATGAATTTTATTGAGAAGGATTTTAAGTTGTCATTTGTTGAACTGTTTGCTGATTGATCACATAGTGAGGCTTAGTTTTTTTTTTTAATGCCTCCACATTTTCTTGACTGAAGTTCCTTCATCTTTTTGTTGTGCAGCCTGAAATTAATGTTGATATTGCTTCAAATAGTACAGCATGGTCTGATCTCCTTAATATAGAATATTTTTTTCCTTTATTCTGTAACTAGAACCAATTACAATATTATCAATATATGTTTAGATAGTTGCTCTAACTCTCTTACATTGGTCAAAATTGATATTTAACCCATTTGTGGCAGTCAGGTTTTTAAATATGAAGAAAATTTTTCATCAGTTCTTACATCAATGTTGAAGTCAGCACGTATAATTAGTTTCTTAAGCAGTTTTTCAGTTTTAACTTTATATACCAAAATTATCTAGAATACCGAGTTTATATGGCACCCAGGGATGCGATATGTAGTGATGATTAAAATGTTGTATTCTTTAAGTTCTGTACAACTACTTTCAAATGTAAGTTCTTCATTTAGATGGCTAAAATTCTATCTAATTTCATAGCCACCTGAGGAATAAATTACAATATTATGGGAAGGAAAGTTGCTATTCACAATATAGCAGATATACTAAGTCTCAGATAGGCACAACAAAAAGACTCTCACAATTATAGCTTTCGTCCATTAAGGCCTTCATCAACAATAGACACACACATACATGACTGCAGTCCCAGGCAACTGAAACCACATTGCAAGGAATAAATTAGTATGCAAGATCCACTATACCCATTGGTTCTACAGAAGCTGGTAGCCAGTTTCTAGACTATAAATTTATTGAGAAGCTCTATATTTTCATTTTTAAGCCTATTTTCAGTCAGACACATTACCTTTGCTGACTGTTTCATACTTTTTTTTTAGAAAAGTCCCAATGAGTTCGAAAAGACACATTCATAAAGAGCTCCACCACATCGTAACAGACCATAATTTTACTCTCACTATGTCAAAGACGATTAATAAATCTGATGCATCAGTGATACAGTAATGGATTTGATGAAGCAGAAAGGCTTCCCATCCTCTTGGATCTCATGTAGAACATAAGCAGTAGGTCGTCGTGGTGCTTGAGAGTGAAGATTCTTGATCTCACTGCTTCCCATGATGAGTGCTTGAGAAGATAAGATGTCGTTTTTACTATTCACAGTATAGGATCATTTGGGAGCTTTTGATAAGTCAAGGAAAGTTTCTATGTGAGGTGCCATCTGACAAAACGTAGTCAAGCAAAATATGTATTCTTAAGACCCTAAAGGAGATCCACACCCATGAAGTTTCCTGAAAATGATGGGCCTGTGTGATCCGCCTTTACCATTTGTTGAGCATTTTTCTATATCTCACTCATCCTCAGCAACTACAGGTGATAATGGATGATCTTGATAGCAGAGAAAGTGCACAGAGTCAAAATTCTTTTATAAAAATTCATTTTGTTATGATTTATTTATTCATTTCTTGTTGCTACCCAGAATAAAAGAGGAGATTTGTAAATTACAGATGAATGAAAAGTCTTGTGCCTTATTTTTGCATTTGATTAACGGGACAGTACCACCTTAGAACTTTATCATTGAAATGATCTGAACGTCTTTTATGAAGAACGGGTAACAGCCCCTGGTGATGTGCAGTAAGGCATTTATTTCGAACAAGAACCACTCACCAACAATGTTACCAACAAATATTTGATCATATTGTATCTTAATCACAGATCTAGTAATTACATCAACAACTCATTTCACTACTTGCAAAGGTCATAATTATATATGACTACTGTGCCATTAGTCATATAGTACAACAAATTACATAGATATTAAGTATTTGTGGTGAAGCAATATTTGCAAACCTGAGGTCAAAAATTCAACCCTTAGCGTGAATGCACTACTTTACCACACAACATAGTCAAAGGCTTTTGACAGGTCACAGAAAATGCCAAAACCTCTGTGAACGACTGTGTGAACAAATTATGGTGTCACCGGCAATGCTGTGAAATGGTTTGAGTCTTATCTATCTAACAGGGAACAAAGGGTGTCATTGCAAAATACCTGTGCAGTAAGCAGTCAGTCTTCATTTGACTGGGAATTAATTACGTGTGGTGTCCCTCAAGGTTCCATCTTGGGACCATTGCAACCACACACACAAAATGACCTGCTGTGAAGAAAATACGAATTCGTACATTTAAAACATGAAATACGTCATTTTAAAATCAACATGAAATTCCAAAATTCCAAAAATATAAAACAGAAAAAAATGCTTACCAAAAGAAAGAAAACGTATCGTCTACACAGCTCTCACACTGGCGTGTGGTGCAACAGATGTCGCTTACTCCAGAAAAGTACTCAATCGGAGCGTAATGCTGCAACCACACACACATGTTGAACTGATGAGAGGAAAAAAAGTGTTAGTACATTTCAAACATGAAATTGGTCATTTTAAAATCAACATGAAAAACCAAAATTCGAAAAGTATAAATCAGAAAAAAATTCTTACCAAAAGAAAGAAGACGTATTGTGCTCCGCAGCTCTCACACTGGCCTGTAGTACAGCAGATGTCCCTTTCTCTAAAAATGTACACAATGGGATTGTAATGTCACAACCACACATACAATTTGAACTGCTGTGACGAAAAAATGAGGTAATTCATATAAAACAAGAAATAGGTCATTTTAAAATCAACATGAAAAATCAAAATTCCAAAAGTATAAAACAGAAAAAAATGATTACCAAAGAAAGAAAACGTATCGTGCTCCACAGCTGCCTGACCGGATTGTGGTGCAACAGATATACCTTTTTCCAAAAATGTACTCAATGGGAGCGTAATGTTGCAACCACAGACACAAGTTGACGAGCTGTGAGGAAAAAATGAGTTAGTACATTTCATACATGAAAAACGTGTTTTAAACTCAACATGAAAATCCAAATTCCAAAAGTATAAAACACAAAAAATGCTTACCAAAGAAACAAAATGTAACATGCTCCGCACCCTCCTCCCTGCCCTGTGGTGCAACACATGTCACTTTCAATAAAAATGTACTCAATGGGAGCGTAATGTTGCAACCACACAGACAAGGTGACCTGCTGTGAGGACAAAACGAGTTAGTACATTTCAAACTTGAAAAAGGTCACTTTTAAAATCAACATGAAAAACTAAAATTCCAAAAGTATAATACACAAAAAATGCTTACCAAAGAAAGAAAATGTATCGAGCTCCGCACCCTCCTCCCTGCGCTGTGGTGTAACAGATGTCCCTTTCTACAAAAATGTGCACAATGGGAGCGTAATGTTGCAACTACACACACAAGTTGACCAGCTGTGAGGAAAAAACGAGTTAGTACATTTCAAACATGAAAAAAGTCATTCTAAAATCAACATGAAAAACCAAAATTCAAAAAATATATATCACAGAAAATGCTTACTAAAGAAGGAAAGTGTATCATGTTCCGCACCCACCTCCCACACCTGTGGTGCAAGAGATGTCCCTTTCTCCAAACATATATTCAGTGGGAGCGTAATGTTGCAACCACACACACAAGTTGACCTGCTGTGTGGAAAAAACGAGTCAGTATATTTCAAAAATGAAAAAGGTAATTTTAAAATCAATATGAAAAACCAAAATTCCGAAAGTTTAAAACAAAAAAAAAATGCTTACCAGAGAAAGAAAATGTACCATGCTGCGCACCCTCCTCCCTGCCCTGTGGTGCAACAGATGTCCCTCTCCCCAAAAACTTACTCAATGGGAGCGTAATGTTACAGCCACACACACAAGTTGACCTTCTGTGAGGGAAAAACGAGTTAGTACATTTCAAAGATGAAAAAGGTCATTTTAAAATCAACGTGAAAAACCAAAATTCCAAAAGTATAAAACAGAAAAAAATGCTTACCAGAGAAGGAAACTGTATCGTGCTCCACACCCTCCTCCACGCCCTGTGGTGCTACAAATGTCCCTTTCCCCAAAAATTTACTCAATGGGAGAATAATGTTGCAACCACACACACAAGTTTACATGCTGCGAGGAAAAAACGAGTTAGTACATTTCAAACATGAAAAAGGTCATTTTAAAATCAATATGAAAAACCAAAATTCCGAAAGTATACAACAAAAAAAATTCTTACCAGAGAAAGAAAATGTATCATGCTCCTCACCCTCCTCCAAGCCCTGTGGTGCAAAAGATGTCCCTTTCCCCAAAAATTTACTCAATAAGAGCTTAATGTTACAACCACACACACAAGTTGCACTGCTGTGAGAAAAAAACGAGTTAGTACATTTCAAACATGAAAAGGTCATTTGAAATTCAACATGAAAAACCAAAATCCCAAAAGTATAAAACAGAAAAAAATTCTTACTAAAAAAAAAAATGTAACATGCTCCGCAGCTGCCCCACTGCCCTGTGGTGCAACAGATGTCCCTTCCTCCAAAAATGTACTCAATGGGAGCGTAATGTTGCAACCACACACACAAGTTGACCTGCTGTGAGGAAAAAACGAGTTAGTACATTTCAAACATGAAAAAGGTCATTTTAAAATCAACATGAAAAACCAAAATTCCAAAAGTACAAATAAGAAAAAAATTCTTACTAAAGAAAGAAAATATATTGTGCACCGCAGCTGCCTCCCTGCACTGTTGTGCAACAGATGTCCCTTTATCCAAAATTGAACTAAATGGGAGCGTAATTTTGCAACCACAAACACAAGTTGACCTTCTGTGAGGAAAAAAACACGTTAGCACATTTCAAACATGAAAAAGGTCATTTTATGATCAACATGAAAAAAAAAATTCCAAAAGTATAAAACAGAAAAAATTCTTACCAAAGAAAGAAACTGTATCACACTCCGCATTTGCCCCACTGCCCTGTGGTGCAACAGATGTCCCTTCCTACAAAAATGTACTCAATGGGAGTGTAATGTTGCAACCACACAGAAGAAGACCTGCTGTGAGGAAAAAACGATTTGGTACATTTCAAACATGAAAAAGGTCATTTTAAAATCAACATGAAAAACCAAAATCCAAAAGTATAAAACAGAAAAAAATGCTTACCAGAGAAAGAAAATGTATCGTGCACCGCAACCTCCTCCCTGCCCTGTGGTGCAGCAGTTGTACCTTTCCCCAAAAATTTACTCAATAGGAGCATAATGTTGCAACCACACACACATGTTAACCTGCTGTTAGGAAAAAACGAGTTAGTACATTTCAAACATAAAAAAGGTCATTTTATAATCAACAGGAAAAATCAAAATTCCCAAAGGATAAAACAGAAAAAATGCTTACCAGAGAAAGAAAATGTATCATGCTCCACACTCCCCTCCCTACCCTGTTGTGCAACAGATATCCCTTTTCCCAAAAATTTACTCAATGGGAGCGTAATTCTGCAACGACACACACAAGTTGACCTGTTGTTAGGAAAAAATGAGTTAGTACATTTGAAACATGAAAAAGGTCTTTTTAAAATCAACATGGAAATCCAAAATTCCAATAGTATAAAACAAAGAAAATGCTTACTTGAGAAATACAATGTATCGTCCTCCGTACACTCCTCCCTGCCCTGTGGTACAACAGATGTCCCTTTTCCCCACAAATTTAATCAATGGGAACGTAATGTTGCAACCACACACACGAGTTGACCTGCTGTGAGGAAAAAACGAGTTAGTACATTTCAAACATGAAAAAGGTCATTTTAAAATCAACATTGAGAACCAAAATTCCAAAAGTATAAAACAGAAAAAAATGCTTACTAGAGAAAGAAATTGTATCGAGCTAAGCACCCTCCTCCCTGCTCTGTGGTGCAACAGATGTCCCTTTCCCCATAAAGTTACTCAAAGGGAGCGTAATGTTGCAACCACACACACAAGGTGACCTGCTGTGAGGGAAAAACGAGTTGGTACATTTCAAACATGAAAAAGGTCATTTTAAAATCAACATGAAAAATAAAAATTCCAAAGTATAAAACATAAAATATGCTTACCAGAGAATGAAAATGTATCGTGCTCTGCACACTCCTCCCTGCCCTGTGGTGCAACAGATGTCCCTTTCCCCACAAATTTACTCAATGGGAACGTAATGTTGCAATTACACACACAAGAAGACCTTCTGTGAGGAAAAAACGAGTTAGTACATTTCAAACATGAAAAAGGTCATTTTAAAATCCACATGAAAAACCAAAATTCCAAAAGTATAAAACAGAAAGAAATGCTTACCAGAGAAAGAAAATGTATCGAGAACCGCACCCTCCTCCCTGCCTTGTGGTGCAAGAGACGTCCCTTTCCCCAAAAAGTTACTCATTGGGAGCGTAACGTTCATCCACACACACAAGTACTTGCTGTTAGGAAAAAATGAGTTAGCACGTTTCAAACATGAAAAAGGTCATTTTAAAATCAACATGAAAAACCAAAATTCCAAAAGTATAAAACAGAAAGAAATTTTTAACAGAGAAAGAAAATGTATCGTGCTCCGCACCCTCCTCCCTGCCCTGTGATGCAACAGATGTCCCTTTTCCCAAAAATTTACTCAATGGGCACGTAATTTTGCAACGACATACACACAAGTTGACCTGGTGTTAGTAAAAAACGAGTTAGCACATTTCAAACATGAAAAAGATCATATTAAAATCAACATCAAAAACCAAAATTCCAAAAGTATAAAACAGAAAAAAATGCTTACCAGAGAAAGAAAATATATCGTGCTCTGCACCCTCCTCCGTTCTCTGTGGTGCTACAGATTTCCCATTCCCCAAAAACTTACTCAATGGGAGTGTAATGTTGCAACTACACACCCAATTTGACCTGCTGTGAGGGAAAAACGAGTTAGTATATTTGAAACATGAAAATGGTCATTTTAAATTCAACATGAGAAACCAAAATTCCAAAAGTATAAAACAGAAAGAAATGCTTACCAGAGATAGAAAATGTATCGAAATCCTCACCCTCCTCCCTCCCTGTGGAGCAAGATATGTCCCTTTCCCCAAAAAGTAACTCAATGGGAGCATAATGTACAATCACACACAGAAGTTGACCTGCTGCGAGGAAAAAACGAGTCAGTTCACTTCAAACATGAAAAAGGCCATTTTAAAATCAACATGAAAAATCAAAATTCCAAAGGTATAAACCAGAAAAAAATGCATACCAGAGAAAGAAAATGTATCGTGATCCGCACCCTCCTCCCTGCCGTCTGGTGCAACAGATGTCCCTTTTCACACAAATTTACTCAATGGTAGCGTAGTGTTGCAACCACACACACAAGTTGACCTGTTGTAAAAACAGAACGATCTACTACATTTCAAACATGAAAAAGGTCATTTAAAAATCAACATGAAAAACCAAAAGCCAAAAGTATAAAACAGAAAAAAATGCTTACCAGAGAACGAAAATGTATCGTGCTCCGCACCCTCCTCCCTGCCCTGTGGTGCAACAGATGTCCCATTTCCCAGAATATTACTCAATGGGAGCGTAATGTACAATTACACACACAAGTTGACCTGCTGTTAGGAAAAAAGGAGTTAGTACATTTCAAACATGTAAAGGTCATTTCAAAATCAACATGAAAAACCAAAATCCAAAAGTATAAAACAGAAAAAAAATGCTTAGCAGAGAAAGAAAATATATCATGCTCTGGTCCCTCCTCCATTTTCAGTGGTGCTACAGATGTCCCATTCCCTAAAAATTTACTCAATGGGAGCGTAATGTACAACCACACACACAAGTTGACATGGAGTGAGGAAAAAACCAGTTAGTACATTTCAAACATGAAAAAGGTCATTTTAAAATCAACATGAAAAATCAAAATTACAAAAGTATAAAAAATGAAAAAATGGTTACCAGAGAAGGAAAATGTATCCTGCTCCGCACCATCCTCCCTGCCCTGTGGTGCAACAGATGTCCCTTTTCCCAAAAATTGACTCAATGGGAGCGTAATGTTGCATCCACACACTGAAGTTGACCTGCTGTTAGGAAAAAACGAGTTAGCACATTTCAAACATGAAAAAGTTCATTTTAAAATAAACATAAAAAACAAAAATTACATAAGTATAAAACAGAAAATAATGCTTACCAGAGAAACAAAACGTATCATGCTCCGCACCTTCCTCCCTGCCCTGTGGTGCAACAGACGTCCCTTTCCCCAAAAATTTACTCAGTGGGAGCGTAATGTTGCAACCACACACACAAGTTGACCTGCTGTTAGGAAGAGATGAGTTAGTATATTTGAAACATGAAAAAGGTCATTATAAAATCAACATGAAAAACCAAAATCCAAATGTATAAAACAGGAAAAAATGCTTACTAGAGAAAGAAAATGTATCGTGCTACGCACCCATCCCCCTGCCCTGTGTTGCAACAGATGTCCCTTTCTCCAAAATTGTACTCAATGTGATCGTAATGTTGCAACCACAAACACACATAGATTTGCCGTGAGGAAAAAACGAGTTAGTACATTTCAAATATGAAAAAGGTTATTTTAAAATCATTATGAAAAACCAAAATTCCATAAGTGTAAAACAGAAAAAAATGCATACCAGAGAAAGAAAATGTATCATGCTCCGCACCCTTCTCCCTGCCCTGTGGTGCAACAGATGTCACTTACCCGAAAAATTTACTCAACGGGAGCGTAATGTTGCAACCACACACAAGTTGACCTGCTGTGAGAAAAAAACGAGTTAGTACATTTTAAACATGATAAATGTGATTTTAAAATCAACATGAAAAACCAAAATCCAAAAGTATAAAACAGAAAAAAATTCTTACCAGAGAACGAAAATGTATAGTGCTCCCCACCCTCCTCCCTGCCCTGTGCTGCAACAGATGTCCCTTTCTCCAAAAATTTACTCAGTGGGAGAGTAATGTTGCAACCACACACACAAGTTGACCTGTTGTTAGGAAAAGATGAGTTAGTACGTTTGAAACATGAAAAAGGTCATTTTATAATCAACATGAAAAACCAAAATCCAAAAGTATAAAACAGGAAAAAATGCTTACTAGAGAAAGAAAATGTATCGTGCTCCACACCCATCCCCCTGCCCTGTGTTGCAACAGATGTCCCTTTCTCCAAAATTGTACTCAATGTGATCGTAATGTTGCAACCACACACACACATAGATTTGCTGTGAGGAAAAAACGAGTTAGTACATTTCAAACATGAAAAAGGTCATTTTAAAATCAACATGAAAAACCAAATTTCCAATAGTATAAAACAGATAAAAATTTCCTACCAATGACAGAAAACGTATCGTGCTCCGCAGCTGCCTCACTGCCCTGTGGTGCAACAGATGTCTCTTTACCCAAAAATTTATTCAATGGGAGCGTAATGTTGCAACCACACACCTGCTGTGATGAAAAAACGAGTTAGTACATTTCAAACATGATGAAGGTCATTTTAATATTGACATGAATAATCAAAATTCCAAATGTATAAAACAGAAAAAAATGCTTACCAGAGAAAGAAAATGTGTCGTGCTCCACACCCCCTCCCTTCCCTGTGGTGCAACTGATGTCCCTTTCTCTCAAAATTTACTCAATGGGAGCGTAATGCTGCAACCACACGCACAAGTTGACCTACTGTGAGGAAAGAACGAGTCAGTACATTTCAAACATGAAAAAGGTCATTTCAAATTCAACATGTAATACCAAAATTCCAAAAGTATAAAACAGAAAAAAAGGTTTACCAGAGAAAGAACATGTATTGTGCTCCGCACCATCCTCCCTCGCCTGTGATACAACAGATATCCCTTTCCCCAAAAATTTCCTCAATGGGAGCGTAATGTTGCAACCACACACACAAGTTGACCTGCTGTAAGGAAAGAATGAGTTAGTACATTTCAAACATGAAAAACGTCATTTTAAAATCAACATGAAAAACCAAAGTTCCAAAAGCATAAAACAGATAAATGTTCCTAGCAATGAAAGAAAACGTATCGTGCTCCGCAGCTGCCTCACTGCCCTGTGGTGCAACAGACGTCCCTTTCCCCAAAAATTTACTCAATGGCTGCGTAATGTTGCAACCACACACACAATTTACATGCTGTGAGGAAAAAACGAGTTAGTACATTTTAAAAATGAAATGGTCATTTTAATATAGACATAAATAATAAAAAATTCCAAAAGTATATAACAGATAAAAATGCTTACCAGAGAAAGAAAATGTATCGTGGCCCACAACCCCCTCTCTTCTCTGTGGTGCAACTGATGTCCCATTCTCTCAAAATTTACTCAATGTGAGCATAATGCTGCAACCACAGATACAAGTTGACCTACTGTGAGGAAAGATTAAGTCAGTACATTTCAAACATGAAAAAGGTCATTTCAAAATAAACACGTGATACCTAAATTCCAAAACTATAAAACAGAAAAAAAGGTTTACCAGAGAAAGAAAATGTATCATGCTCCGCACCCTCCTCCCTGCCCTGTGGTACAACAGATATCCCTTTCCCCAAAAATTTACTCAATGGGAGCGTAATGTTGCAACCACACACACAAGTTGACCTGCTGTAAGGAAAGAATGAGTTAGTACATTTCAAACATGAAAAAGGTCATTTTAAAATCAACATGAAAAACCAACGTTCCAATAGTATAAAACAGATAATAAGTTCCTACCAATGAAAGAGAACGTATCGTGCTAAGCAGCTGCCTCACTGCCATGTGGTGCAACAGATGTCCCTTTACCAAAAAATTTATTCAATGGGAGCATAATGTTGCAACCACACACCTGCTGTGAGGAAATAACGAGTTAGTACATTTCAAACATGATAAAGGTCATTTTAATATTGACATGAATAATCAAAATTCCAAAAGTATAAAACAGAAAAAAATGCTTACTAGAGAAACAAAATGTATCGTGCTCCACACCCCCTCCCTTCCCTGTGGTGCAACTGATGTCCCTTTCTCTCAAACTTTACTCAATGGGAGCATAATGCTGCAACCACACGCGCAAGTTGACCTACTGTCAGGAAAGATCGAGTCAGTACATTTCAAACATGAAAAAGGTCATTTCAAAATCAACATGTAATACCTAAATTCCAAAACTATAAAACAGAAAAAAAAGGTTTACCAGACAAAGAAAATGTATCGTGCTCCGCACCCTCCTCCCTGCCCTGTGGTACAACAGATATCCCTTTCCTCAAAAATTTACTCCATGGGAGCATAATGTTGCTACCACACACACACAAGTTGACCTGCTGTAAGGAAAGAATGAGTTAGTACATTTCCAACATGAAAAAGGTCATTTTGAAATCAACATGAGAAACCAAAGTTCCAAAAGCATAAAACAGATAAATGTTCCTACCAATGAAAGAAAACGTATCGTGCTCCGCAGCTGCCTCACTGCCCTGTGGTGCAACAGATTTCCCTTTCCCCAAAAATTTACTCAATGGGAGTGTAATGTTGCAACCACACACACAAGTTGACCTGCTGTGAGGAAAAAACGAGTTAGTCCATTTCAAGCATGAAAAAGGTCATTTTAATATTGACATGAATAATGAAAATTCCAGAAGTATAAAACAGAAAAAAATGCGTACCAGGGAAAGAAAATGTATCGTGCTCCACACACTCCCCCCTGCCCTGTGGTACCACAGATATCCCTTTCCCCAAAAATTTACTCAATGGGAGCGTAATGTAGCAACCACATACACAAGTTGACCTGCTGTGAGGAAAGAACGAATTAGTACATGATAAAGGTCATTTTAATATTGACATGAATCATCAAAATTCCAAAAGTATAAAACAGAAAAACATGCTACCAGAGAAAGAAAATGTATCGTGCTCCACACCCCCTCCCTTCCCTGTGGTGCAACTGATGTCCCTTTCTCTCAAAATTTACTCAATGGGAGCGTAATGCTGCAACCACACGCACAAGTTGACCTACTGTGAGGAAAGAACGAGTCAGTACATTTCAAACATTAAAAAGGTCATTTCACTATCAACATGTAATACCAAAATTCCAAAAGTATATAACAGAAAACAAGGTTTACCAGAGAAAGAAAATGTATCGTGCTCCACACCCCCCTCACTTCCCTGTGGTGCAACTGATGTCCCTTTCTCTCAAAATTTACTCAATGGGAGCGTAATGCTGCAACCACACACACAAGTTGACCTGCTGTAAGGAAAGAATGAGTTAGAACATTTCAAACATGAAAAAGGTCATTTTAAAATCAACATGAAAAACCAAAATTTGAAAAGTATGAAACAGAAAAAAATGCTTACTGGAGAATGAAAATGAATCCTGCTCCACACCCACCTCCCTGTTGTTAAAAAAAACAAAAACGAGTTAGGACATTTCATACATGAAAAATGTCATTTTAAAATCGACATGAAAAACCAAAATTGCTAACGTATAGAAAAGAAGGAAATGCTTACCAGAGAAAGAAAATGTATCGTGCACCACTGCAGGTTTTCTGTATCCCTTAGACCTACGCGTTGACCATGAAACCCTGATATGGCATCGGGATTGAATGCGAAATGCATAATGCCCACTTAAATACAAGAGGAGTGGCTCTTCTAACAGTCTGGGCTTTTAGCTTCTCCTGGGAGACCAGTATTAGATTACGATGCACCACTGCAGGTTTCTCTATCCCTTGGACCTTCACGAAGAACATGAAACACAGATATTGCATCGGAATTGAATGCGAAATGCATAATGTCCACTTAAATACCAGAGGAGTGTCTCTTCTAATAGTCTGTGCTTTGAGCTTCTCCTGGGAAACCAGTATTAGATTCCGATGCAACACTGCAGGTTTCTGTATTCCTTGGACCTTCAAATTGACCATGAAACACAGATATTGCATCAAGATTGAATACGAAAGGCACAATGCCCATTTAAGTAGAAAAGGAGTTGCCCTTTTAATAGTCTGTGCTTTGAGCATCTCCTGGAAGACCCGCATTAGATTCCGATGCATACCTGCAGGTTTTCTGTATCCGTTGGACCTTCACATTGACCATGAAACACAGATATTGCATTGGGATTGAATACGAAAAGCACAATGACCACTTAAGTAGAAAGGGAGTAACTTTTCTAATAGTCTGTGCTTTGAGAATCTCCTGGGAGACCAGTATCAGATTCCGATACTCCACTGCAGGTTTTCTGTATCCCGTGGACCTTCACATTGACCATGAAACACAGATATTGCATCTAGATTGAATACGAAATGCATAATGCCCACTTAAATACAAGGGCAGTAAATCTTCTAATAGTCCGTGCTTTGAGCTTCTCCTGGGAGACCAGTATTAGATTACGATGCACCACTGCAGGATTTCTGTATCCCATGGAAATTCACATTGACCATGAAACACAGATATAGCATTGGGATTGAATACGAAAGTCACAATGCCCTCTTAGGTACAAGAGGAGTGACTCTTCTAATAGTCTGTGCTGTGAGCTTCTCCTGGGAGTCCAGAATCAGATTCTGATGCACTACTGCACGCTTTCTGTATCCTTTGGACCTTCACATTGACAATGAAACACAGGTATTGCATCGGGATTGAGTATGAAAGGCACAATGCCCACTTATGTATAAGACGAGTGACACTACTAATATACTGTGCTTTCAGCTTCTTCTGGGAGACCAGTATTAGATTCCGATGCACCACTACAGGTTTTCTGTATTTCTTGGACCATCACATTGACCATGAAACACAGATATTGCATCGGGAATGAATGCGAAATGCATAATGCCCACTTAAATACAAGAGGAGTGACTCTTCTAATAGTCTGGGCTTTAAGCTTCTCCTGGGAGACCAGTATTAGATTACGATGCACCACTGCAGGTTTCTGTATCCCTTGGAGCTTCACGAATATCATGAAACACAGATATTGCATCGGGATTGAATGCGAAATGCATAAAGCCCACTTAAATACAAGAGGAGTGTCTCTTCTAATAGTCTGTGCTTTGAGCTTCTCCTGGGAGACCAGTAATAGATTCCGAAACACCACTGCACGTTTTCTGTATCCCTTGGACCATCACATTGACCATGAAACAGAGGTATTGCAATGGGATTGCATATGAAAGGCACAATAGCCACAAAGAAATATGGTGAGTGACACATCTAATATACTGTGCTTTCAGCTTCTCCCGGGAGACCTGTATTAGATTCCGATGCACTACTGCAGGTTTCTGTATCCCTTGGACCTTCACGAAGATCATGAAACACAGATATTGCATCGGTATTGAATGCGAAATGCATAATACCCACTTAAATACAAGAGAAGTGACGCTTCTTATATACTGTGCTTTGAGCTTCTTCTGGGAGACCAGTATTAGATTATGAGGCACCACTATAGGTTTTCTGTATTTCTTGGACCTTCATGTTGACCATGAAACACAGATATGGCATCGGGATTGAATACGGAAGGGACAATTTCCACTTAAGTACAAGATGAGTGACTCTTCTAATAATCTGTGCTTTGAGCTTCTCCTGGGCGACCAGTATTAGATTCCGATGCACCACTGCAGGTTTTCTGCATCCCTTGGACCTTCACATTGACCATGAAACACAGACATTTCATCGGGATTGAGTATGAAATGCACAATGCCCACTTAAATACAAGAGGATGGACTCTTCTAATAGTCAAAGGTTTGAGCTTCTCCTGGGAGACCAGTATTATATTCCGATGCACCTGTGCAGGTTTCTGTATCCCTTGGACCTTCAGGAAGATCATGAAACACTGATTTTGCATCAGGATTGAATGCGATATGCATAATGCCCACTTAAATACAAGAGGAGTGACTCTTCAAATAGTCTGTGCTTTGA
Organism: Schistocerca nitens; assembly: GCF_023898315.1. Lineage (NCBI taxonomy): Eukaryota > Metazoa > Arthropoda > Insecta > Orthoptera > Acrididae > Schistocerca > Schistocerca nitens. The sequence continues at coordinate 138,619,072 of NC_064618.1, forward strand.
GCTTCTCCAGGGAGACCAGTAATTGATTCCGATGCACCACTGCAGGTTTTCTGTATCCCTTGGACCTTCACATTGACCATGAAACACAGATATTGCATTGCGATTGAATACGAAAGGCACAATGCCACATAAGTAGAAAGGGAGCAACTTTTCTAACAGTCTGTGCTTTGAGATTCTCCTGGGAGACCAGTATCAGATTCAGATACTACACTGCAGGTCTTCTGTATCCCATGGACCTTCACATTGACCATGAAACACAGATATTGCATTGGGATTGAATACGAAATTCACAATGCCCACTTAGGTACAAGAGGAGTGACTCTTCTAATAGTCTGTGCTTTGAGCTTTTCCTGGGAGTCCAGTACCAGGTCCTGATGCACCACTGCAGGTTCCCTGTATCCCTTGGACCTTCACATTGACCATGAAACACAGATATTGCATCAAGATTGAATACGAAAGGCACAATGCCCACTTAAGGGCGAGACGAGTGGCTCTTCTAATAGTCTGTGCTTTGTGCGTCTCCTGGGAAACCCTTATTCGATTCCGTTTCATAGCTGCAGGTTTTCTGTAACCCTTGGAAGTTCACGTTGACCATGTTACACAGATATGGTATGGGGATTGAATACGAAAGGCACAATGCCCTCTTAAGAACAAGAGGAGTGACTCTTCTAATAATCTGTGCTTTGAGCTTCTCCTGGAAGACCAGTATTAGATTCCGATGCAACACTGCAGGTTTCTGTATTCCTTGGACCTTCAAATTGTCCATGAAACACAGATATTGCATCAAGATTGAATACGAAAGTTACAATGCCCATTTAAGTACAAAAGGAGTGGTCCTTTTAATAGTCTGTGCTTTGAGCATCTCCTGGGACACTCGTATTAGATTCCGATGCATAGCTGCAGGTTTTATGTATCCCTTGGACCTTCACATTGACCATGAAACACAGATATTGCATTGCGAGTGAATACGAAAGGCACAACGCCACATAAGTAGAAAGGTAGTAACTTTTCTAATACTGTGTGCTTTGAGATTCTCCTGGGAGACCAGTATCAGTTTCCGATACTCCACTGCAGGTTTTCTGTATCCCATGGACCTTCACATTGACCATGAAACACAGATATTGCATTGGGATTGAATACGAAAGTCACAATGCCCACTTAGGTACAAGAGGAGTGACTCTTCTAATAGTCTGTGCTTTGAGCGTCTCCTGGGAGACCAGTATTAGATTCCGATGCATAGCTGCAGGTTTTCTGTATCCCGTGTAACTTCACGTTCAACATGAAACACAGATATGGCATCGAGATTTAATATGAAAGCCACAATTCCCACCTAAGTACAAGACGAGTGTCACTTCTAATATACTGTGGGTTGAGCTTCTAATTCGGAGACCAGTATTAGATTCCGATGCACCACTGCAGGTTTTCTGTATCCCTTGGACAATCACTATGACCATGAAACACAGACATTGCATCGGTATTGAATATGAAGCACACAATGCCCAACTAAGTACAAGACGAGTGTAACTTCTAATGTACTGTGCTTTGAGCTTCTCCTGAGAGACCAGTATTAGATTCCGATGGACCACTGCAGGTTTTCTGTATCCCTTGGAACTTCAGGTTGACCGTGAAACACAGAAATGGCATCGGGATTGAATACGAAAGGTACAATGCCCACTTAAGTACAAGAGGAGTGAATCTTCTAATTGTCTGTGCTTTGAGCATTTCCTGGGAGTCCAGTACCAGATTCTGATGCACCACTGCAGGTTTCCTGTATCCCTTGGACCTTCACATTGACCATGAAACACAGATATTGCATTGGGATTGAATACGAAAGTCACAATGCCCACTTAGGTACAAGAGGAGTGACTCTTCTAATAGTCTGTGCTTTGAGCGTCTCCTGGGAGACCAGTATTAGATTCCGATGCATAGCTGCAGGTTTTCTGTATCCCCTGTAACTTCACGTTCACCATGAAACACAGATATGGCATCGAGATTTAATACGAAAGCCACAATTCCCACCTAAGTACAAGACGAGTGTCACTTCTAATATACTGTGGGTTGACCTAATTCGGAGACCAGTATTAGATTCCGATGCACCACTGCAGGTTCTCTGTATTCCTTGGACATTCACATTGACCATGAAACACAGATATGGCATCGGGATTGAACGCGAAAGGCTTAATGCCCACCTTGGTACAAGACGAGTGTCACTTCTAATATAGTGTGCTTTGAGATTCTCCTGGGAGACCAGTATTAGATTCCGATGCACCACTGCAGGTTTTCTGTATCGCTTTGACCTTCACATTGACGATGAAACACAGATATTGCATTGCGATTGAATACGAAAGGCACAATGCCCCATAAGTAGAAAGGGAGTAGCTTTTCTAATAGTCTGTGCTTTGAGATTCTCCTGGGAGAGCAGTATCAGATTCAGATACTCCACTGCAGGTTTTCTGTATCCCATGGACCTTCACATTGACCATGAAACACAGATATTGCATTGGGATTGAATACGAAAGTCACAATGCCCACTTAGGTACAAGAGGAGTGACTCTTCTAATAGTCTGTGCTTTGAGCTTCTCCTGGGAGTCCAGTATCAGATTCCGATGCAACAATGCAGGTTTTCTGTATCCCTTGGTCCTTCACATTGACCATGAAAAACAGGTATTGCATCGGAATTGAATATGAAAGGCACAATGCCAACTTAAATACAAGAGGGTGGACTCTTCTAATAGTCAGTGATTTGAGCTTCTCCTGGGAGATTAGTAATAGATTCCGATGTACCACTGCAGGTTTTCCGTATCCCTTGGACATTCAATATGACCTTGAAACACAAATATTGCATCAGGATTGAATATGAAAGTCACAATGCCCACCTAAGTACGAGACGAGTGACACTTATAATATACTATGCTTTGAGCTTCTCCTCGGAGACCAGTGTTAGATTCCGATGCACCACTGCAGGTTTCTGTTTCCCTTTGACCTTCACGAAGATCATGAAACACAGATATTGCATCGGGATTGAATGCGAAATGCATAATGCCCACTTAAATACAAGAGGAGTGACTCTTCTAATAGTCTGGGCTTTAAGCTTCTCCTGGGAGACCAGTATTAGATTACGATGCACCACTGCAGGTTTCTGTATCCCTTGGAGCTTCACGAATATCATGAAACACAGATATTGCATCGGGATTGAATGCGAAATGCATAAAGCCCACTTAAGTACAAGAGGAGTGTCTCTTCTAATAGTCTGTGCTTTGAGCTTCTCCTGGGAGACCAGTTATAGATTCCGATGCACCACTGCACGTTTTCTGTATCCCTTGGACCATCACATTGACCATGAAACAGAGGTATTGCAATGGGATTTAATATGAAAGGCACAATAGCCACAAAAAAATATGGTGAGTCACACATCTAATATACTGTGCTTTCAGCTTCTCCTGGGAGACCTGTATTAGATTCCGATGCACTACTGCAGGTTTCTGTATCCCTGGACCTTCACGAAGATCATGAAACACAGATATTGCATCGGTATTGAATGCGAAATGCATAATACCCACTTAAATGCAAGAGAAGTGACGCTTCTTATATACTGTGCTTTGAGCTTGTTCTGGGAGACCAGTATTAGATTATGAGGCACCACTACAGGTTTTCTGTATTTCTTGGACCTTCACGTTGACCATGAAACACAGATATGGCATCGGAATTGAATACGGAAGGGACAATTTCCACTTAAGTACAAGATGAGTGACTCTTCTAATAATCTGTGCTTTGAGCTTCTCCTGGGCGACCAGTATTAGATTCCGATGCACCACTGCATGTTTTCTGCATGCCTTGGACCTTCACATTGACCATGAAACACAGATATTTCATCGGGATTGAGTATGAAATGCACAATGCCCACTTAAATACAAGAGGATGGACTCTTCTAATAGTCAACGGTTTGAGCTTCTCCTGGGAAACCAGTATTATATTCCGATGCACCTCTGCAGGTTTCTGTATCCCTTGGACCTTCAGGAAGATCATGAAACACAGATTTTGCATCAGGATTGAATGCGATATGCATAATGCCCACTTAAATACAAGAGGAGTGACTCTTCTAATAGTCTGTGCTTTGAGCTTCTCCTGGGAGACCAGTAATTGATTCCGATGCACCACTGCAGGTTTTCTGTATCCCTTGGAACTTCACGTTGACCGTGAAACGCAGATATGGCATCGGGATTGAATACGAAAGGCACAATGCCCACTTAAGTACAAGAGGAGTGAATCTTCTAATTATCTGTGCTTTGAGCTTTTCCTGGGAGTCCAGTACCAGACCCTGATGGACCACTGCAGGTTTCCTGTATCCCTTGGACCTTCACATTGACCATGAAACACAGGTATTGCATCAAGATTGAATACGAAAGGCACAATGCCCATTTAAGTACAAAAGGAGTGGCCCTTTTAATAGTCTGTGCTTTGACCATCTCCTGGGACACCCGTATTAGATTCCGATGCATAGCTGCAGGTTTTATATATCCCTTGGACCTTCACATTGACCATGAAACACAGATATTGCATTGCGATTGAATACGAAAGGCACAATGCCACATAAGTAGAAAGGTAGCAACTTTTCTAATTGTCTGTGCTTTGAGATTCTCCTGGGAGACCAGTATCAGATTCAGATACTCCACTGCCGGTTTTCTGTATCCCATGGACCTTCACATTGACCATGAAACACAGATATTGCATTGGGATTGAATACGAAAGTCACAATGCTCACTTAGGTGCAAGAGGAGTGACTCTTCTAATAGTCTGTGCTTTGAGCGTCTCCTGGGAGACCAATATTAGATTCCGATGCATAGCTGCAGGTTTTCTGTATCCCCTGTAACTTCACGTTCACCATGAAACACAGATATGGCATCGAGATTTAATACGAAAGCCACAATTCCCACCTAAGTACAAGACGAGTGTCACTTCTAATATACTGTGGGTTGACCTTCTAATTCGGAGACCAGTATTAGATTCCGATGCACCACTGCAGGTTCTCTGTATTCCTTGGACATTCACATTGACCATGAAACACAGATATGGCATCGGGATTGAACGCGAAAGGCTTTATGCCCACCTTGGTACAAGACGAGTGTCACTTCTAATATAGTGTGCTTTGAGCTTCTCCTGGGAGACCAGTATTAGATTCCGATGCACCACTGCAGGTTTTCTGTATCGCTTTGACCTTCACATTGACCATGAAACACAGATATTGCATTGCGATTGAATACGAAAGGCACAATGCCCCATAAGTAGAAAGGGAGTAACTTTTCTAATAGTCTGTGCTTTGAGATTCTCCTGGGAGAGCAGTATCAGATTCAGATACTCCACTGCAGGTTTTCTGTATCCCATGGACCTTCACATTGACCATGAAACACAGATATTGCATTGGGATTGAATACGAAAGTCACAATGCCCACTTAGGTACAAGAGGAGTGACTCTTCTAATAGTCTGTGCTTTGAGCTTCTCCTGGGAGTCCAGTATCAGATTCCGATGCAACAATGCAGGTTTTCTGTATCCCTTGGTCCTTCACATTGACCATGAAAAACAGGTATTGCATCGGAATTGAATATGAAAGGCACAATGCCAACTTGAATACAAGAGGGTGGACTCTTCTAATAGTCAGTGATTTGAGCTTCTCCTGGGAGATTAGTAATAGATTCCGATGTACCACTGCAGGTTTTCCGTATCCCTTGGACATTCAATATGACCTTGAAACACAAATATTGCATCAGGATTGAATATGAAAGTCACAATGCCCACCTAAGTACGAGACGAGTGACACTTATAATATACTATGCTTTGAGCTTCTCCTCGGAGACCAGTGTTAGATTCCGATGCACCACTGCAGGTTTCTGTATCCCTTTGACCTTCACGAAGATCATGAAACACAGATATTGCATCGGGATTGAATGCGAAATGCATAATGCCCACTTAAATACAAGAGGAGTGACTCTTCTAATAGTCTGGGCTTTAAGCTTCTCCTGGGAGACCAGTATTAGATTACGATGCACCTCTGCAGGTTTCTGTATCCCTTGGAGCTTCACGAATATCATGAAACACAGATATTGCATCGGGATTGAATGCGAAATGCATAAAGCCCACTTAAGTACAAGAGGAGTGTCTCTTCTAATAGTCTGTCCTTTGAGCTTCTCCTGGGAGACCAGTTATAGATTCCGATGCACCACTGCACGTTTTCTGTATCCCTTGGACCATCACATTGACCATGAAACAGAGGTATTGCAATGGGATTTAATATGAAAGGCACAATAGCCACAAAAAAATATGGTGAGTGACACATCTAATATACTGTGCTTTCAGCTTCTCCCGGGAGACCTGTATTAGATTCCGATGCACTACTGCAGGTTTCTGTATCCCTGGACCTTCACGAAGATCATGAAACACAGATATTGCATCGGTATTGAATGCGAAATGCATAATACCCACTTAAATAAAAGAGAAGTGACGCTTCTTATATACTGTGCTTTGAGCTTCTTCTGGGAGACCAGTATTAGATTATGAGGCACCACTACAGGTTTTCTGTATTTCTTGGACCTTCACGTTGACCATGAAACACAGATATGGCATCGGAATTGAATACGGAAGGGACAATTTCCACTTAAGTACAAGATGAGTGACTCTTCTAATAATCTGTGCTTTGAGCTTCTCCTGGGCGACCAGTATTAGATTCCGATGCACCACTGCATGTTTTCTGCATGCCTTGGACCTTCACATTGACCATGAAACACAGATATTTCATCGGGATTGAGTATGAAATGCACAATGCCCACTTAAATACAAGAGGATGGACTCTTCTAATAGTCAACGGTTTGAGCTTCTCCTGGGAAACCAGTATTATATTCCGATGCACCTCTGCAGGTTTCTGTATCCCTTGGACCTTCAGGAAGATCATGAAACACAGATTTTGCATCAGGATTGAATGCGATATGCATAATGCCCACTTAAATACAAGAGGAGTGACTCTTCTAATAGTCTGTGCTTTGAGCTTCTCCTGGGAGACCAGTAATTGATTCCGATGCACCACTGCAGGTTTTCTGTATCCCTTGGAACTTCACGTTGACCGTGAAACGCAGATATGGCATCGGGATTGAATACGAAAGGCACAATGCCCACTTAAGTACAAGAGGAGTGAATCTTCTAATTGTCTGTGCTTTGAGCTTTTCCTGGGAGTCCAGTACCAGACCCTGATGGACCACTGCAGGTTTCCTGTATCCCTTGGACCTTCACATTGACCATGAAACACAGGTATTGCATCAAGATTGAATACGAAAGGCACAATGCCCATTTAAGTACAAAAGGAGTGGCCCTTTTAATAGTCTGTGCTTTGACCATCTCCTGGGACACCCGTATTAGATTCCGATGCATAGCTGCAGGTTTTATATATCCCTTGGACCTTCACATTGACCATGAAACACAGATATTGCATTGCGATTGAATACGAAAGGCACAATGCCACATAAGTAGAAAGGGAGCAACTTTTCTAATTGTCTGTGCTTTTAGATTCTCCTGGGAGACCAGTATCAGATTCAGATACTCCACTGCAGGTTTTCTGTATCCCATGGACCTTCACATTGACCATGAAACACAGATATTGCATTGGGATTGAACACGAAAGTCACAATGCTCACTTAGGTGCAAGAGGAGTGACTCTTCTAATAGTCTGTGCTTTGAGCGTCTCCTGGGAGACCAATATTAGATTCCGATGCATAGCTGCAGGTTTTCCGTATCCCCTGTAACTTCACGTTCACCATGAAACACAGATATGGCATCGAGATTTAATACGAAAGCCACAATGCCCACCTAAGTACAAGACGAGTGTCACTTCTAATATACTGTGGGTTGAGCTTCTAATTCGGAGACCAGTATTAGATTCCGATGCACCACTGCAGGTTCCCTGTATTCCTTGGACATTCACGTTGACCATGAAACACAGATATGGCATCGGGATTGAATACGAAAGGCACAATGCCCACTTAAGTACAAGAGGAGTGAATCTTCTAATTGTCTGTGCTTTGAGCTTTTCCTGGGAGTCCAGTACCAGACCCTGATGGACCACTGCAGGTTTCCTGTATCCCTTGGACCTTCACATTGACCATGAAACACAGGTATTGCATCAAGATTGAATACGAAAGGCACAATGCCCATTTAAGTACAAAAGGAGTGGCCCTTTTAATAGTCTGTGCTTTGACCATCTCCTGGGACACCCGTATTAGATTCCGATGCATAGCTGCAGGTTTTATATATCCCTTGGACCTTCACATTGACCATGAAACACAGATATTGCATTGCGATTGAATACGAAAGGCACAATGCCACATAAGTAGAAAGGGAGCAACTTTTCTAATTGTCTGTGCTTTTAGATTCTCCTGGGAGACCAGTATCAGATTCAGATACTCCACTGCAGGTTTTCTGTATCCCATGGACCTTCACATTGACCATGAAACACAGATATTGCATTGGGATTGAACACGAAAGTCACAATGCTCACTTAGGTGCAAGAGGAGTGACTCTTCTAATAGTCTGTGCTTTGAGCGTCTCCTGGGAGACCAATATTAGATTCCGATGCATAGCTGCAGGTTTTCCGTATCCCCTGTAACTTCACGTTCACCATGAAACACAGATATGGCATCGAGATTTAATACGAAAGCCACAATGCCCACCTAAGTACAAGACGAGTGTCACTTCTAATATACTGTGGGTTGAGCTTCTAATTCGGAGACCAGTATTAGATTCCGATGCACCACTGCAGGTTCCCTGTATTCCTTGGACATTCACGTTGACCATGAAACACAGATATGGCATCGGGATTGAATGCGAAAGGCACAATGCCCACCTAAGTACAAGACGAGTGTCACTTCTAATATACTGTGCTTTGAGCTTCTCCTGGGAGACCAGTATTAGATTCCGATTAACCACTGAAGGTTTTCTGCATCCCTTGGACCTTCACATTGACCATGAAACACAGGTATTGCATCGGGATTGAATATGAAAGGCACAATGCCCACTTAAGTATAAGACGAGTGACTCTTCTAATAGTCTGTGCTTTGGGCTTCCCGTGGTAGACCAGTATTAGTTTCCGATGCAACACTGCAGGTTTTCTGTACCCCTTGGACCTTCAAATTGACCATGAAACACAGGTATTGCATCAAGATTGAATACGAAAGGCACAATACCCATTTAAGTACAAAAAGGGTGGCCCTTTTAATAGTCTGTGCTTTGAGCATCTCCTGGGACACCAGTATTAGATTCCGATGCATAGCTGCAGGTTTTATGTATCCCTTGGACCTTCACATTGACCATGAAACACAGATATTGCATTGCGATTGAATACGAAAGCACAATGCCACATAAGTAGAAAGGGAGTAACTTTTCTAATAGTCTGTGATTTGAGATTCTCCTGGGAGACCAGTATCAGATTCAGGTACTCCACTGCAGGTTTTCTGTATCCCCTGTATCTTCACGTTCACCATGAAACACAGATATGGCTTCGAGATGTAATACGAAAGCCACAGTGGCCACATAAGTACAAGACGAGTGTCACTTCTAATATACTGTGGTTTGAGCTTCAAATTCGGAGACCAGTATTAGATTCCGATGCACCACTGCAGGTGCTCTGTATTCCTTGGACATTCATGTTGACCATGAAACACAGATATGGCATCGGGATTGAATGCGAAAGGCACAATGGCCACCTAAGTACAAGACGAGTGTCACTTCTAATGTACTGTGCTTTGAGCTTCTCCTGGGAGACAAGTATTAGATTCCGATGGACCACTGCAGGTTTCCTGTATCCCTTGACCTTCACATTGACCATGAAACACAGATATTGCATTGGGATTGAATACGAAAGGCACAATCCCCACTTAAGTAGAAAAGGAGTAACTTTTCTAATAGTCTGTGGTTTGAGATTCTCCTGGAGACCAGTATCAGATTCCAATACTCCACTGCAGGTTTTCTGTATCCTTTGGACCTTCGTATTGACCATGAAACACAGATATTGCATCTAGATTGAATACGAAATGCATAATTCCCACTTAAATACAAGAGCAGTAACTCTTCAAATAGTCTGTGCTTTGAGCTTCTCCTGGGAGACTAGTATCAGATTCCGATACTCCACTGCAGGATTTCTGTATCCCTTGAACCTTCACATTGACCATGAAACACAGACATTGCATCGGGATTGAGTATGAAATGCACAATGCCCACTTAAATACAAGAGCACGGACTCTTCTAATACTCAATGCTTTGAGCTTCTCCTGGGAGACCAGTATTAGATTCCGATGCACCACTGCAGGTTTCTGTAACCGTTGGAGCTTCACGAAGATCATCAAACACAGATATTGCATCGGGATTGAATGCGAAATGCATAATGCCCTCTTAAATACAAGAGAAGTGACACTTCTTATATACTGTGTTCTGAGCTTCTTCTGGGAGACCAGTATTAGATTATGATGCACCACTGCAGGTTCTCTGTATTCCTTGGACATTCACGTTGACCAAGAAACACAGATATGGCATCGGGATTGAATGCGAAAGGCACAATGCCCACGTAAGTACAAGACGAGTGTCACTTCTAATATACTGTACTTTGACCTTCTCCTGGGTGACCAGTATCAGATTCCGATGCACCACTGCAGGTTTTCTGTATCACTTGGACATTCACTATGACAATGAAACACAGCTATTGCATCGGGATTGAATATGAAAGACACAAAGCCCAGCTAAGTACAAGACTAGTGTCACTTCTAATGTACTGTGCATTGAGCTTCTCCTGGGAGACCAGTATTAGATTCCGATTAACCACTGAAGGTTTTCTGCATCCCTTTGACCTTCACATTGACCGTGAAACGCAGATATGGCATCGGGATTGAATACGAAAGGCACAATGCCCACTTAAGTACAAGAGGAGTGAATCTTCTAATTGTCTGTGCTTTGAGCTTTTCCTGGGAGTCCAGTACCAGACCCTGATGGACCACTGCAGGTTTCCTGTATCCCTTGGACCTTCACATTGACCATGAAACACAGATATTGCATTGGGATTGAATACGAAAGTCACAATGCTCACTTAGGTACAAGAGGAGTGACTCTTCTAATAGTCTGTGCTTTGAGCGTCTCCTGGGAGTCCAATATTAGATTCCGATGCATAGCTGCAGCTTTTCTGTATCCCCTGTAACTTCACGTTCACCATGAAACACAGATATGGCATCGAGATTTAATACGAAAGCCACAATGCCCACCTAAGTACAAGACGAGTGTCACTTCTAATATACTGCGGGTTGAGCTTCTAATTTGGAGACCAGTATTAGATTCCGATGCACCACTGCAGGTTCCCTGTATTCCTTGGACATTCACGTTGACCATGAAACACAGATATGGCATCGGGATTGAATGCGAAAGGCACAATGCCCACCTAAGTACAAGACGAGTGTCACTTCTAATATACTGTGCTTTGAGCTTCTCCTGGGAGACCAGTATTAGATTCCGATTAACCACTGAAGGTTTTCTGCATCCCTTGGACCTTCACATTGACCATGAAACACAGGTATTGCATCGGGATTGAATATGAAAGGCACAATGCCCACTTAAGTATAAGACGAGTGACTCTTCTAATAGTCTGTGCTTTGGGCTTCCCGTGGTAGACCAGTGTTAGTTTCCGATGCAACACTGCAGGTTTTCTGTACCCCTTGGACCTTCAAATTGACCATGAAACACAGGTATTGCATCAAGATTGAATACGAAAGGCACAATGCCCATTTAAGTACAAAAAGGGTGGCCCTTTTAATAGTCTGTGCTTTGAGCATCTCCTGGGACACCCGTATTAGATTCCGATGCATAGCTGCAGGTTTTATGTATCCCTTGGACCTTCACATTGACCATGAAACACAGATATTGCATTGCGATTGAATACGAAAGCACAATGCCACATAAGTAGAAAGGGAGTAACTTTTCTAATAGTCTGTGATTTGAGATTCTCCTGGGAGACCAATATCAGATTCCAATACTCCACTGCAGGTTTTCTGTATCCTTTGGACCTTCGTATTGACCATGAAACACAGATATTGCATCTAGATTGAATACGAAATGCATAATGCCCACTTAAATACAAGAGCAGTAACTCTTCAAATAGTCTGTGCTTTGAGCTTCTCCTGGGAGACTAGTATCAGATTCCGATACTCCACTGCAGGATTTCTGTATCCCTTGAACCTTCACATTGACCATGAAACACAGACATTGCATCGGGATTGAGTATGAAATGCACAATGCCCACTTAAATACAAGAGCACGGACTCTTCTAATACTCAATGCTTTGAGCTTCTCCTGGGAGACCAGTATTAGATTCCGATGCACCACTGCAGGTTTCTGTAACCGTTGGAGCTTCACGAAGATCATCAAACACAGATATTGCATCGGGATTGAATGCGAAATGCATAATGCCCTCTTAAATACAAGAGAAGTGACACTTCTTATATACTGTGTTCTGAGCTTCTTCTGGGAGACCAGTATTAGATTATGATGCACCACTGCAGGTTCTCTGTATTCCTTGGACATTCACGTTGACCAAGAAACAGAGATATGGCATCGGGATTGAATGCGAAAGGCACAATGCCCACGTAAGTACAAGACGAGTGTCACTTCTAATATACTGTGCTTTGACCTTCTCCTGGGTGACCAGTATCAGATTCCGATGCACCACTGCAGGTTTTCTGTATCACTTGGACATTCACTATGACAATGAAACACAGCTATTGCATCGGGATTGAATATGAAAGACACAAAGCCCAGCTATGTACAAGACTAGTGTCACTTCTAATGTACTGTGCATTGAGCTTCTCCTGGGAGACCAGTATTAGATTCCGATTAACCACTGAAGGTTTTCTGCATCCCTTGGACCTTCACATTGACCATGAAACACAGATATTGCATTGGGATTGAATACGAAAGGCACAATCCCCACTTAAGTAGAAAAGGAGTAACTTTTCTAATAGTCTGTGGTTTGAGATTCTCCTGGGAGACCAGTATCAGATTCCAACACTCCACTGCAGGTTTTCTGTATCCTTTGGACCTTCGTATTGACCATGAAACACAGATATTGCATCTAGATTGAATACGAAATGCATAATGCCCACTTAAATACAACAGCAGTAACTCTTCAAATAGTCTGTGCTTTGAGCTTCTCCTGGGAGACTAGTATCAGATTCCGATACTCCACTGCAGGTTTTCTGTATCCCTTGAACCTTCACATTGACCATGAAACACAGACATTGCATCGGGATTGAGTATGAAATGCACAATGCCCACTTAAATACAAGAGCACGGACTCTTCTAATACTCAATGCTTTGAGCTTCTCCTGGGAGACCAGTATTAGATTCCGATGCACCACTGCAGGTTTCTGTAACCGTTGGAGCTTCACGAAGATCATCAAACACAGATATTGCATCGGGATGGAATGCGAAATGCATAATGCCCTCTTAAATACAAGAGAAGTGACACTTCTTATATACTGTGTTCTGAGCTTCTTCTGGGAGACCAGTATTAGATTATGATGCACCACTGCAGGTTCTCTGTATTCCTTGGACATTCACGTTGACCAAGAAACACAGATATGGCATCGGGATTGAATGCGAAAGGCACAATGCCCACGTAAGTACAAGACGAGTGTCACTTCTAATATACTGTGCTTTGACCTTCTCCTGGGTGACCAGTATCAGATTCCGATGCACCACTGCAGGTTTTCTGTATCACTTGGACATTCACTATGACAATGAAACACAGCTATTGCATCGGGATTGTATATGAAAGACACAAAGCCCAGCTAAGTACAAGACTAGTGTCACTTCTAATGTACTGTGCATTGAGCTTCTCCTGGGAGACCAGTATTAGATTCCGATTAACCACTGAAGGTTTTCTGCATCCCTTGGACCTTCACATTGACCATGAAACACAGACATTGCATCGGGATTGAGTATGAAATGCACAATGACCACTTAAATACAAGAGGATCGACTCTTCTAATAGTCAATGCTTTGAGCTTCTCCTGGGAGACCAGTAATAGATTCCGATGCACCACTGCAGGTTTTCTGTATGCCTTGGAACTTCACGTTGACCATGGAACTCAGACATGGCATCGGGATTGAATACGGAAGGCACAATGCCCACTTAAGTACAAGAGGAGTGAATCTTCTAATTGTCTGTACATTGAGCTTCTCCTGGGAGACCAGTATTAGATTCCGATTAACCACTGAAGGTTTTCTGCATCCCTTGGACCTTCACATTGACCATGAAACACAGACATTGCATCGGGATTGAGTATGAAATGCACAATGACCACTTAAATACAAGAGGATCGACTCTTCTAATAGTCAATGCTTTGAGCTTCTCCTGGGAGACCAGTAATAGATTCCGATGCACCACTGCAGGTTTTCTGTATGCCTTGGAACTTCACGTTGACCATGGAACTCAGACATGGCATCGGGATTGAATACGGAAGGCACAATGCCCACTTAAGTACAAGAGGAGTGAATCTTCTAATTGTCTGTACTTTGAGCTTTTCCTGGGAGTCCAGTATCAGATTCCGATGCACCACTGCAGGTTTCCTGTATCCCTTGGACCTTCACAATGACCATGAAACACAGGTATTGCATCGGGATTGAATATGAATGGCACAATGCCCACTTAAGTATAAGACGAGTGACTCTTCGAATTGTCTGTACTTTGAGCTTCCCCTGGTAGACCAGTATTAGTTTCCGATGCAACACTGCAGGTTTTCTGTATCCCTTGTACCTTCAAATTGACCATGAAACACAGATATTGTATGAAGATTGAATACGAAAGGCACAATGCCCATTTAAGTACAAGGGGAGTGGCTCTTTTAATAGTCTGTGCTTTGAGCTTCTCCTGGGAGACCAGTAATAGATTCCGATGCACCACTGCAGGTTTTCTGTATCCCTTGGACCTTCACATTGACCATGAAACACAGATATTGCATTGGGACTGAATACGAAAGGCACAATGCCCACATAAGTAGAAAAGGAGTAACTTTTCTGATAGTCTGTGCTTTGAGCTTCACCTGGGAGACCAGTAATAGATATCGATGCACCACTGCAGGTTTTCTGTATCCCTTGGACCTTCACATTGACCATGAAACACAGATATTGCATTGGGATTGAATACGATTGGACAATGCCCACTTAAGTGGAAAAGGAGTAACTTTTCTAATAGTCAGAGCTTTGAGATTCTCTTGGGAGACCAGTATCAGATTCCGATACTCCACTGCAGGTTTTCTGTATCGCTTGGACCTTCACATTGACCATGAAAAACAGATATTGCGTCAGGATTGATTATGAAAGGCACAATGCCCACTTAAGTATAAGACGAGTGACACTTCTAATAAACTGTGCTTTCAGCTTTTCCTGGGAGCGCAATATTAGATTCCAATGCACCACTACAGGTTTTCTGTATCCCTTGGACCTTCATATTGAGCATGAAACACAGATATTCCATTGGGATTGAATACGAAAGGCACAATGCCCACTTAGCTACATGAGGAGTGACTCTTCTAATAGTCAGTACTTTGAGCTTCTCCTGGGAGTGCAGTATCAGATTCCGATGCACCACTGCAGTTTTTCTGTATCCCTTGGACCTTCACATTGACCATGAAAAACAGATATTGCATCGGGATTGAATATGAAAGGCACAATGCCCACTTAAGTATAAGACGAGTGACAATTCAAATATACTGTGCTTTCAGGTTCTCCTGGGAAACCAGTATTAGATTCCGAAGCACCACTACAGCTTTTCTGTATTCCTTGGACCTTCAAGTTAACCGTGAAACAGAGATATGGCATTGCAATTGAATACGAATGGCACAATGCCCACTTAAGTACAAGATGTGTGACTCTTCTAATAATCTGTGTTTCAATCTTCTCCTGGGAGACCAGTATTAGATTCCGATGAACCGCTACAGTTTTTCCGTATTCCTTGGACCTTCACAATGACCATGAAACACAGATATGGCAAAGGAATTGAATACGAAAGGCACAATATCCACTTAAGTACAAGATGAGTGACTGTTCTAATAATCTGTGTTTTGAGCTTCTCCTGGGAGACCAGTATTAGACTCCGATGCACCACTGCAGGTTTTTGTATCCCTTGGATCTTCACGAAGATCATGAAACACAGATAATGCATCGGGATTGAATGCGAAATGC
This sequence comes from Schistocerca nitens, assembly GCF_023898315.1. Taxonomy (NCBI): domain Eukaryota; kingdom Metazoa; phylum Arthropoda; class Insecta; order Orthoptera; family Acrididae; genus Schistocerca; species Schistocerca nitens. The sequence goes on from NC_064618.1 coordinate 138,635,333, forward strand.
ATAATGCCCACTTAAATAATAGAGGAGTGCCTCTTCTAATAGTCTGTGCTTTGAGTTTCTCCTGGGAGACCAGTAATAGATTCCGATGCACCACTGTAGGTTTCTGTATCCCTCGGACCTTCACATTGACCATGAAACTCAGATAATGCATCGGGATATGACACAAAAGGCACAATGCCCACTTGAGTACAAGCGAAGTGACGCTTCTAAGAAGGCCAGTATTAAATTCCGATGCACAACTGCAGGTTTTCTGTATCCGATGGACTTACACATTGACGATGAAACTCAGATATTGCATCGGGATTGAACACGAAAAGCTCAAAGCCCACTTAGGTACAAGAGGAAGGATTCTTCCAATGGTTTGTGCTTTGTCCTTCTCCTGGGAGAATAGTAATAGATTCCGATGCACCACTGCAGTTTTCTGTATCCCTTGGACCTTCGCGAAAATCATGAAACACAGATATTGCATCGGGATTGAATGGGAAAGGAATAATGCCGACTTAAATACAAGAGAAGTGACTCTTCTAATAGTCTTTGCTTTGAGACTCTCCTGGGAGACCAGTATTAAAGCCCGATGCACCACTGCAGGTTTTCGGTATTCCTTGGACCTTCACATTGACCATGAAACACAGATATTGCATTGGGATTGAATACGATTGGACAATGCCCACTTAAGTGGAAAAGGAGTAACTTTTCTAATAGTCTGCTCTTTGAGATTCTCCTGGGAAACCAGTATCAGGTTCCGATACTCCACTGCAGGTTTTCTCTCTCCTTTGGACCTTCGCATTGACCATGAAACACAGATATTGCATCAGAATTTAATACGAATGGCACAAAGCCCACTTAAGTACAAGAGAAGTGACTCTTCTAATTGTCTGTGTTTTGAGTTTCTCCTGGGAGATCAGTATTAATTTCCGATTGACCAGTGCAGGTTTTCTGTATCCCTTGGACATTCACATTGACCATGAAACACAGTTATTGCATCGGGATTGAATATGAAAGGCACAATGCCCACCTTAGTACAAGATGAGTGACACTTCTTATATACTGTGCTTTGAGTTTCTTCTGGGAGGCCAGTATTAGATTCTGATGCACCACTGCAGGTTCGTGTTTTGAGCTTCTCCTGGGAGACCCGTATTAGATTCCGATGCACCACTGCAGGCTTCTGTATCCCTTGGACCTTCACGAAAATCATGAAACACAGATATTGTATCGGGATTGATGCGAAAGGCATAATGCCCACTTAAGTACAAGAGGAGTGACTCTTCTAATAATCTGTCCTTTGAGCTTCTCCTGGGAGACCAGTATTAAATTCCGATGCACCACTGCTGGTTTCTGTATCCCTCGGACCTTCACATTGACCATAAACTCAGATAATGCATCGGGATATGACACGAAAGGCACAATGCCCTCTAAGGTACAAGCAGATTGACGCTTCTAAGGAGGCCAGTGTTAGATTCCGACGCACAACTGCAGGTTTTCTGTATCCGTTGGACTTACACATTAACCATGAAATTCAAATACTGCATCGGGATTGAATACGAAAGGCTCTAAGCCCACTTAAGTACAAGAGGAAAGATTCTTCCAATCTTTCGTGCTTTGACCTTCTCCTGGGAGAATAGTAATAGATTCCGATGTACCACTGCAGTTTTCTGTATCCCTTGGACCTTCACGAAAATCATGAAACACAGATATTGTTTCGGGAATGAATGGGA